>NW_027256886.1:14453345-15003345 GCF_029215685.1 Pituophis catenifer annectens | reverse complement strand
TGGGCCTTCCGGTCCCACCGGAAATTGACAAACGGGCCATTTCTGGCCTCCGGGGGAGTGGGGAAGGCCGTTTCCCTAGGCTCCTAGAAGTGAGGAGAGAGAGAAGCCAGGTGTGAGAGAAAAACAGGCCTACCGGGCCATCGTATGTCAGGAGTGGGAGAGCATGAGGGAGTCGCATGTGCATGTGTGGGGGCAGGGAGCCTAGAATTATGTGTGAGGGCACACGTGCGCGCGATCCCCAGCTCACCCCGCCCCCTCCTGGCACACGATGGCAAAAATGTTAGCCATTACTGGTTTAGAGGAAGAATTTTTAGGGTCAATTGTGGTTATAAGTCGAGGACTTTTACCTGCATTTAACTAATTGTTTGGGAAGATTTTGTGTTTAGTTTATAAGGTCATGGAAGGTCAATCACTTCACTGTTTTTTCCTAAAAAGTGACTCAGCTCACCATCATTGTCTTTTTACTGAAACTCCCGTTAATGTTAAGAGCCTTCTGACAGATGACAGAAAACACTGATAAACAGAACCAAATTATTGCAAATCCAGCACAGAGCGGCAGAGAGGCATATTTATAAGCTGGTTGCCCTCCACTGAAAATCTGATTGACAGTGACATTTATAAGCTAATGGAAGCACTTGTATAACCAGAGAAAAAGGCTAGAGGTGGAGAAAGTGGCAGATGGATGAGACCTCAAAAAGAAAATTGCAGATGCTGAATTCCTACCTTTCCTAAAATACATGTTCCAGTCCCTGCTGTTAACAGAGATGCAGAAAATTCAGTCATGGTAAGGCTTGCTCTGTATGCAAAACATGCTGGTCTGTGATTTTCTTATGCTTAAGGCACCCAAAATATAACCAGGAAGAAATTGTAATGATGTTGACACCCAGAAGATAAAGAACTGGAGGTCCCAACCTTGAAGGGACTTGGGGTACTCAGTCTGGACAAAATACTGAGGGGAGATATGATATCAATGGGGTCTAGTAGTTAAGGCGCCAGGCTAGAAAGCCAGAGACTGTGAGTTCGTGTCCCATCTTCACCATAAAATCCAGCTGGGCAACTTTGCACCAGTTACTCTCTCCCAGTCCAATTCACCTTGTTGTTGTTGTTGTTGTTGCTGCTGCTGTTGTTGGCAAAATAGGAGGAGGAAGGTGTGTTGGATATGTCACTGCCTTGAGCTATTTGTAAAAATAAAGGTGGAATACAAACAAACGTAATAGAAGTACAGCTGAATGTAATCAGCATGAAGGATACCTAACCCCAAATCACAGAATAAATAGAAAACACCCAGAGCAAAGAAACGAATATGGCAAACATGACAGGAAGCCCTGTAGAGCTTGCAGGTTTTGCTTTTAGATAACACCAAATTCTTCTAAACATGTCAAGTTTCATTCAATGAGGAAGTGGAAGACCTCTCGAGAAGATTTAAAAATGATACCAATTCTAGACAGAATTGAAATCCGGGCAGACCTTAAGGTAAAGGTAAAAGTTCCCCTCGCACATATGTGCTAATCGTTATCGACTCTAGGGGATGGTGCTCATCTTCGTTTCAAAGCCGAAGAGCCAGTGCTGTCCGAAGACGTCTCCGTGGTCATGTGGCTGGCATGACTAAACGCCTAAGGTTCACGGAACGCTGTTACCTTCCCACCAAAAGTCCCTATTTTTCTACTTGCATTTTTTACCTGCTTTCAAACTGCTAGGTTGGCAGAAGCTGGGACAAGTAACGGGAGCTCACCCCGTTACGCGGCACTAGGGATTCAAACCATTGAACTGCCGACCTTTCGATTGACAAGCTCAGCATCTTAGCCACTGAGCCACCGCGTCTCTATTATAAGGCAGACCTTAATATATAACTATTTCTTCAGCGCCTGTTCAGAGTTGCAATGGTGCTGAAAAAGTGACTTACAAACAGTTCGGTGACATCATATCATCACCACTACCGGCTCGGCCGAACCAGGAGGAACCCACAACTGGGCAAAACTCACCTAAGCAAGGAGAAATTTTGGGCTTGTTATTTATTTTTATTACAGTCATCATTTCATTTCACTTTCTACAGCTCTAGGACATGGCCCTGCATGTATATAGTACATAACATTTCAGATTTCAGACTCTTTCCTGATATAAATGAACTGAATAACCAGTGAAAACACGGAACACCACAAAGGTTATATTGCAAGTACAAAATCAACAGACGAAAAGGCTGCCAATTACAGCAATATTCAGTCCAATACTGAATTGAATCTATAACAACTACAGTGTACTATATAGTTATTCAATAATCTTTGAGCTTCTTAAAGACCTGTAACAAAGGACCAGATGGATTTTTATACATTCCATGAGGGATGAGGGGACTTCTTTTTATATGACCTCTAAAGAAAGCTTTCAGAAGTTGATCCCAAAGGAATGTGCAGATTGCTAGGGATGAAATTAATTATTCCCAACTTTATAAAGTGCCTACTTAACTTGATTTATTTTAAAGATCCCTTTACTGGAAATTAAATGCATGAGAAATTGGTGTGCTGCAACGCCAAATAGCAGCATCCAGCAACATCTTGTTCTGAAGAATGGCACTGCCCATATGTTCATCCTGTCAGACCCATGAAGAAGACCAAACCAGTAAATCAACTCTAAAACTACTAAAGTTTTAGTAGTTTAGCCTACTACTACTAAGTAGGCTATGTATGGCTGTGAAAATTGGACCATAAGGAAGGGTGAACGCCAAAGAATTGAGGCCTTTGAACTATGGTGCTGGAGAAGATTCCTGCAAGTCCCTTGTACTGCAAGGTGATCAAACCAGTCAGTCCTAGAGAAGATCAACCTTGACTGCTCTTTAGAAGACCAGATCCTGAAGAAGAAACTCAAATACTTTGGCCACCTAATGAGAAGGAAGGACTTACTGGAGAAGAGCCTAATGCTGGGAAAGATTGAGGGCAAAAGAAGAAGGGGATGACAGAGAATGAAGTGGCTGGATGGAGTCACTGAAGCAGTAGGCCTGAGCTTAAATGGACTCCAGAGGATGGTAGAGGACAGGAAGGCCTGGAGGAACATTGTCCATGGGGTCGTGATGGGTCGGACACAACTTTCCAACTAACAACAACTAAGTAGGCTAAAACTACTTTTATTGAGATTAGTTATAATAACAGGATCCTGCAAGTCAGATTATGCTGTTCCTCCTCCTCCTCCTTATACTTTGGTGAATTAGTGAGGTGTCTGCTTGAGGGACTTCTAGTTCATTCTGAGCTTAAAATTCTTTAGCCCCTTTTGCCTAGGCAATGCTTCCTGCACATCGCAATCAATGTCATATTCAAGGCTCCCTACACATCCGTAAAAAATCAAAATGGGAGATTGACTTCAATTGAGTGCTTTGCTTGGAATACACCAATTGCATCAAATGGAATTGCTAAATTAAACTGGGTTAATATTGCATTTCTCGGGAAGTTGAGGAGGGACAGGAAGCTGCACTACAATTGTTATTGTTATGGACTCTCGCTCAGTTAGCCAGTTGTTCTGACAGGATTTGGCTTTTTTTTTTTCTACCTACTGAGTCCTTCCCAAGAACCTGGGATAGGCAATTGTGGGTGTTTGATGTTACAGATATTGTCAAAGGATGTAAGCTGTTCTGAGGAAAGCTGCCTTTTGTAATTGACTGAATTTACTGAATGGTGAATTTGTCAATGCCGGTGGTGTTCACATGGTGCTCCAGTTGTTTTGGGATTGCACCCAAGGCACCTATTATTATTGGTACTATCTTTCCTTTCTTTTGCCACAGTCATTCTATTTCTATTTGCAGGTCTCTGTATTTTGTTATCTCTTCTATTCTGCTGTCTCCAGGTACTACCATGTCCACTATCCAGATTTTTTTTTGTCTTCCTTATTATTATTAAATTTATTTGCCACCTATCTATCTGTCTGCTAAATGGATGGTTTGTGATTGGTCACCACTTATATTTGTGATCAGACACTGTCCATTTGAAGGTGTTATTTTGTTAGAGTACCAATAATATCCCTCAATACCCCAAGCGGTAAAAGAGAAAGTAAAGAAGAAGAACCCATAATTTGCTTCTAAATTTCTTCTAAACTTCTAAATATGTCCCCACTGACTCAAAATAAATAAAATTCCTTCAGATGATAAAACTGTGGGTTGGGAGAGAATCTTCTGATAAGGCTTGGTGTCCAAGTGTCACTTTGTTTACTTTGTAAGCATGTTCATTGAGGTCCCACCCGCAATAGCAATAGCACTTAGACTTATATACTGCTTTGCAGTGCTTCACGTCCCTCTCTAAGTGGTTTACAGAGTCAGCATATTTCCCCCAACAATCTGGGTCCTCATTTTACTGACCTCGGAAGGAGGCTGAGTCAACCTTGAGCCGGTGAGAATCGAACTGCCAAACTGCTGGCATCCGGCAGTCGGCAGTAGCCTGCAGTACTCCATTCTAACCACTGCGCCAACACAGCTCATAATGCTACCTACCCAACAACTCTGAATTGTTTCAAGAGAGATAGAAAGTCCCCTCTTCTTACATACCATCAACATATACAGTATAGTCTTACTTGGCCATTAACAGGAAATAGAACCCAGTCGGAACACAAAAGAAAAAATAAGAGAAGTGTCCACACAGCAAATCTACAAATAGAGTTCAAGATGGTTAATGGCACTGCCAAATTAAAAGGATAGGACACTTGGATAAGGCTATTACATTATTGCTGTGTGGTGCTTATGAAACCAGTAATTAAATCTCTGTTCAACTTTACAAGGGCAGGAAAAGTTATGCACCTGCAGGATGCTTGCTCCAACAAGAGATCTTGAACTCACTTCCAGGTCAAACACGCAAATACAAAGTTTAATAGTAAAGAAATACCTTGGCACTGAGTCATACATTACACATGGTACAAAACAGTGTCATAATAAAACAATCCAATAACATGGAGAAGAATTCCTGTTTTCTTAGGCACAAGGGACTTCAGTGAGCAGAAACCTGAAAATGAGGGGGTGGGACTGTATCAAATATGTGCATAGGGTGGGGTTTACTTTTTGTTAATTTAGAAAGGGGGTGGTGGTAAATTTTTATTTCATTTTTAACAGTGTAAAGCTTATTCTAGGTTTTTCGCAGCAGTTTTGTTGCCTTTTTTACCCAAAGTACTGCAAAATTGTGCTACCAGGTGGCAAAAAATTAGAGGGAACAGGAAAAACTATTCAATTTGTTCTATAAAAATCCATTATAGTACTTATAGCTCTGGATTGCTTGTCTTTTTTCAGAAATAAAGAATTTCTTTGGGAAAAAAAAAGAGGGCAATGCAAGCCAGTAAAGGTTGTTTTTAAAAACCAATTATATGTCATCAAGCAGATATTGGGTTTTAGTAACCATATAAATCGATTTTCTCAGGAAGATCTGACTTTAACATGACCCTTTAGGTTTTTTTCCCACATTCTACCCATTGATGTTCTAATTAAGTCTACTTACTTTGCTGCTAGTTGTCAATTCTTTTCCTTCCTTCCTTCCTTCCTTCCTTCCTTCCTTCCTTCCTTCCTTCCTCTCTCTCTCTCTCCCTCTCTCTCTCTCTCTCTCGTTTTTTTTTTCTTCCAGCATTGTGGACTTCACAAGAGAACTATAACTTTGTTTAATGTTCAAAATATGATCATTTGAGTAACTATAATCCTTTTTTTTTTTCATTTTCATAGCCATCTCTGGCATTTTCAGGAGCCTTGTCTAACACTACTTCTTTTGAAATCAGGTTTCAACTGACCAAAATAACCTCTACCAATCAACCTATTGGTCTCTAGGCAGACAAAAGTATCTGGCCATATTCTCAGAAGCAGACAGTCATTACAAGAAAAATAATAATCCAGGGCTACAGTTATTGGAGAGATCAGCTGTTGAGTATCTGTGGTTCAAACTGAGGATACAACTTATGTGTAAAAGAAGCACATCGCCAGATAATCAGGAAGAGGACAAATAAGCAATATTTTCAAAAGTAGGTAGAATCAACTGGAATGATCTCAAACTTCTGTTACAGTGGATCTGGAAACCTTTAGAAACTTACAAAGAGCTCCTTAATTAAAGGATTAGAGACTGCTCCATACCTTCCACTTTAATCTATCTGGCTATGCTATATCTATTTGCTACTATTTCCAAAGAGCTGCCAGATAGCCACTACTATCAGCTCAAATTTTCAAACTAAAGAAACCACAACAGTAGAATTGTACAAGTAGTTCTCATTTAATGTCCATTCTTTTAACCATGATTCAAAGTTACAAAGCTGCTGAACGAGGAGGACTTGTAACAGGTTCTCATAATTGTGACTATTACAGTGTCCCGTAATTGGAATGATCACCGTTTGTGACCTTCACTGCTGGCTTCCAACGAGTAAAGTCAACGAAGAAGCTGGCAGGAAGTCACAAAAGGTGATCATGTGACTGCCAGAACTCCTGTTGTAAGTCAGCGTGGTCATGTGATATTGTTTAGCCACAGAGTTCCTGGTCCCAATTACAGAGGGTAAGCAAAGAGTACCTGTATTCCCTAAAGACAGTTTCACGCTGCTTTTTCATTGCAAGGCGATACCCATGGAAATTGTTAGGGTGAGATGAGTAAATCCTGCATAGTTACCGTGTTTCCCCGAAAATAAGACCCTGTCTTATATATATATATTTTTGAACCCTGAAATAAGCGCTTGGCCTTATTTTGGAGGAGGTCTTATTATTTTGGGGCGGGTGGAGCAAGATGGGGCTCCTCTTGCCATCTTACCTGATTTCCAGCTCTGTCTCCCTAACCCTAACCAGAGGAAATGGTGGGGACCGGCTGCACATGCATTTAGATATTTTCGGGGAGGGCTTATTTTCAGGGAAACACGGTATTTGAATATGTACCTTCAGACTTCTATCCTCACTGCAAGACAGGTTGACCTGGTCTAAGTGAGCTCTTCAGGTTTGCAATGATTAATATTTTTTTTCTTTCTGGCCCTCCCAGTAACCTTTTTTCCCCTAATGGAAATTTCCTCTGCTCCCAAAGTTGCCATTTGCACTACTAGAAAAAAAAATTCCCAGTATATTTAGCTTCTGGAGATAGTAATATCAGTGGGATGTCTTTCTTCAGGATCCAATATTAGGGAATCCATTAAACCTTCACTCTATGGGTCCCATTTTGTTTATCAGCCTGTCACTCTAGGCACAGCTGTTCCTGGTAGGAAATGGAAACAGATGGTGATGAATTCATGGAGCTCCGTTGCAAACTGTACTTAGGCGCTAAGCTCAATCAGACGTGCACAATGACCCCATGCTATGCAACAGACCCTGACATTTCTGCAATATATTGGCAGATCCGAAAGATAAAAAAATACATGGAGCTCAACTCGAGATGACTTCACAGCCATGGCCCCCTCGTTTTCTTGGCCATAATAGAAACGTGGTTTGCCCTGCTCTCTTGTGGGATTTATTTATTTTTTTTCATTTTCCAGTCTAGCTGACAGACCTGCGTCACTTTTTGACATCAGCTCCTGTTGACCAGGTTCTGCCACTGCCTTAGGTGAGCTGGGAGGAAAGGCCCAGAAGGCAAGACCTCTGAAATACAGGTAGTCCTCACCTTACGACTGCAATGGAGCCCAAAATTTCTTTTGCAAAGTGAAATCTTTGTTAAGTGAGGTTTTTTTTTACAACTTTTCTTGCCACCGTTGTTAAGTGAATCACTGCAGTTGATAAATTGGTAACACAGTCGTTAAGCGAAACTGGTTCCTCCATTGACTTTGCTTGACAGAAGGTCGCGAATAGAATAGAATAGAATAGAATAGAATAGAATAGAATAGAATAGAATAGAATAGAATAGAATAGAATAGAATAGAATAGAATAATTTTTTATTGGCCAAGTATGATTGGACACACAAGGAATTTGTCTTTGGTGCATATGCTCTCAGGGTACATAAAAGAAAAGACACATTCATCAAGAATCATAAGGTACAACACTTAAGGGGTACAACACTTAAGGGGATCACATGACTCTGGACACTGCAACCATCATAAATATGAGTTAGCTACCAAGCATCTGAATTTTGATCACATGACCACGGGGATGCTGTAATGGTTGTAATTGTGGAAAATGGTCATAATTAACTTTTTTCAGTGATGCTGTAACTTTGAACAGTCACTAAATGAACTGTTGTAAATTGAAGATTACCTGTAATAAATCTAGCAGAAAGGAGTAGAATAGTTGGCTTTTCCTTAAACAGGTAGCCAAAAGCCCTCATTTTCAAAGCAACTTGTATAGTATATAACTCCATCACTGAAAACTATACCCTGGCATTTCTACTCATATCCTCAAGTTTGTCTTCATTACCATTATCATCATCACCATCATCATCATCATTTAATGACCCCATAATCCCTTGCAGGGTGGAGTTTGGGCAACTGAATAGAGCTAGCAGAGTGCTTTAATGGCCAGATGCCTTTCCTGTCGCCAGTGTGAAGTTTTGTTCAGCAGATATATTCTCAGTGTGCCCAGAGAGAGAAATATCTGCCTCTACCTAAGATTGAACTCACAGCCTCCTGACTGTGAGGCGAGAGCACTACCTCTAGGCCACTGCATCACTCCGTTGTCTTCATTATCATGGCCTGACAATTTTTGTAGTGATCCAATAAGAAACTGGATCTAGGCTTTGGGGCAGCCATTTGAAATCTTGCCACACCAGATAAACAAAGTATCCTTCAGCCAGGATCCTAGCTGTTCCATGGGTAGATTCCACAATCTGTAGTGCTTACCCTAATGCATTTCTTATGTTGATTTCTTTACTTATTTGAGAACGGCTGAACAATAACCAAAAACCTGTCATGTTACAGATGGTTGCATGCCATCGTTCTAAAACGTGGCGTGCAGCTGAAAGAGAGCAACCTTGAAATGAAAGAGATGTCAGTTACCTGCAGCCATTTCCAGCAAAGCTAAAATATCTCTGGATGATCTATTACAAAATTCAGTGTACATGATTTGAGGAGCCAAGACAAATGCTGAACCCTTAGATAATTGGGCCAATCTCACTGCATTAAAAGAAACAATACTCGGAGCTTTTAAAAATAGGTCAGGCAAGGCGAAGAAGAAGAAGAAGAAGAAGAAGAAGAAGAAGAAGAAGAAGAAGAAGAAGAAGAAGAAGAAGAAGAAGAAGAAGAAGAAGAAGAAGAAGAAGAAGAGGAGGAGGAGGAGGAGGAGGAGGAGGAGGAGGAGGAGGAGGAGGAGGAGGAGGAGGAGGAGGAGGAGGAGGAGGAGGAGGAGGAGGAGGAGGAGGAGGAGGAGGAGGAGGAGGAGGAGGAGGAGGAGGAGGAGGAGGAGGAATAACTACACAGATGATACCAATATTTCTGGGTGTACTCAGTACAAAACAACTCCCAGCCAAATTCTGTTCCTGCTATGATCTTCCTTCTATACTTGTTTCCGCTTTCCAGTTCCCTAGGGAATCAGCATACAAAATTAATGTGGCTTGCAGCAGATTTTTACATTCTGTAATTAGATACAAATACAAGTAACGGTATTGCAATATTCTCATTAGAGAGACCTAACCTTTTGTGGTCCATAAGCAGACATATTCTTAGCATAAACCAAAACCAAACTCTCGGGAGGAAAAAAGTTCCATCAGTAATAAGAGAATCTGCTCCTAATTTAGGAGCTGATCTACAAGGTGGACCAACTAATATCCCAAGGACATCTCCTTTGCTTTCATTTCATCTCATCTGTCTTTGTTTTCAAAGAACCAGTTTGGCCAGGAGAAGATCAGAAAGTTCCATTTCTTTCTTCATAAAGTTCCAAAGAAGTCATGTCTACCACCAGCCCACTATAAAATTAAAGATAGTGATAAATCTGGAAGGACTAACCTAACATGTACACTGAGAGCGTATGCACCAAGACAAATTCCTTGTATGTCCAATCACACTTAGCCAATAAAAAATTCTATTCTATTCTATTCTATTCTATTCTATTCTATTCTATTCTATTCTATTCTATTCTATATTCTGTTCTGTTCTGTTCTGTTCTTTTCTGTTCTGTTGGCTTGCCTTGTCACTGTTGGTGGCAATGGTCTTAGAGGTTCTTTGGTTGGGCTGTTTACTCTTGGCTTCTTTGAGAGTTTCTTGATTGAGGTATTGTTTACTTCTTGATTATTGGTCTGATGTTAATCTTGATGTTAATCTATGCATAGTCTGATAATGTTACCTAATTTGTATAATTAAGTGATGTACCTTATGATTCTTGATGAACGTATCTTTTCTTTTATGTACACTGAGAGCATACGCACTAAGACAAATTCTTTGTATGTCCAATCACACTTAGCCAATAAAAAAAATTCTATTCTATTCTATTCTATTCTATTCTATTCTATTCTATTCTATTCTATTCTATTCTAGAGAAGGATTAGAGGTGACATGATTATTGTCTTCCAGTACTTTAGGGTCTGTCACAGAGAAGAGGGGACTGACTTATTTTCCAAAGCAACAGAGGGAAGAACAAGAAATAAAAAATGGAAGCTCATTAAAATAGAGATCCAACCTGGAACTATGGAAAAATTTCCTAACGGTGAGAACAATCAATCAATGAAACCGCTTGCCTCCTGGAGTTGAGGGTCTTCCATCTCTGGAGATTTTTTTTAAAAAAAGACTGGACAGCCATTTCTCTGAGATGGCATAAGGCAGTGATGGCTAACCTTTTCCATTTCCGCATGCCAGCCTGCCTGCCGGCCATGGTACTCAAAACCATCCCGCCTGGACCGCGTGGCCTTGCCCGCCTTCACATGCGCACGAGCGCTGAAACCTGGAACAGCAGTGTTCCATTGCGCATGTGCGCCCCAGCACCCAAATTTCCGGTTTCTGGCACAGAGGTGCACCTAACGAACAGTTAGCCATTGTGAATGCGCCCAACAGAAACCCAGAAGTTCAGGTGCCAGTGTGTGCATGCACGATGGAACATTGTTCTTCTGGTTTCAGCACTCCCCCGCGCGCGAAGGCCAGCTGACCGGCACACATGTGTGCACAGGAACACGGAAGAGTAGACAGCGAGGCCGTGCATCCCACGTGGGATGGTTCTGCATGCTGCTTCCAGCACGCGTTCCATAGGTTCGCCAACATGAGCATAAGGTCATCTACTTTGGACAGAGGGTTGGGCTACAAGACTTCCAAGGTTCCTTCCAGCCTTATGATTCTATGATTTTACCATGCATCAGTTGTGCTGAATAGTGCCCGGGTTAAAGTAACAAATAGAGCCTTGATGGTACAGTGGTCTAAGCACCCTGTTATTAACACAGCTGCCTGCAATTTCTGCTGGTTCGAATCTCTCCAAGGCTCAAGGTTGACTCAGCCTTCCATCCTTTCTAAGGTAGGTGAAATGAGGACCCAGTTTGTGGGGGCAATAAGCTGACTTTGTATAAATATACAAAAGTATGAAGGCTATTGCTTAACGCATTGTAAGCCGCCCTGAGTCTCCAGAGAAGGGCAGCATATAAATCAAATTTTATATATATATATATATATATATATATATATATATATATATATAACATATTATCTAAGGACAGCCCTTAATTTTGGGGAGGGGGGTGTACAGGTGTCTTTTATTAAATATTAAGGAAGAAACTGAAAAGAAAACATGGAAGACTACAGTAAAAAGTAAAATATAAGTGAATCAACAAAGGATTTAAACATGTCGTAGAAATTATACCATGTTTCCCCGAAAATAAGACCCGGTCTTATATTTTTTTGAACCCTGAAATAAGCGCTTAGCCTTATTGCCATGCACTCAAAAGCCCAATTGGGCTTATTATCAGGAGATGTCTTATTTGGGGGAAAACAGGGTAATTTTCCACTAGAACATTCATTAGCTGTAAATAATGGGATGTATTAAGGCAGGGGTCCTCAACCCTCGGTCCGTAGACTGGCACTGGGCTGTAGCATGCCAGAAACCAGGCCATGCAAACAAGTGAAGCCCCATCCGCCGGATGCAGGCAGCATGCGAAACCAGTCCACGGAAAAACCTCTCTCCACAGAACCGGTCCCTGGTGCCCCAAAGGTTGGGGGCTGCTGTATGAAGGGACCACAGTACAGATGGAAAAGTAAATCAAAACTGAAGATTATTTACACCACTCATCTCTTCTGGTTATCATGATGGAACAGGTCCTTTCTGGATTTATAGCGCTATTTTCCACAAGCCGTCACTTTGCCGTGCAACGATCAACTGATTCTCCGATCAAAGAAGCTAAGCTCCTGAAATAATTTCCCCCACTGCTTTTTTGTTGCAAGGTGATACACAAGCATTGGGGGCAGGGGGGGGAGGCGTGGGTTGAAAAGCTTCTCCCCGGTGGCCTTGCAGAAACGGATTAAAACCTGGATTGCCCAAAAGGCCTTGGGAAATTGAGTAGCTTGAATGCGATCAGCACCAGAAATGTGAAAAGGCTGAGATTTTGTTCCACACCCCAAAATAAAAATCTAAAGTAAAAGGCTGATTTTTTAGAATCCAAGGCAGACCAAGAAGAGTCAGATAAAGCGACTGATACATAGCTGCAATAATCGGAGAGGGAGCGTGGGAGGGAGAGATGCAGATCAGTGACCCAGTTCTACTTCATAGCTCTACTCCACCATTCTGTACTGAGCGCAGATGCTATTAGAACAACAGAGCCAGTTTGGCCTAGTGGTTAAGGTATCAGGCTGGAAAGCAGGAAACCATGAGTTCAAGTCCCACTTTAGGCATGAAAGCCAGCTCGGTGACTTTGGGCCAGAAACTCTTTCAGACCAATTCACCTCAAAGTGTTGTTGTTGTTGTTGTTGTTATTGTTGTGGGTTAAATAGGAGAAGGAAAGAATATTAGATATGCTCATCAGTTTGAGTTATTTATAAAAAACAATAAAGCTGGGATAATTTTTTTAAAAAAAGAAGTTAAATAAAGTCTACCTACTAATTTATACAGTGGTTCACACATACACTGCATGGGGAAATGAATGTCACAAAATAATGATTAGATACTCCTCAACTATATTGGGATCAGAAATTGTCACTAAGTGAAGCAGATATTAAATGAGCCAACACACAACCATGCCCAACTTTATTATTCTTTACACTGTGAGATTTAAGAGAATCATTTGGTAATTAAGTATACCTAGCTCCTCCATTGACTTGGCTTGTCAAAAGGCTGCTGGGAAGTTCAAAAATAGCAATCACACGACTCCAGGACACTGCAAATGATAAATCATAAATACAGGCCGGTTCCCAAGCACCAATCACAATCCTCTAATTACAGGGATGCTGCAATGGTCGTAAGTGCAAGGACTAGCTGTAAATAATTTTTAAAAGCGTCTTCATAACTTTAAAACGTCGCTAAATAAATTACTCTATGTCAAGGACTACTGGTACTAAATAAATAAATAAAACACTACAATGTGTGATGACTCCCTCAGATGCTTCCCTAGACACCTCCCCAAAATGCTAGTTCGAAGGAGGATGAGCCAGTCCCTCCAGGCACGTCAGGAGGGGAGGTAAATGAGGGTTATGAGCCAGGAACGGAGGGGCTGAGCACAAGGGAGCAACCAGATGAGTAACTGGCTGAGCAAGGGACAAGAGACAGTGATGGGTTTCAAATTTTTTTACTGGGGTGGGCATGGCAGGGGAAGGATAGTGTAAAATCTCCATTCCCTCCCCACTCCAGGGGAAGGTTACTGCAAAATCTCCATTTCCTCCCGAACAGCTTGAACTCGGGAGGCAGAGAATAGATGAAGGTGGGGCCCAGTCAGAGGTCGTATTTACCGGTTCTCCGAACTACTCAAAATCTCCGCTATCGGTTCTCCAGAACTGGTCAGAACCTGCTGAAACCCACCTCTGACAAGAGAGGCACAGCTGCAGTTGGGAAGCCCAGAGTCATGGCCGAAAACTAATGCCAGGGATAGATTCTTAGAGGTATTTTTTTTTTTAAATTTGATTTATATGCCGCCCTTCTCCGGAGACTCAGGGCGGCTTACAATGCGCTAAGCAATAGCCTTCATACTTTTGTATATTTTATACAAAGTCAGCTTATTGCCCCCACAAACTGGGTCCTCATTTCACCTACCTTAGAAAGGATGGAAGGCTGAGTCAACCTTGAGCCTTGGAGAGATTCGAACCAGCAGAAATTGCAGGCAGCTGTGTTAATGACACAGTGTGTGTTAATTTGTGTTAATTTGAGGGAAACACTTTTTAAAATGTTTTTAATTGTTTGTTATTGTTTTTAATCATGGGGCCAAATTTATATATATCTTTTTAATTGTATTTTAATGTTTGTAGTTTATGCTTTTACTTGGCTGTTCACCGCCCTGAGTCGTCAGGGAGAAGGGCAGTGTACAAATTTAAAAATAAATAAATAAATAAATAAATAAATAAATAAATAAATAAATAAATAAATAAATAAATAAATAAATAAATAAATAAGAGACGGTAACAGCTTTTCATTCAGGGTGGTGTGTGGATCAGAGTAAAATACATGGGGAAATCCAGCCGCCAATGAAAAGTATACTAGGGTTAAAGTTAGGCTTAGCTGTACTTGGAGTCATGGCGAAAAACTAGTGCTAGGGATAGATTGTTAGAGGTTTTCTAATTAAAGCGACAGTGAAAGCTTTTCCTTTAGAGTTTTTTTATGGACCACAGTAAAATACATGGGAAAATCCCATTGCCAATGAAAACCCTACGAGGTTTAGGATTAGTGTTAGGTTTCCTTGGAGTCAAAGGGCAAAAATTGATATGAGGGACAGATTCTAAGAGATTTTTCTAAGGAAAGCGACTGTTACAGCTTCTCATTTTGACTTTTTAATCCTCAATTAAAAAAACACGGGGAAAATCCCATTGTCACTGAAAATAAAAGTAGGGTTAGAGTTGGGTTAATATTATGATTAGGGTTAAGTTTAGGGTCAGGTGCAGGGATGAAATCCAGCAGGTTCTGACAGGTTCTGGAGAACCAGTAGCAGAAATTTTGAGCATGTTCAAAGAACCAGTAGCGGAAATTTTGAGTAGTTCGGAGAACCGGCAAATACCACCTCTGGCTTGCCCCAGAATGGGGTGGGAAAGGAGATTTTGCAATATCCTTCCCCCAGGAGTGGGGAGGGAATGGGGATTTTGTAGTATCCTTCCCCTGCCACACCTACCAAACCACACCTACCAAGCCACGCCACGCCCACCAAGCCACGCCCACAGAACCAGTAGTAAAAAAAAAATTGGATTTCACCACTGGTTAGGTGTACTTGAAATCTTGGCCGAAAACTAATTCTTGAGACAAATTCTTAAGAGGTTTTCTAATGAAAGTAAGGTTTGGGTTAGAGTTACTGTTAGATCTCCGTGGAATAAGGACTGAAAATGTATTTCAGGGATCGATTCCAAGAGATTCTCTAAGTAAAGCGATGACAACAACATTTTGTTTTGATTTGTTTTTGATCCCCAGTAAAATACATGGGAAAATCCCATTGCCAATGAAATGAAAGGGTTAAAAAGAAATGAATAAAAGGATTAAAAGCAAAATCTGAATCCAGGATATTCAATCTGTTGGTGGCAAGGCTAAGATAGCTCTCAGCACCTCAATTGGATCATTCAAAATATCTTGGGAGTCAAGAGTAAGGTAGACAAATGCATCAGCACCAATCAAAATATAGACAGCCCTGCCTGGAAGGTTACAGAGGTTTCACCCCATAGAAAATAACTACCTAAAATTGCTTCGATGGGTCGGCTCTCAGCTATAAAGTCTAGCAGAAATGTCCATATAAATTAACTCTAATGTAGCAATACAAAGCATGTTCCTTGCCCCGAGCACATGTGATGGAGGCTGCTTTTGATAAAAAGATTGCACGTTTAATTCTTGTATTTCCTATATTGCTACAGATGCTGTAACTCTTTACAATTAATACACAAAGACCCCAAGAGAGCCTTCAAGACTTCTCTTCATTGTTACATAGACATACAAATCTGTTTTCATAAAATGCATCTGACTGGCTGCTGAATATATCCATTTTCTGGATACGTAGTCATCGACTACAGACTAATCAGAAGTGCTGCATTCAATGTAATAAACTAAACCATCCAGAAAGCTAGCAAACTCAGATTAGCATTACCCAAGCCCAGAAGATTGTGTACATTTTGTGCCCAGTACAGTATATTGTAAGAACACAGATACATGTAGCATAAGAGCCACTTTTGTCTGGTCCAATCCTACATTACTAGGGAATGAATGTACGTGCTTGTGTCTCAGTGTGTCCGTATGTGTGTGAAAGACAAAGAATGATATTGACTCACAATCTCTCCCAGTAGCATGCCATTAGCAGAGGAAATGTTTCCATGACTGGAATGGCCACACACAGCTTTTAGTAGCTCAGGATTGCAGCACGTTGAAATCATTTCCTTAATAACAAAAGGAAGGGGTATTCATATATTTTCAAAGCTCTTTGGAGGAGATGACCAGATGGAGCTTGAAGGTGGGGTTAAACGTGTCATAAGCTTGGAATTGAAGTGCAGCCACAAGAGACTCAAATCTATCCACCCATGAATTCCACTGACCGTTATTTAGCCTTAATTTAGCTTCGACCATTAGTTGACCAGATTCTTATGTATGGGTAGCAATAATAAATTCTTCAGTGCTTTGAAATCAGCCAGTGTGTTCCTGGTTCTTTGTTCCTGACATGCTTACTGCTGTAATGGTGGGGTGAGAAAACCAGAGTCAATACCTTATTTGCCAAAACACTTAATACAGGGGTGTCAAACTCGATTTCATTGAGGGCCGCATCAGGGTTGTGTTTGACCTCTGGGGGCCAGGGTGGGCGTGGCTGGTGTGGGCGTGGCCAGCTTGACTTCCCTCGTGTCAGGGGTGCCTGTGGCAACCCGAGTGTTCTGCCAGCGAAAACGGGCTCCCGAGCTCCGTTTTTGGCTGCCACAGCCTCCTGCAACCATCTGCCAGCAAAAACGTAGCTCCAGAGGGCCATGTGGCCCTCCCGAGCTCCATTTTCGATGGCAGAAGCACCGCGGACGGGTCCTTCACTGTTTCCAGGGCGGCTCCATGGGCCAGATCTAAGTAGCCTGCAGGCCAGATCTGGGCCCCGGGCCTTGAGTTTGACACCTCTGACTTAATAGAAAGCTTTGAGCGAGTCAAATCTTCTTGTCTTCATCCATTCTGTTGAGATATACAAAATTAGAATCATACCATTGATGTGGGGTAGTGTGTGCATATAAATGGGTGGGTGGGGGATAATTAAAAAGCCCTTAACACGATAGCATATGTACAATGCACATCATCCATCCACGTAGTTAAAGCCATCCTCACATTTGTTCTCAAGGCAGTGACTGCAATTATTCTTTTTTAAAAAGCACTGGTTTAATTTTTAAAAAATAAATAAATAAATAAAATACGCTATTCGAGCTTACTATTATCTGCTGGCTACAACTGGATAATGAATCATCATATTTTAATAATCCAGGGCAGTGCGGATTTCTGTGTATATAGCTAGCTGCAGGAGTGAAATATGTGTGTTTGTGCGTGTGTACATGGCTGTATGTCTAATCATTCTTGGACTAAAGAAAAAAAAAAGAATGATCATCTAATCAACCCCCCAAATAATTATCTCAAATGTGTTTCATTTGCTGGGTATGCATTCTCTTTTTCAGAGCTCTGCCCAGCAAAGCTCCCTCCGATAATGGCATTGATTTATTGTGTTCCGTACTGAATGCAGGCAATTTCATTCTGAGAATTATTTATCATTCTGAACATTCCTTTCTCTCTAGGATGACACAGGATTACATTTAACAGCCATTGAGTGAAGAGCCTTAAAAATACCTCCTCTTTTGTGTGTGCCATACAGCCGACGCACAGATTTATGCCTGAATACTGTTGATTTATGATTGTAGCCAAAATGGGAGCGTTTACCCGGGGAGAGATTTAGACTTAATGTAAATCTGCTTAATATTGCAAGCAAGTCTTGATCCTTAATAATCTCAAGAGTAGATTTTACTTGGTGCTGTGCTTGACCTTTAAAAAGGTCTTTGTGTTCCAGGTTCGAAAGATTTCAACCTAGAAAGCCAGTGTCGGATTCTTTGATGAAGCAATTGGATTAATTCCATCTCCCAAGATTAGTCTTGTTTCTCATAGGAATTATTTCACTGAAAGCTCAGTTTGGTTTAAAAAGTACCTTTCAACCATCACTCTCGTCTTCTTTGGCTAAATTCTAAAAATCTGATGAAGGGAAAAGCAATTATATAAAACCATAATGTATAGGATGCTGCCATTTAAGATTGGGCATGTGTACCTAATAAGGCTTATGTACGTGCATATTCCCAGAACATATGCAGCATCATGCTTTAAGTAAGTTTGCATTATATCATCAAATCGAATCAAACCTTTATTGTCAATGCACAACCTGTATACAATGAAATTGTATCACATGATTGTACTGCTTTCAAAGGCCTTGGAGAGATCTCTTCCCATTTTTCCTTTGAGCTTGGCACTCCCTGATGTCCATACAGAAATGGTTAGACTACTTTTGATGGCTAAAAAAGTTATAAAGTGATCTGGAATAATAAAAGGATGATGCTTATGATAAAGAGCTGAATCCTGCTATGAGGATTGGAGGTAGCTGAAAGAGCCAGCTGGTGTAGTGATGTAAGCACTGGGTTAAAAAACTGGAAATTGTGAATTCTAGTCCTGCCACAGGCATGAAGATAGACGTGAGTGACTTTGATCCTGGTCCCCCTCTCTCAGTCCTTGGAAGAAGACGGCAAGGACAAACCACTTCTGAAAACTTGCTAAGAAAACTTCAGAGTCCAAGCAAATACCAGCACTCAACATTGCACATTATACACATTTTTAGGTGTACTGATTATAAACACATTTTCATATATTGTTCTTCTCTTAGCTGTATTTTCATCCATGCCTGCTTTCATTTGAATATTACAGAAAACCTATTTTTAAATAGAGACATGAATGGATTTTTTTAAAAATACACCTTAGTTTGTTGATCTTGTTCAAAACCAGATATAACTGAGTCGGTAGAGCTACTGAGAACATATTTCTTCCATCTGTAGGGTGGGGAATGAATGGTTCATTCCCCATATGCATTTCTCCATGCATGCGTAAGAGGCACCATAAACGAACATTATGAATGAACAGCCTCCTTGCTTCCCCACTGTATGCCAAGGGGGTCATGAATATTCTAAAGTCTTGACGAATATAAATATACTATAAATAATATAGGCTCCCCAGTGAGTTTTATAGCTGAGCCAGGATCTCTATCCCCTGCCCAAATTCAGCAGACTGTCCATTACCCATACTGGTGCACTTCTTTCTCATTTGCTCTCTGAGCTATTTCAGTCATTTTGGGTTACTGTACAGTTTGCTAATTAGACTGGAATTAAAAGTTGTAAGTAGAGGCCTATTTTTAGACAGTAATGAAGGTTACTGCAGCTACTTTAAAATGTAGTCGATCAGTCTCTGCCAAGTGGGCTTCCTCCAGAGGACCTCAGCAATGGCTGTACCCACACCTCAAAAATCTCCTGTTTATTGTGCAAAGTGCATGAAGACATCAGAACAGTTCGTAAGTACTAAAAGCACCATTCCTTGGTGAATGGCTGGAAGTGGCTTTCAGTGACGCCACTGACAGAATCCATGGCTTTGCCTTTTAGGATACCAAAGACCTATAAGCAGGAGCCTGGTGGTGCAGTGGACTAAACTACTGTTAAAGTAGTATTTAGCTGCCAGCTGCCTGCAATTACTGCGAGTTCAATTCTCACCAGGCTCAAGGTTGACTCAGCCTTCCATCCTTCTGAGGTAGGTAAAATGAGGACCCGGTTTGTGGGGGCAATAAGCTGACTTTGTATAAAATAGAACATCGCTTGGGGGGGCCAAAAGCCCTACTAAACAGGTATATACAAAAATATGAAGGCTATTGCTTAAAAGCATTGTAAGTCGTCCTGAGTCTCCGGAGAAGGGCGGCATATAAATCAAACTAATCAATCAATCAATCAATCAATCAATAAGCAATTACATATAGTAAGGACATATATATTTTAAAACAGCAGCCCCCAACCTTTTGGGCACCAGGGACTGGTTCCATGGAGAAAGTTTTTTCTGCGGACTAGAGGGGACGTGGTTTTGCGTGCTGCCTGCATCCCATGGAGGGGGCTTCGCTGGTTTGCGCAGCCCGGTTTCTGGCATGCCATGGCTTGGTGCCGGTTCATGGACCAGCGATTAGGGACCCCTGTTTTAGAACACATTGCCTGAAGACAAGAGAGAAGTGGCTTGTGTCATATTGACTTTGAGTTCTCCCTAAGTATCCTGCAGTATGGGTACAAGTAGTTCTCTAAGAAAAAAACAAGAGAAGTCCAGTTGCTTCCTGAAAAAGCACCTTTGGGACAACCATGACCTGGATGACTGAGAATCTCCATTGATAGGCAGCCCTCAACTTATAAATGTAACTGAGCCCAGAATTATGATTGTTAAGTCATGCCAGTAATGAAGCATGTCACTATATAACCACAGCCAATTTTGCAAGCTTTTTTTTTTTTTTTGTAGTGGTCATTAAGCAAATCCATTGTCTACAATAGGCATTTTTTGCCAGAAACCAGAATAAATGCAGGTTTTGGTGGGGGGTAGAGTTGTAAATTGACCCTGGGACACTGCAAACCAGGGGTAGGTTCTACTTACCTTTACTACCAGTTCACAACGGGATTGCAGCGATGTGCAGATCGCTGATGACGACATCTGGGGCGGTGGGCAGGGCCTCCTGCCAGTTTTACTACCAGTTCTTGCGAACCGGTCCGAACTAGGGGCAACCCACCACTGCTGCAAACAGCAATAAATGTGGACCAGTTCCTAAGAGCTTGAAATGTAATCACATGACTAGGGGGTGCAACCATCTGAACTTCAGATGGTTAGAATGTAGTACTGCAGGCTACTTCTGCTGCCCATGGCTGCCTGCAATTAGGCAGTTCAAATCTCACCAGGCTCAGGACCCAGATTGTTGAGGGGCAATATGCTGACTCTGAAAACCGCTTAGAGAGGTCTGTAAAAGCACTGTGAAGCGGTATATAAGTCTAAGTGTTATTGCTATTAGCAGCCCTCAGGAGAAGGTATGTCATAACTTTAAGCGGTCCTAAGCAACCGGTCGTAAACCGAGGACTACTTGCAATTAGATTTGTTACTTGCTCAGCTAAGTGATTCTAATATCTAATTGGCTCTGACTTAACTGCAAAGCAGGGTAGCAGTGGTGGGTTGCCCCCAGTTCGGACCGGTTCTATAGAACCGGTAGTAAAACTGCTGGGAGGCTCCGCCCACTGACCCCGACGTCATCAGAACACTTCTGTGCACGCGCAGAAAAGAGCATGTGCGCGTGCGGCCCCATTGTGAACAGGTAGTAAAGGTAAGTAGAACCCACCCCTGCAGGGTAGTGTTGACTTTCTTAGATTTCGGGAACAGGATCTCGTAGAAACCTTATGATTTAGGCTTGCTTGGGAAGTTGAGAAAACATCCTGGAAGACAGCATTTGGGGAAATCAACACAACTGTGTTCTTTGATAAAGGACACTGAGTCCTTTACAGCAGTGCCATGCAATTTTTGTCCCTTTCACCCTGAAATAGCCATTTTGACTCGGATAGACTTTCCTATTCTTCAGAAATAAAACTTTTCTTATCACTTGCTACCTGGTGTTTTTTTTTTTTAAATGGAGATACCTTTGGGCTAAATTTTGGACTCCTGGTATAAAATGGCTTAGCTTTCTGATTGAGACTTTTGGCAGAACGGAAATGAAAATTGACGGAGTAGGACAGAGCTCTTCAAATAGCTGAAGGGACGCGACACTGAGGCAGTAAAAACTGAAGGCATCAGTTCTCAGTAGGTGCAGAGTACTGGGCCTAAAATAATATAGTTAAATTACAGGAAGGCTGATTCTGATGGATGGTTGAGAAACGAAACTTCATCACATAACAGCAGTTTAACGATGGAATCGGTTACCCAGAGAGATGGTGGGCTGTTATTGCTGATGGTTTTCCGCAGAAGCTAGACTGGTAGGCCTTATGTCGATTCCTACAATGTCCCCTTTCCAGCGCTCACAACTCTGTGATCACAGTGAGGTAGTTTATATTTAGCAATAGCAATAGAACTTAGACTTAACGTATTTTTCGCACCATAAGACGCACCTGACCATAAGACGCACCTAGGTTTAAAGGAGGAAAACGGGCAACAACAAACACAGAAGAGGTGGGGTTCAGCACTGTAAAAGGACCCCGCCGCTGTGGCCCGTATTTTTCACTCCATAAGACGCACAGACATTTCCACCCACTTTTTTGAGGGGGGATGCGTCTTATGGAGCGAAAAATACGCTATATATCGCTTCACAGTACTTTCTAGCTCTCTCTAAGTGGTTTACAGAGTCAGCATTTTGCCCTCAATAATCTGGGTCCTCATTTCACCCACCTCGGAAGGATGGAAGACTGAGTCAATCTAGAGCCGATCAGGATCGAACTCCTGGCAGTGGGCAGAGTTAGTCTGCAAATATGGGCATTTTAACCATTGCGCCACCACGGCTCTAGAAATTTGGAATATAAACTATATTAATTATCTGATTACCTATTATATCATGGTTAGCATAACTGCAGTATTTTTTACATGGACATTATTCTTTTGCAGAAATACACTGTAGTGCTACTAGTGGCTTTACAAATCAAGGCGGTATGTGTTTTTAAAAACACACACGCAAAATCAGTTCTCTAAAAACTACATGTTGCCTTTCATGTGTTTCATGGATATTTCCCCAAGAATTCTGTTAAATTTGGGATTAATTTCCCTTTTAACTTAATGTCTCCTTTGCCAAGAGAGAATTTATATGTAATTCTCAGGCGCTTTGGGAAAGATAAGTATACCTTTAATAAGCGTGAACTGCCATCGTTTTCTTTACTCTTTCGCTCCTATTTTCCAGATTACCTTTTAAAACAAAGTATGTGATTTAAATGAATTGTATTTCTGACAGCCACATAAAGACTGCTTTTTTCCAAAAATACTGCTGGGCTGCAGAAGTGCTTGTGATAGTAATAGTTTCTCTAAGAGGGTGTGTGTGTGTGAGTGTGTATGTGTGTGTGTGTGTGTGTGTGTGTGTGTGTGTGTGTGTGTGTGGTTCATTAGTTATATTCCAATATAACTTTTGTTACACAGTGGTACTAAAGTGTGACTCACACTGTTTACTGCTAATGAGGAAAGAAAATTGGAAAGGAGAAAGGGATGATTCCAAAGCTGCAATGAAAATGCACAATTCAAATTCAAATTGTACATTACACAGAGGGGGGGAGAGAAGGAGGAAGGAGAGAGGGGGGAAAGAAAGAAAGAAAGAAAGAAAGAAAGAAAGAAAGAAAGAAAGAAAGAAAGAAAGAAAGAAAGAAAGAAAGAAAGAAAGAAAGATAGCACTGTAGAATTACACACAAAACCAACAGACAACATATATTCAGCATGACTGACTGCAGACAGTCTCTTAGGAAGACCTGTAAGGTGGGCCAACCTTTTAAAAGAAATATATATGAGCATCACAAGTTGCTTCCAGTTTGGTGAGAGGATTCCCTGGAGTATCTCTGGGAATTTCAGTGCCCATGTTGAGGTAGCTCAATAAGGATTTCATGTCTATTATAAAGACTATCTACATGTCCTAATTGGTATGCCACAGACCACACACTGGATTTGGTATCTATTCACCCAAGACCTGATGATCTGAAAGTGAGTGAGGTTTGTGTAATTCCTTTATCATGGACAGATCATTCACTGGTCAATTTTATATTAAGAGTTGTTTTAACTTCCACAGAATTGGAAGACTAATGAATACATGATATATATCGGTGCCATTTATATATGGCAGAATCCATTGTACAGCTCTCCAAAGTAACAGAGATTCAACTATACAGTTGATAGAAGAAGAGCATTAAGTATCCTGTGTCAAGTATCTACCATGAAGAAGAAAGGAGACCCAAAATAACCAGGGCTAGGAAGAATGGAATAGTGAAAGTAATCATGCGTTACTAAATTTATTCAACTGCAAGGAGTTTTGAAGTAAGAAGAGTGTTGGATATTTTAAAAGTTGACTAACATTTCTGCCTTGTAGCTACTAATCCAACAATCGGTTTTATTCATGCATTCGCTGCAAAATTGCCATTGCCTTTCACAGACCATTCTCCTTTCAAGAGGAACAGCTAAAGGATTTACCACTGTCAAGGCAATGCTTTGCTAATAAGAGTTAGCTACTCTCTGCAGGATTTCCAGCGTTCTTTTGCAGATGATTACAAACCAGAAACACTTAATCTGTAGGAACCAGTTCTGCTCTAGATTTATCAGATTTTCTGTTTACACCATATCATTCTCATGTTGATTTGCAGAAGTTGCCTTGCCCCCAGTGGTGGAAGATTAACAGGAATTATATCTTTTTTAAAAAAATTAAAAGGGAATGGGGAAAACCTTATTCCCACATATGACTTGACAACTAATTTTACTTGATGAATCATGTCCCTGAATTGTACTCCTACAGCCAAGAAATTCAGGCCAAGATACAAAAACAACACTTAGAGCTTTCATGTATTATGGCCAAAAACTCGATTTCCCACCCATTTTTTTTGGAGATGAATTCACAACCTCATGTGCCGCTGCTCAGAAACTTGTTTCTTTTGTTCCCTGAGATTTTTTCCAAGAAATATCTATTATGTCAAACCTTTCTAGATAAATGTGTTTACTATTATTTTTGCTGCACATTGTCACTCGGCAAAATTACCTTTTTGCTAATGGCCAACCGTAGCCATTATGTTTCAAAAGCTTTGAAATAACAATCTTCAAGAGTGGTCTCCGGTGAGGCAAGTATTATCAAGCGTTCAACAGTCTAGAAATCTATGTAACTTAAATATGGTAAGAAATGATGAGATAAGAAAGTTGGCCATTTTAGAATCCTGGATGGCTTTAATGCAGGGATGTCAAACTCAATTTCATTGAGGACCACATCAGGGTTATGTTTGACCTCGGTGGGGAGGTGGGCATGGACCAGCATGATATCACTTGTGGGGGCACCTGTGGGGGCCCGAACACTCTGCCAGTGAAAACGGACTCCTGAGCTGCCTTTTCGGCTGCGACAGCCTCCTGCAACCCTCTGCCAGTGAAAATGGAATTCAGTAGGGCCACACACAGCCCTCGCAAGCTCAGTTTTCGCTGGCAGAGGCACCGCAGGATGGTCCTTTGCTGTTTCCAGGCTGGCCCCGCAGGCCGGATCTAAGCACCCCTGGCTTAGTGCAAAGTTCCCCAACCTTTCTGGGTTGGTGGCCCAGAGCAAGGAGGAAGGGGGGGAAAAAGAGGGGATATTTTTATGAGAGGGGGAAAGTGCATGTGCATGCACACGTGAGAGCGCCTTTTTATTTTATTCAAAAAAGTTAAAATAAAAAACACATTTTTTTAAAGAAACAAAGAAAAAAAACAAGACATTTAAAAAGAAAAAAGTGCATTAAAAAAAGACTAACACATGTCCGCCGTCCGCCCCCGCCCCCCCCCCCCAGTTGAAGGCTGATAGATGTATTACAACAATATTATTCCCACCCTTTGGCAAATAGGCCCAAAGAATTTAAAACTAATTCCATTTGCAAGTTGTTAACCTGTCGTCTGTATACTACACTAATAACAAAATAGACAGAACAATAATAAAAAAGACAAGATGAAAATTCCAAAACCTTCTTTTAATAAACTGTTATTGTAATCAACTCATTAAAAAAATTACCATGGCTTTTTAATTATCCCAAATCGTCCCACAGATTAACATTGATTGGTCCTGGGTCAAATATCCACATTTGTTTCTTAATACCATCTCTTATCAACGGTTGCCTGATTAAATACAATATCCAATAAAACTTACTCTCATTTTTCTAAGACTTTGAGTTGAAGAAAAGCATATATTACCTCCCTACTATTGGATAATGGACTATAGTTCAAGAGGAGTGTTTCTCAAACTTGGCAACTTAAAAGATGTGGAATTAAATTCTTAAGAATTCCCTAGCCAGCATGTTGTTAAGTTGAGGAACACTTGTTTAATTGGTTGTGTTGGTTGTGTATAAAGAGGCATATTAGTTGCAAGTTGACAATATAATATCCTCCAGATATACTGACAAGAACTCCCAAGTTGGGCCATATTACTGGAACACATAAGAATAGAAATCCTATGGCTGTCAGATCTGGCTACAAAAATCCAAAGCCCTATTACCGGTAGATGGCACCAAAAGGCTACTTGAGAAACAAATCTAACTCTCTACTGCCACCTAGTGACCATATTGATTTTTACAATCCAGATCTTGGAGCCCTAAGAAATCCATATTCCTTGGAGAACTTCAAGATGCCTGTTTTTTGTAAACTGTGCTGCAACTAAGGAAGGCTGGATTTAAAGGGTTAACCCTTTAACGCTACCTTTCTTGTCTTAGGCTTCCATTACTTAATTGAACCCTATAGAGTCTAGGTGCAAAATAAGAAAGGTGAATAGAAAATAATCTTCCACAACCCATCTAGCCACCCCTAATTTGGATGCAGTTGAATTCTGCTACCTTTATTTCATTGTAACACTTGTACAGGGCAATTGAACGCTGCAATCAGATCTAGTTAATACAACAGAAATTTGTACTGGAAACTTACTCTTTGATAAAAGCTACAACTTCTGTCTTCTTCAGGCAGGTGTAGAAGCCTGAAACCTGATAGAAAATGAAGTGATACAGACTGACTCATTCTTCTTGCCATCTATTATCTATGCCCGTGATGGCGGACTTATGGCATGTGTGCAAAAGGTAGCACGCAGCGCCCTCTCTGATGGCACACAAGTTGTTGCCCCAGCTCAGCTCCACTGCGCATGCGTGCGTGCCTCCCGCTGGCCAGCTGGTTTTCAAGTCTCTGTCGTGCATGTGCGGGGGGTTGGGGGGGTTGCGGGGGGTTGTGCGCACATGTGCGGGCATTGGGGGGAATGGGGGGGTCATGCACGCATTGCATTATGGGTGTGGATGCGTGTCCTTTCGGCATGTGGCAACAAAAAGGTTAGCCATCACTGCTCTATGCATTTAGTTGGAAGGTTGTCTGTAATATAATCTGGGACCATTATACCCTAGCCAATAGGGTTTCCGTTTCCAAACATCCAGTAAAAATGTTTAACTCACATTTTTTTTACTACAGATAAAAAACTACTATATCAGTGGTAGGTTTCTACCGGTTAGGCCCGGTTTGGGTGAGCCGGTAGCGGTGATAGTGAGCTGAGAATGAACGGTTCTCTCTGACAGTTAGTTTGGTCCTCCCACCCGCCCCTGCGTTATACATACCTTATATTCGATCATTTTTAGCCCCGCTGAAAGGCGCAGCAGAGCAGATTGCCCCATCTCAGCTGTTCCATAATACAAAGCGCGCACATGAAGCGAACCAGTGGTAACACCGGTTGAAACCCACCACTGTACTATATATAAACAAAATCCACCCATTTTTCTTTTCAGTGACATGAAGGGATTGTTTAGACCAAAATAGAGGAAATGCTTTACAAAGAATTCAGAAAAAGATGGCATAGATCCAGACAGTTCTCAGAAATATTGCTGATCCGTCATTTCTGGACAACTCAGCATGAGTTAATATATGATAAAGATGGCTAAAACCACAGGATCCTCAGCACTACACTTGACCTTAGCCAAAAGACTGAAAATCAATTGGTCCTTCTCACTACTACTTCCTTGACAGACAAGCCTGCACCAACTGAACATATCCCATGTTCTTCTGTAACGCAAAGAACGTGAAATAAAATTGATCGCATCAGGCGAACTGTTTCTCCATTCCTAACTTTATCAAGAAGCCTTGAGATATCATTCATCAACTAGATGTGCTTGGACTACAGCATCTTGTAAGCTACTGAGAGTGTTTAATTATGTTATAATAAAATAAATACACAGCATACAATTGAAAGGCACTAAGCTGGACCCATTAGAATAAATTCCCAAGGACTTCTCTAAACATCCAGGCACAAATCTAAAAACACGAATGGATCGGTCGTGAATTATCAGCAAGTAATTTCAGGATTGCTTTGGGAAGAGTGAGCTGTACCTCAGTCTATGTACACTAGGAAATAAATTTTACCCTCTTAGAATAAACTTGATCTGTGCAGTTGCTTTTTGAGCAGGGCTGTTTTTGTAATGATTGTTAAAAATTGACAAGGTGAAAGACAATGAATAGAAAAATGATATACATTGCTACTCTGGTTTTCCAAATATGGAGCTCAAAATGTAGCAAATAAAGGGGAGAAATCTAATTCCCCACTCCATTTTTTATTTAAAGGAGCCATTAAAATGACAAAACACTCTTAACTGGCTAAAAGCCAATCTAACTGAAAAACTAAAGTCAATAAAACATGAACCAGGGCCTAATCTGTTCTTACAACATGACCTACTTTCCACTGAGCTTATTCACATGAGCAGCTAGCACTCCAAGGAGCCTGTTGCAGGATAACTATTTGCTAAACGCCCTATTTTCATTTACAACTTTCTACTTTAAATTATATCAGCACATTTCCCTAGTTCTTGGCAGTCTCCCAAATGGCCCCTGGATACAAATCATATGTGGAGGCTCAAATGTACGAAACATCATAAAATAAATTACGAAGTAATAAAGCTACTTAACTATTACCCATCTGAAGAAACATCTGCTCATTTCAGCACTGTCTTCCAGATGTTGCTCAACTACAATTCCCAGAAATCCTAGCCAAGGTAGGTAACAATACAGATAGTCCTCACAGGGGGCCAGCAACTTGGTCATTAAAAGAAGCATTGCTAAATAAAACCTTGACTTGTTTATCATAATCATAATCATAAGTTTATTTGTCAAGCATATATAAGATAACAGGTAAAAGTATGAACATAATTTGAATACATGAAAAGAGTAAGTAAAAAGGAATATTAGGACAGGGACGGTAGGCACGCTGGTGCATTTATTCACGCCCCTTACAGACCTCTTAGGAATGGGGTGAGGTCAACAGTAGACAGTTTAAGGTTAAAGTTTTGGGGGTTTGGGGAAGAAACTACAGAGTCAGGTAGTGCATTCCAGGCATTGACCACTCTGTTACTGAAGTCGTATTTTCTGCAATCGAGTTTGGAGTGGTTCACTTTAAGTTTGTATCTATTATTTGCTCGTGTATTGTTGTGATTGAAGCTGAAATAGTCATTGACAGGAAGGACATTGTGGCAGATAATTTTATGTACTGAAGTCTGCGTAGTTCTAAGTTGTCTAAACCCAAAATTTGGAGTCTGGTGGCATAAGGTATTTTATTGCCGTTAGAGGAATGGAGGACTCTTCTCGTAAAATATCTCTGGATTCTCTCAATTGTATTTATGTCCGATATGTCCGATATCCGTTTATGACCTTACTTCAGCCTTCTTTTGCTTTACAGACTTGTGAAAGGCATAAGTGTGAGGGTTGGTTGTAAAGTTACATTTTCATCGCTATTATAACTGTGAATGGTGACTAAATGAGACAGTCACTGAATGAGGACTATCCATTAAAGTTTTCTGGTAATAATAGTTCAGTAAAATCTCTGGATAAATACTGCTCCACATTGAGAACACACACTGAAACTTACAACAGCCTAGAAACAGCATTTTTTGTGTGTGCAGATGGGGAAGTTATAGTTTTTAAATAACCCATTAGATACCGTTCTCAGTCACGCTGCACGGGTCCAAGATCAGCAAGCCTGTTTGAACCTTAGGCTAATGTAACTGGGAAAGTGATTTATTCATTTTTATTTCATCAGCCTATCTTTCCCACACGCTTCTTCCAGTCACTGACACGCAACCCAGGGCCAGCTGTTTCCTCATTCAGCCATGCTCAATAATCACTGAACACATTCTTCTGCCAAGATGGGAATTGAAAGTATGGAAATTGCAACGAAATCTTCAAGCTATAGCAAAATCCTGCTGTTCCTAAACTAAGGTTAAGCAACCTCTTTGGGCAAGAGGCCTGAATATATCATGAGGTAGAAGAAGACATTTCTTCACTGGGTTGCAAAATTGTAGAGTTAAGAGTTTACCGTATCCTTTCGGCTGCCATCTAGAGGTTATCTGGATTGTTGCAGCCCAGATATGGTGTTTTGGAATAATGATGTCAAAACAGAGTATTTACAAATCACAACATTTTGAGCTCAAACTCTTTTGAATATGTCTGCTAAATTAGGGCAAAGATATCACATTCCATATAGGAGACTGACAGGGTTCCCTGTAAGAAAGTTTGAAAAAATCTCTATGAAATCTATTTAAAATATTCCTATTTCTATATGGTATTAGTCATAGACAGGTATTTCTGTCTATGACCAATGGTTACATTAACTGAAGCTGATAGGTGTTAAGAGTCCATATATCCAAAATGTCCTGGAATAAGCAGCAGGGTTAAGATAGACTCATTTCCTAATTTTCAGCACTTTAAATACCATCCAATCTAATCCAATCCAATATTTTCAGATGAATCCAGTTAAAGAGTAGTTGAATAGCAATAGCACATAGACTTATACCACTTCATACTGCTTTACAGCCCTCTTTAAGTTGTTTACAGAGTCATCCTATTGCCCCCAACAATCTGGGTCCTCATTTTATCGACCTCGGAAGGATGGAAGGCTGAATCAACCTTGAGCCTGATGAGATTTGAGCAGCCTGTGATCAGCAGAAGTGGCCTGCAGTACTGCACTCTAACCACTGCGCCACCATGATTCATCAGGCATTTTCTTTGAAGACCAATTCTATTCATTGTATTTCAGATTTTGTCTTTGAAAAATGAAAACATCTTTGAGCAAATCCCATAAAAGGTATCAACTCACAATCCAAGATCTTAATGCTATTTTAGAGCACCACATCAAATGATTCTCACACTTCCAGAAAAATCTCCTGGGTATAACTCCTCTAATGTTCATTCTTTTTTTTTTTTAAGTATATCAGTGCTAAATTTATCTCTGCCATGTTTACTACTGGTTTAAGAAATCTATATAATTATTAATGTAAGTTCTGCAAGAACTAATTTAGTTCATTCCTTCCCCTCACCTTAAATGATAACATGCAAATCTTCTTCTGCTTGCATCTTCCAATTGAATATTCCTGCAAAGGGCAGCTGTTCTTTTTCAAAACTAACAATTTTGCCAGCAAAAAAAGAGAAGGAACCAAGGTAAGAATAATATAGGACAACTATTTTTTTTTTGTTCAGAGAAGAATGGATCTAACAGTCTTTCAAGTGAGATCTGCAACGAAAATGTTGTGATTTACTCTCATCATAATGGGACTTCTTCAACTGGCATTCTCTCGCTCCAAGCTACTCCACTTCATCCTTGGATTTCCATTTTTACTCTTCAATTGATGACAAGTATTTTATTGCTATTGTGTAAGTTCAGTGAACTAGGATGTAGGGATTTAGAGCTCAGTGGTGGGTTTCAAATTTTTTTACTACTGGTTCTAGTGGGCGTGGCTTTGTGGGCATGGCAGGGGAAGGATACTGTAAAATCTCAATTCCCATCCCACTCCAGGGGAAGGATACTGCAAAATCCCCATTTCCTCCCGATCAGCTGGAATTTGGGAGGCAGAGAACAGATGGGGGCAGAGCCAGTCAGAATTTTTACTAGTAGTTCTCTGAACTACTCAAAATTTCCGCTATCGGTTCTCCAGAACTGGTCAGAACCTGCTGAAACCCACCTCTGATTTAGCTTCTCTCTAAGGACATCCTCAGCTCCCGAGAAGGAAGAGTTACATTCTGGCACATTCGTCAGCTGTCAAGCAAATGAATAGCTGTTTTACACAATCCGCTAGTAAAAAGTGGAGGAAGATCTTCACCTTAACAATCTGAGAAATAAAGTAGGTTCTACAATGAAACCAGTGGTGGGTTGCCTCCGGTTTGGATCGGTTCACAAGAACCGGTATTAAAACTGGTGGGAGGCCCTGCCCACCACCCCAGATATCGTCATCAGCGATCTGTGCATGCACAGGAGCTTCTGCACATTCGCAGAAGCAAGTTGCGAAAGTGAGCGAAGCAAGCAAGCGCGATCCCGTTGCGAACTGGTAGTAAAGGTAAGTAGAACCCACCCCTGATTGAAACAATCCATTTCTGTACAAGTAAGTCCACATCTTACATCCATCCATTCATTGACAGCTCAAATTTACAGCAGCCCTGTTTTGTTTGAAGTTTTGGCCATCGTAGACTCTTGTGCTCATGTGATCAGCATTTTTGACTTGCCCTGCCAGCTTTCCACAAGCGACATCAATGGGGAAGCCATCAGGGAGGTCACTCTGGTAGATGGCTTCCCTGCGGTCATGAAGCACCAATCCCTCCACCCCACGGCCTTCCCACACTTGGCTGGCACTGCACCCACTTATCCAACCCATGGCCTTCCTGCACTCACATGGCGCTATGGCTGCCCCCTTCCATGCTCCCCCAATTCGCATGCAGCCTGTGCCAGGGTCTCACCCATGACTCCTGTCAGTTTCTACTTAATGCCCCGTGCATTTTGGGCTTATGACAGCAACTGGGATTACTGGGATTGCCACTGCTAAGCAATGTGATCACATGACATCACACTTTATGATCACATTGTTTATATATAAAATCTAAAAAAAATTTTTCACTTGTATATGGTCCAACGGTAGAGTAAAATCAGATCTAGCTATTAAGTAGAGTAAAATCACATTCAGCTATTAATTTTTGTCCAGAAGGCAGTATACCCCACATTAGATATGCAACATTTGCATATTTGCACAGGATAATTACAAATAGCAAAGTCAGAGAAAGTTTGGGGGGGGGGGGAAACTAAGCAAAGAACTCTATACAAATTATTTTAATTTGCAGGTGGTATTTTTGGAAGATTTCCCAGAACAAAATTTTTAGGGAAGCTCACACTCTGATGTAGATACCACTTCCTTCTTTTTAGTAATCAAATCTTAGTTCCAATTCTATCATTGGAAGCATTTGGCACTCAGGTTTGTTATTAGGAGAGGTAATGGCTGTTACCTCTTGTTATTAGGAGAAGGAGGTAATCCTGTGCAATCTGGAGACATGGATAGGTAGGTAGGTATGTAGGTAGGTAGGTATGTAAATAGATAGATAGATAGATAGATAGATAGATAGATAGATAGATAGATAGATAGATAGATAGATGAAGCCCCTGCCTCATTTTACAGGCATATGAACTGATTTGAAATGTCCCACACGATTATATTTTTAAAATCTATATTTGTTCATGGGCAGCCTGTAAAAACAGAACATCTTGGCCTGATTGATAACATTACATACAAGGCTGAATGTGACAATTTTACTTGCATAAATAAGACAGGTTGTGCTCCAGGGTTCTGACATTTATTTCTGACATTAAGTGGTCAGCCGTAACATGGCATGCATCCCTGTCTACCTTCACATTCCTCCAAATGAGAAAAGCAAAAGCAAAGGAGTTACCAACCAGCAAAAAAACCCAAAGAAGTCATGATGAATTTTTCAAATACATTTTTTAGCCAAAATCACCAGTTATACAACAAATCATAGTCAAAAGGCATTAAATTAACCAAAATAACCAATCCAAGAAAGCAATGTCTCAATCTTGTCCCATTATGGAACATAGAGTTTCATTATTTTATTTATTAAGATACAATATTTACAAGTAAGGTTGCATCAGTATTTGGTGATGTGGTCAGGTTCCTGTTCAATTTTAAGTTCAGGTGTGCTCTTTATCCAAACAGTGAGGCAAAAAATTCACTTAGAGAGGAAATTCCATTCATTCAAGGTCCAACATAATCAAATAACCATCAATTATAATCAATACAAATTTAGGACAAAGGATTTCCAAAAAATGATAATACCACAATCTACAAATCTCTATCTATGGCTCTAAGAGCCGGGGTGGCACAGTGATTAGAGTGCAGTACTGCAGGCTACTTCTGCTGCCAGCAGTTTGGCAGATCGAATCTCACCAGGCTCAAGGTTGACTCAGCCTTCCATCCTTCCGAGGTCAGTAAAATGAGGACCCAGATTGTTGGGGGCAATACGCTGATTTTGTAAAACCGCTTAGAGAGGGCTGTAAAGCACTATGAAGCGGTATATAAGTCTAAGTGCTGTTGCTATTGCTACAGCCAAACCAAACACCTGCAAGTGTGAGAGCAATTAACAGATTAAAACTGCTGACATTAAAATAAGATGGTACACCTTTAAATCCCATTGAGCGAACTCAGTTTGGAAGAAATACTCATGCTTTGAATTGTGCCTCAAAGTAAGATTGAAAAAAAAGAATCATGTTATAGACTCTAAACCCCAAACCTATGAAATACTTTGGCCCCTGCATTTTTGACATTTGTATTATTTTGTAGTCTTGCCAAAATGAATTGCAACATTCCAAGTTAAGTTCTGTAGAAAAATAATTAGACATGCCTTTTACAAAGATAGATACGACGGAACAGATGGAAACTGGTGAAAATGTTGTTGGCCGCAACTTTTATCCAATTATCACATTACACGAATCTGAACTCTCAAATGCTAAGCCTGATCTTTCATAGGAAATGCAACATCAGCTAAAAACCAACCAACTGCTGCTTGACATCATCTAAGATATGAATCTAGGAAATGTAAGACTTGAGATCGGTTGCAACTCATTGGCCTCCTTGACACAACTTTACATAGTTGATTGTATGCAAAATGTATTGAAGACTGTTAAAAAAATTACTTCCAAATAGTGATAAAGCTTCCAGTTGAGATAAGTATTGCTCACATGTCAGATTTCTTCTTTTATAATTTCCAGTGGGAAAGCTTATCCGGTGGCCCTTGATATAGAAACAATTTGAAAGAAAGGATAAAATGTATTGTTTTAGACTAGAAAAAAAATTGCAAAAAAGGAAGGGAAGGGAAAAGGAAACAACCCTATAGTAAGTAATCATTCTACATTATATTTAATTTAAACAATACACTGTGATAAGGGGACACGGTGGCTCAGTGGCTAAGACTCTGAGCTTGTCAATCGAAAGGTCGGTAGTTCAGCAGTTCAAATCCCCAGTGCCGCATAATGGGATGAGGTCCCATTACTTGTCCCAGCTTCTGCCAACCTAGCGGTTTGAAAGCACGTAAAAAATGCAAGTAGAAAAATAGGGACCACCTTTGGTGGGAAGGTAACAGCGTTCCGTGCGCCTTTGGCATTTAGTCATGCCGGCCACATGACCACAGAGACATCTTGGGACAGCGCTGGCTCTTCGGCTTTGAAACAGTGATGAGCACCACCCCCTAGAGTCGGGAACAACTAGCACCATATGTGCGAGGGGAACCTTTACCACTTTTATACACTGTGATATGAATGCAAATATGGTATACCATCAATCCTTTAATAAAGCTGGGCAGCCATGTCGACTATGCTGTCAATATCAACAACAACAATGATCAATAACACAATAATTATAAACAACACAAAGGATGAAGAGAAGAAGAAAGGACACTTGAATCCCAGAGACTTCTTCCTCAGCTACATTAAGGGAGCCACCCTTCTATATTCCAATTTTTTCATTATATTCTATGTTACATAGAAAGGGTTGCTTGCACGCATGAATGTATTCATTTAGCCACTGTATCAGTCAGATGTGAATGCACATATTAACCAAAGTATGGAAGGCGATACATAACAATAACTTTTTTAAAAAATTCAAAAACATCTTTTTAAGGTTTACCTTGTAATTTAAGACATAAGAGCCAACAAGGCACAAAATACATGTTTAGTGTACAGTATATTGAAATATTATGTCAAGATGAATAAACAGCTCAACATATGCTTCAGTGTGTGTGTGTGTGTGTGTGTGTGTGTGTGTGTGTGTGTGTGTCTTTTAAAGTCTCAAAGGTTGTTGGTTTTTTGCATCCCTGGGAGCACTGAAGTATCACTGATTCATGAAATTCATCTTCAACAGCACATTCCCAGAATGCCTTGCAACTGCAACAGGAAAACATTGATTTTCTACAGATATCCCCAGCAGACCTACCACAAAAAATGTATCATTGACTGCTCCTGAAGCAAATTCATGGTTTAATTTTTGGCATATAAAACCTTAAAGAGGATTGCCAGAATAGAAAACTTGGCATTGTAGCTTCTCTATTACTAGTCTGGGCAATCACACAAAGACTATAAAGGAAGTTCCTGCCACAGGTGAAATGACTTAATGTTCTGATCTTAGGACTGTTTCTTCTAAAAAATCATGTCTTTTGGGCATCTATTAAAGACTGATATTTTCATCTAAACTTATCTCTATGTGAATGCTATGGATTAATTTTTCTCTGTTTTTCACTTCCTTTCTTAATGGATAATGCTATCTAGAAATATTTCGCAGCACTGTAGTTTCATTCTTGAATTTTAATGACTCTAATTTTGCTATACATGCAAGATGAATTACACAGGAAATAATACAAATACACATTTCAATAAGTATCTGGGGCAAGTCCCAGAAGTCATATTATTCTCCTGCTATTCATATCTGCTTTAAATGAGGGAGAGATCATTAGACTATCAAAGCATTTCTTTTTACTTCTCTTTATAGATAATGAAAGAAATTAGGATCTATATCCTGTAGAATATGATCACGATACATGGCTAAGGTACAGTATATGATCTTTATTTCTAAACTGGGTTGCTTTATCAAGATCTGAGCAAATTCTAAATACTCTTTTGTCAATTCTAATCAAGACTTGAGAGCTTAACTATATAAAAAAAAAAACCTAAAACATTAACCTTCATATAATCACTACTAACCAGCCCCTCTATCAGCTTAAGAAGAAATACCAACACCATTATAGATTTCTCATTCGTTTAAGCATGATTGTGATTCTACCCTGTTTCCCCGTAAATAAGACCTCTCCGGATAATAAGCCTAATCAGGCTTTTGAGCTCATGTGCTAAAATAAGCCCTCCCTCCTCGAAAATAAGCCCTCCCTGAAAATATTTAACCACATGGGCAGCCGGTCCCTGCCATTTCCTCTGGTTAGGGTTAGGGATACAGAGCTGGAAATCAGGTAAGATGGCAAGAGGAGCCCCATCTTGCTCCACATGCCCCAAAATAATAAGACCTCCTCAAAAATAAGGCCAAGCGCTTATTTCGGGGTTCAAAAAAAAATGTAAGACAGGGTCTTATTTTCAGGGAAACACGGGACATCCTCAAATTTCAGAACTTTGGAATCCAAACTTAGTCTGCCTAACAATATATAATTTGGCACTATCTTCTTTACCATAATTAAACTCTTTAGTGTTCCTCTTCAAAAAAAATCCAGACCTTATCAAAGCCAAAGATTGTGCAGCCCAGCTAAAGAAGGCATGGAGTAGAAGAATAGAATAACAAGAGTTGGAAAGGACCTTGAAGGTCTTCTAGTCCAATCCCCTGCTCAAGCAGGAGTCCCTATACCCGTGATGGTGAACCTATGACATGCGTGCCACAGGTGGCACGCGAAGCCATATCTGTGGGCATGCAAGCGTTGCCCTAGCTGGTGATTTTTGGGCCTTCCAGGCCTACCAGAAGTCAGGAAACGGGCTGTTTCTGGCCTCCGGAGGGCCTCTAGGAGGGTGGGGAAGGCCATTTCACACTCCCCAGGCTCCAAGAAAGTCTCTGGAGCCTGGGGAGAGTGAAAAATGGGCCTACTGGGCCCACTAGTAACCTTTTTGCCATCACATGCCAAAAGCGGGGAGAGCGTGAGGAGGCTGCACGCACATGCACCGGGAGGTGGGAAGGCATTGAATTGTGGGTGTGGGCACATGGGCACGCGACCACCCCATGGTCCCCCCGCTTTTGGCACGCAATGGCAAAAAGGTTAGCCATCACTGCCCTATACCATTTCAGACAAATAGCTGTCCAATCTCTTAAAAACCTCCAGAGATGGAGCACCCACAATTTCTGAAGGCAAGCCATTCTCCACTGATTAATTGTTGTGTCAGGAAATTTCTCCTTAGCTCTAGGTTGGTTCTCTCCTTGATTAGTTTCCATCCATTGCTTCCTGTTCTGCCTTCAGGTGCTTTGGAGAATAGCTTGACTCCCTCTTCTTTGTGGCAGCCCCTGAGATATTGGAACACTGCTATCATGTCTCCCCTAGTCCTTCCTTTCATTAAACGATATATACCCAGTTCCTGCAACCTTTCTTCGTATGTTGTTGTCTCCAGTCCCCTAATCATCTTTGCTGGTCTTTTTTCTAGAGTCTCTGCACTTTTTCTAGAGACCCATTTTACAACATCAGAGAGCATGGCACTTAGGTTGCATCCAGTCGATGGAGGGACACCACATCCAACTGAACTCATCACACAGATTCCGATTTTTAAATGTTAATGACATATGTAATATATTGCCAGCATATTTCAGCATGAAGGAAACTGTAGACATTTGTTTGGAGCACAATAACTGGCTTCTAGTCCTGCCTTAGGCAGAAAGCCAGTTGGATTACCTTGGGCTAGTCTCTCTCAATCCTAGGCAGGAGGCGATGGCAAACCACTTCTGAAAAGCCTTGCCAAGAAAACTGCAAGGGCTTGTCCAAACAGTCTTCTGAGAATCAGAGAGGATTGAAATGAATGAAAGGGGGGGGGGGGGAGGAACAGATAAAGACAATAGAATAGGAGCCATGGTGGTTAGAATGCACTATTGCGTGCAAACTCTGCCCAAAGCCAGGAGTTCGATCCTGACAGGCTCAAGGTTAACTCAGCCTTCCTTCCTTCCAAGGTTGGTAAAATGAGGACCCAGATTGTTGGGGACGATTTGTTGACACTGTAAAGAGCTTTGGTGGCACAGCAGACTAAAGCACTGTTAAGTAACACCAGCTGCCTGCAATTACTGCAAGTTCAAATCTCACCAGGCTCAAGATTGACTCAGCCTTCCATCCTTTCGAGGTAGGTAAAATGAGGACCCGGTTTGTGGGGGCAATAAGCTGACTTTGTATAAAAAAGAACACTGCTTAGGCGGGGGCCCGAAAGCCCTACTAAGCAGGTATATACAAAAGTATGAAAGCTATTGCTTAACACATTGTAAGCCGCCTTGAGTCTCCGGAAAAGGGCGGCATATAAATCGAACCAATAAATAAATAAATAAATACCCAGACAGCACTGTAAAGTATTTTGAAGCAGTATATCAGTGTAAGTGCTACTGCTAAATAGGCAAAAAATCTCATGGTGCTAAGTTACACATAATATAGGCCCATGATGGTGAACCTATGGCATGCGGAGCCATATCTGTGGGCACGCGAGCTGTTGCCCTTGCTCAGCTCCAGCGCGCATCAGCCAACTGATTTTCTGCTGGCCCCGCCCATGCCGCCCCCCCTCCCAGGAATCTCCACATGGCCCAGTTTGGATGCCAGGAAAGTACAGGACTCACGCAGAGGCTCTGGGAGGCATTTCCGGCCTCCAGAGGACCTCCAGGGGGATAGGGAAGGCCATTTTCGCCATTCCCAGCCTCCAGGAAAATTTCTGGAACCTGAGGAAGGCGAAAAAACAGGCCTACCGGGCCCACCAGAAGTTGGGAAATGGGCTGTTTCTTGCCTCCGGAGGGCCTCCGGGGGGGGGGGAGGCCATTTTCGCCCTCCAGAGGCGTCAGGTAGGCCTGCTAGGCCCAAAACAGGGTGCGGGGGGGGTTGTGCGCACACGCGTGAGGGTGCGCGGGTCATTGAATTATGAGTGTGGGCATACACGCAAACACACACACACCGCACTCTCTCTTCCCGCCCCCCGCCCCCCCCCAGCTTTTGGCATGCAACGGCAAAAAGGTTAGCCATCATTGGTATAGGCTAAGTGCTTACAGGAATGATATATTCTTATTTGGTCCCAAAAGTCTGCATTCCTCAACCAAATGCCAGCCTGATATACTGAACTGCAAATCTCATTATTCTCAAACTGTTTGGGGAAAACACAACTGAGCACTTTTGCAAGACTTGGGAATCATGTTTAAGTTCATTCACACACAAACCTATCTCTGAAAGAAAGGACTAAACTGCTGTCAGAAAAAAGAAACCCAACCATGTAAGTTTCAATCCTAGATTGCCAATAATTGGAAAGCAATATCTCAGTCTCGTTGAAGCTGATACACTTGAAGTATTGTAAAGTCCCAAATTCTTAACAGAATGAAAAAGTTACTCCTATACAATATATAGTGCAAAGGGAATGATTGAATAGAAAAATATATTTAGATATTACGGATACTAGATCAGCTTTGTCTAGCTAGCTAATCTCCAATGTGTGGATTTCATCTTCTAGAATACTCAGCAGTATAATGTTGACTGAGAAATTGGAGAATTGGTCAATATATCTGAAGGACTTCAGGGTTAAAAGAATGCATCTTGATGTATCTTCCCTCAAGCTATATATTTATGCTAGGTTGTATCTAATGGCACTTTGGTGCTGACAGAAAAATAACTCATCTGCCAAGCTGTGCTTTAATTTGCTGCTAATAGAAAAATCTCCAAGGCAAAAATTTGTTTCCTGGAAGTTTACGTAAGATATAACCTGGAGCTGACCCTACGTAGTTTACGAAGAAGTATATAAGTCAATGGATAATCTTGAATATATGTAAATTGCTTCGCATGATGAATTGTTTTGAATGAAGATAGACAATTTTATTTGTAAGAAAACATGGTGGACATGCATGGGCATATTATGGCCAGGTTTGCATGACACACTCAACTAGGCTAAAGTATGGTTGGCTAGTTGAGATTCAGCATGTCATGAGAACCTAGCCAGAACCTGGTGCAGGTCACAATGACATTACACACTTCAAGGCAAAATTATGTAAATGATCTGCTTTACATCATTTGGGTAATGACATCACAATGAATGTGATTTCCCAAAGATGCTTCTTCAAGAGGCAACTGGACCTCCTTGTTTTTCTTTGAAGACATTTCACTTCTCATCCAAGAAGCTCTGACTGGATGGTGGGGAATGGAAGAATCCCTATTCCTTGCAGACAGCTGGTCAAGCAATATAAATCCTTGCATTCCCCACCATCCAATCAAAGCTGAAGAAGCTTCTTGGATGAGAAGTGAAACATCTTCAAAGAAAATTATTCTTTCAACCTATTAAACATCTACCACAATGTCAAGAACAGCATACTAGGCCTACGGGAATCACATTAAAGTTCCATCAGAATGCTTCAAAGGAAAATTATGAGGGTAACAACTCTCCCATTCTTTAACCACCCTTCCCTCTACAACAGGGGTGACAAACACATGGCCCAGATGCATCACACCTCTGTTTTAGTAAAGGGGGGAAAGTTGTGATACATCACATGATGACAACATGTCATCGCGAGTTTGACACATTAGTACTCTGGGAACATTGAGCATTATACTGTACCCAATTCTGATCACCACGCTTAATATTGAACCATGGTGGCACAGTGGTTAGAATACAATACTGCAGGCTACGATTGCTGACTGCCTGCAATTTGGCAGTTCAAATCTCACCAGGCTCAAGGTTGACTCAGCCTTCCATCCTTTCGAGGTCAGTAAAATGAGGACCCAGATTTGTTGGGGGCAATATGTTGACTATGTAAACTGCTTAGAGAGGGCTGTAAAGCACCATGAAGCGGTATATAAGTCTAAATGATATTGCTATTAACAATTGAAGTGATTCACTTAGCAACTGTGTCAAGAAAGGTCATAAAATGGGGCAAAACTCAACTGTTTCACTTAGCAACAGAAATTTGGGTTCCATTCCAGTCATTAAGTCGAGGTAGCTGTCATTAGTTTTGAGAAGATCTGGCAGAGTGTTAAGTTAGAACTTTTGAAGTTTCAATGTTTGTTTAATGGCTCCTGTCTTGTTTTGTGGATTTTGTTATCGGAGCATTTTAGTCCAGGCTATCTGTTGATTTAATACCATTAGCTGGTTTTATGTCTTTCTCTTTCTTTTCTTTTTTTAGTTTTAGTTTTAGTTTTGTGGTATGCAAGACTTAAAACACAGAAAGAAAATGGAGGGAGGAAGAAAAGACCTCAACCCTCCAAAATAACTTTCTGAAAGTCCAGAGTCATCTACTTTATATACGTTTTATCAAATCACTTTAAGCTTTGTCAGCAATCCTCTTCCCACACCCCCAAAAAGTAGTGCCAGCTATCAAATAGGAACTTGTGATGGGTACTCCACTTCTAAATATATCCCTGCAGAATATATCCATGCTATTGTAGGTTGAGGCCACCTAGATTCAGGCTCTGAGCCAGCATTTGATACGGTATCCAAAAAAAAATATTCCCTTGAATCATTTCCAATGCTACGAAGAGTTCATGGCACTTCCCTATTTAGAGCAGCCTGCTTCTGGATTTTCAGCCACTGTGGTACCCCAAGTGTCAGTGGGTATGGTTCTGCCAAGATACTAACCAAAAATTGAGTTTGTCTGATCTATTATCCATTCAGCAAGACGTTGTTAAGATATGCTGGCTTAGAAGGAATGTGAGTATCCGGTCTTTAAAACAGATGGTCAGCATCTTGTTTGAGCAAGAAAGTGGCTACTCAGTTCTTGACTGACATTTCAAACTTGCTTGGTTTGAAAGAGAGACGGATGTATCCCTAATGCAATATAATTTCATCCTCACAAATCTTTTTTAAGGCATCACAGTTTTGCTTTCAAGTGCATCTTTCTTTCCCTCTACAGATTTCTGTCTTCCTTTTTTTCCTCTCTGCATAACTACAAAGTGCCTTTAAATCTCCATTCCACATGTAATTTTCTTGAAAGTATAAATATATTATCTGCAATAGACAGTGGAGTCCTTGCTGCCTTCTGAGTTTGCTTGTTCTCTAAAGAAAACAATGCCCTAATTGAGGAACTACCAAGGAGAAGGCTACACTCCCCACCAACAAGAGGGCAATTTACTATATTTAAACAGGTAGCAAACTCCACAGTCACTCACACTGATGATAGTACCTAGTCAGGTAATGAAATGTCTGCAAGCCAACACCAAGCTCAGACAGTGTACCAAGGATTCCACTGTTCAACCCCTGAGCTACAAATACTCTCTTCTGTTAGAATAATAGGCAGTATTATTCTCTTAATTCTCAATGCAATAGATGCAATCTGACCTTATCATTGTTTCTCACCCACAAAAGCGCATGAAGGGGAATAAGGGATCATTTTACCCTATCAACATCGACTCATATCCTGCTGTAGAAATGTTTTAGGCCAAGATATATTGTAGCAACAAAGATAAAGACAACTGTGTAGGCCACATCCCTATCAGTGTTATTGATGAGTTTGTTCATGTGGGATTTGATATTATCGGGCTGCCCTATAGTGTCTTGGTAATTTTGGAACCCTGAAACTGAAACTTACCCTCTCTATATTCTTTGAAAAAATGGAACAAAAACCATTACCTGTGGCAAAAGCTACTACTTAGAAGATTTCTATTAAAACTACCAGATTGTACTGTATTCTGGCAATTGTAAATATTTCTTTTTGTTGTTATATAGAATCCTTTTCCCTTCCTTGCTTTACAAATCCTTTCTATTTCACTTGGCATTTAATGGCAGTGGGTTACCAACTCTCTTGAGCTAGGACCGTGATAGCGACCCTATGGCACGCTTGCCGGAAGTGGCACACAGAGCTATCTCTCTGGGCACATCAGCCATTGCCCGTTGCTCTTCCGGGTTCTGGCACGCACATGCATGGCAGCCAGCTGGTCTTCATGTGCACGGGAGCACCAGAAACCGGAATAGCAGCTCCCCAGCATGCCTGTGCACACCGGGAAGCTGAGCTTCTGGTTTCTGGCACACGCATGCACCCCAACCAGCTGGTCTTTGCGTGCGTATGCGCACCAAAAACCGGAAGACCAGGTGACTGGCGCGCATGCGTATGTCAGAAACTGGAAGCTCATCTTCCCAGCATGCACATGCACGCCGGGGAGCTGCTATTCCAGTTTTTGGCGCTGTCCCCTGCACGCGCTCCTGTTTCGCCAACACTGAGCTGGGACCTTTTGGGTTCAAATATTACTGACTTGCACACAGCCCTTTATTTTAAAATACATACAGAGTAACCTCCATGTTGTATATTTATTTATTTATTTATTTATTTATTTATTAGAAATGTATAAGAATTATATATTTACGACCTTGTAAATTATGAAGTTCCATCTCAAGCCATATCCACCCTATTTGTAATGCCTGCCACGTGGTACAAATAATTTCTTCTGGGCTCTGCCTCTACCAGCTTTGCCAATTTTGAATGGATGCTTCCACTGCATTAAATGAAGACATAACTAATATATATGAAAATTAACAAAAGCAGGGAGTGAGAGCCAGTTTGGTATAGTGTTTTATGACACCAGACTAGAAACTGGGAGAACGTGAATTCGAGTTACACCTTAGAGATGAAGCCAGGTGGGTAACCTTGAACTACTTAGTCACTCTTTCCCAGCCTTTCAGAAAACTTGTCAAGAAAACTGTAGGGCCTAGTCTCCAGGACTTACCATTGTTTCAAAGTCACACACACACAGAGAGCAGGGAAAATGGAATTATGCACATTTATGCACAAGAAATTCAGTAAATCCAGTTAACCAGCCACAATAACATGCCCGTACGCACACAATTAAAAAGCATGTGAATTATATTGAAACGGTAGGTCTGTGAATCTAGCTCAACAGCACAACAGCAGTAGCATTTAGGCGTAGATACCACCCCTTTGTGCTTTACAGCACTCTCTGGGTGGTTTAAAATGTAGGCATTGTTTGCATGCTGCCCCCAACAATATGTGTTTTCATTTTACCAAGCTCAGAAGGAGGGAAGGCTGAGCCAACTTTGAGCCCTGTCAGTGTCAAACCTGGAAGCCATCTTTTTACATCTGGGCCTTCAGGCCTGCCACATTTACTGCTGTGGGAAATTGGGAGAGGGATTGTATGGAGGATGATAGGTAGTCATAATAACATTCCTTTCTCAGAAAGTCAAGGCCGTCTTGCCCTGCACCTGGGAGGCTGGAACTGAGAGGCCTGTCCAGTTGGGACCGTGCTGTAATTGGACCATGTGATGGACTTGTGGGTGTTGCGCAGGGACTTGAACTTTCCTTTGGGTGGAAGATTTCAGATTCGGGTTTCCCCAGATGTGCAAATATGACATCTCTAATAAAAAGTAACTTTAAGGAAATCCAAGCCTCAGAGTTTTATTTCGTTGGAGGTTTACTTGGAACCCTGATGGTCAGAATCAAACTCCAGGCTATGAGCAGAGTTTGTCGGCAATACTGCACTTTGACCACTGAGTCACCTGGGTTCTAAGATCCTACATTCACCAAGACACAAATTGATAGCGGTCAGCATATAAAGAAGAGACAGTCATTTATCATACAATGTATGCTAATTTTTTTTTAATCGTCTCCAATGATGGCCATTAGTATAGCTATGATCATATCAATTCATTGTGGACGATTTCATAGTAATCTAGAATCTCCTTACTCAGAATTTCCAGCAAATGGAAGTTCCATCTGCTGGAAATTCATGGAAAGGGAAGGTTAACATCAAGAGGAGAGATTGATTTGGCTATGACGGTGAGCAGTTTCTTATACCATATAAATCAGTCATGAATATCCTAGTCTGTCAGTTATTGCTGACCTACAATTTCCCACCACCTCAGCATCATCAGAAGAAAGGAATGCTAGTATTACAGTTTACCAACATCTGAAGACCAAATATTTCTCATTACTAAGATAGAACTTGGGCAATAGGGATATTCCCTGGTGCTTACTTTTGTTTCTTTATAATATGGGTGTGTAATTTTTCCCAGTTCAATAATAATAATAATAATAACAACAACTTTATTGTCATTGTACTTATATTCACAGTAAACCCATACAATGAAATTCACTTAATGCTCAAGAACTACATTCGTCATAAATAGCAGAAGAGAAGAGGATGAGATATAAAATCCAATTTTCTTTTATATTTATACATAATTGCAATTAAGCATGTCTTACATTTATTATCTTCCTTTCAGTCACATATAAAATTACACCTTGAGAAATCTCCAGGCCTCTTGAAAATTTAGGGTGCTGCTGTGTTGTACAAAATTGATGTGAAAATTGTACAGCTGTGAAACAACAGTCTATGTCCAATTTCCCAAGACTAGCAAGTGACTGGTACAGAATAGAGATGGCTTTTCAATGACAGTTTTCACACTAAACTAAGCCATTGTTTGTATGACAATAACTTGCTGAATAGGTCACAGCACACTAGGGTTTATAAAATACCATGGCTGAGTTAATATGTTAATCTGAAACTAAGTTTATGACTTAACGTATCATATTTTCTTAGAAGGGCCCTAAATAATTTAACACAAAACATACAATGTATAACTGCAAAAAAATCTTCAGGGATTTAGATAAGAACTGTTTTGAGACCTCGACGGAGTTGAACCAGAGAGAGAGGTCTTAAAGGTGCACACTCTACCACTAATATGCATTCCTTCCCCAAAACTGATTAATCACATTCTGCAACCAGCTATTGCTTCTGAGTCCACGCAAGACTCCCTCTATAACTTCTGCTGGTTTAAACAGCAATCTAATGCATCAAAGAGCAGAAAATTGACTTTTCTGAAAGTGTTGCAATTAGATTATTCGTAAATGTATTCAAGCTGCAATAGCTTCCAACACATGTTGATCAGAGTTAATTAAAGATCCACAGGAGATCTTATCAGTAACCGACAAGGCCATTTGCTCCACATGCATTATAGGAGCACATAGAGATATTAAACCCAGCGCTCACTTGCTATGCAATTAATAAGATCTGCATGAAAAAATGAAAAAATAAAAAAATAAAACATATATCCCTTTTTTTGTTCATCCTCCCTTACTTTGTCATTTTACTCTTTGATTCCCCTCTCTATCTGTTATAATTTTATTGATAGACCAAGCAGCAGCAAGTTGCAGCTCTGGGTTCATTTCTATTTAATTTATACTGGAAGTTCCAACAGTATTTTCAATTATCCAGAGCCCGCTTTAGCAATGCTCAAAGCAAGTCTGGCCAGTTCAGTGCTTTACCTTGACTTCATTCCATTCACAAATATGGAGCAGCCAGATAATTATGTTAATGGCCTACATGAATTTGAGTACCTAGGATGGATTATACAGAAGTCTGTCTAGTCTAGAATATCTTCTGAAACATAGCCCCCAAATATACTTCTGGGAAGATCAAGGAGGACATGAAGATGATAGGTTTCTCCTTTCCCACTGCCACTTGGAGATATAGTTGCTCCATGTATATACTGTGGAAATAAGCTCTTGGCAGACTAATATGACTTTGTATAATCTTCTTTTAACCGCCTATGTCCTTCAAACCCAGCTGCTGTTCACAAACTTAATCCCCACTCAACATCCTTTGGTAGTTTGCTTTTCCACCCAGCTTGCAGATGCAGTAGAGAACATTTTAGTCAGCACTAGCAAGAGAGACTGGAAAATGAGAGGGATGGCAAGTAAATTCCATGAGATCAATGTAAATAAACAGCACCATCAGTCAACAGGGAGAGGATCAACTGCTTATTGCACTCTGGCATCATTTTAAAAATGGCTCAATTCCCCTGGTGTTAGTCTAAATTTCCCACAATGACTGGAGTAGCAGTAGACTGAAAGTATTGTGGGAGATTGCGGTAGTCACCAATGGAAATAATTGCCTTGTTCACAATTAAACTGCTTCTATGCACTATAATTTTGCTTATCGCCGAAAGAAATTGGTCAGTGCACTTTCTCCACCTGAAAATGTCACTGCTATAAAGGATAAAGCAGTGCAACTGAATCATGGGGTCTGCCCAAGTCTAGTAGCATCCAGACAGACTAAGCCCAACTCTGCAATGAGACAAACCAAAGAGGAAAGATGGAAAAGTGACATAAAGTAGTAAGGCCACGCTTAGAATACTGCATCCAGTTCTGGTCACCATATGATATAAAAGAAGTTGCAACACTGGAAAGAGTGCAGAGAAAGAGCAACAAAGATGATTAGGTGGCTGGTGGCTAAAACATATGAAAAATGGTTGTAGGAATTGAGTTTGTCTAGTCTAGTGAAAAGAAGGATTAGGGTGACATGATAGCAGTGTTTCAATATTTGAGGGGCTGCCACAAAGAAGAGAAAGTTAACCTATTTTCCAAAGTACCAGAAGGCAAGGCAAGAAACAATGGATGAAAACTAATCAAGGAGAGAAGTAACCTAGAACTGAGGAGAAATTTCCTATCAGTGAGAACAATTAACCAGTGAAATCACTTACCTTCAAAAGCTGTGGGTGCTCCATCATTGGATGCTTTTAAGAAGAGACTGTGCTGCCACTTGTCTGAAATGGTATAGGGCCTCTTGCTTGTGCAAGAGGTTGGACTAGAAGACCTCCAAGGATCCTTCCAACTCTGTTATTCTGTTGGTTGAGTCCCTGCTGTGCATCTCAGAATGTGAGAAATACCACTTAATGATACTCATCATGTCCGAAATTTCACCACTTTTGACAGGAAAGGAGGAAAGCTATTCCATGAACAAAGGAAATAGCACTGAATCAAGAAAATAGAAAGGAAGGAAGGAAGGAAGGAAGGAAGGAAGGAAGGAAGGAAGGAAGGAAGGAAGGATGGATTTCAAAAAGCTGGGGGAAGGAAGAAACAAAGTCAAAAAGACAAATATTTCCACAACACTTCAGCAATGATCAATTAAACCTGACAGCGCAAAAGAGCAAAGAATAGCCCCCTTTCAATGCCAAAATACCGGGAAATAAAAGGAAATGCAAATTTGCTCTGGGAAAGGTAGGGTAAAAGTTGGCCTCTTCTGTTAGTTCATGTGGACAGCTGTGGCTACACAGATGCCAAACCACAGGAAACAGTAACCAGGATTTGATTTTGCAAAAAGCTCCATCCAAATAAAAGGAAAAAGGGGGCAAACCCTCTGATTATTAGGTATCAAAGATGTTATGTAAGGATGAAAGGGGGAAAAAAAACCAAAGATTTTTATCCCCCTCATTTTTGTAAGGTAAAAAAGGAGCATGACTTTTTAATTATCTTGGGGGGTGGGGGAGGGAGGAATCTTGTGCAACCCGGATTCCTGATCCCATGGAGCACTACATAAATATTCATCTGAATGTGGCCGCAGTTGCTTTTGGATCTTTTTTTTTAAAAAAACAGAGCTTTGTTTATTTTTCCATTTACAATCACCATTTTGAACAATTTTTAAACAGATTATATTAATCAAGAAAAACATTACATGGAAACTGACATTACAAAACAAGATGGTAGCAGTGCCTTTATTTCCAGTAATATCTCTGGGCCCAATTTAAATTCACAGGAAATCATTGCATTGTATTTACTACCTTGTGTGGAAAAAGCATTCAGATAATTAGAGTTAGTAGGGCAGAATCCAGGCAGGGAAAACAAAAAAATGATCGCCAACTGTAATGGGCTGTGAGAATAACCTGGAGAAAGTAAGAGGAACAGTGGCAGCCAAGGAAACGGTAAGATAAAGAGATATCTGAGTCAAAGAAAGAATGTAATTTGAGAAAACGCCTCAGGCTTTACCCTCCCAAGTTCCCTTGAGGATAAAGGCAGGGAGGAGGGGAGACAGATTCAGATTTGCAAATTTCTGTTATTATAATCCTATAATAAAAGTAGTTTCGCTATTCATAACTTTGCCGTCCAAGTCTGGTCTACCTCAAAGAGATAACACTAATATCTGCAAAGCATCTGTTGTGTGTCTGCTCACATTTATCATGATGTGAATTTTCCATACCTCTTGTCAGCCATTTGATGAGAATGCTCTCGAAATTACAAATATGCTCTCTGGACCCCAAAATTTTTTTTAAAAAAAACCCGCTCTAACTCTCACTCTGTAGAATTATCAACATATTTTATAAAAACCATGAGGAGAATGCCTATCCTGTAAATTTATGTTCATGCAATTTGAAAGCTTCCCATGTTTTGCACTATACCTCTCATCCTGTGAATGGGAACTGCTGGCTGAATTTTACTACTGTTCTAGCTCAAAATATATAAAGGTCATTCATAATTTAAAACTAGAAGTAAAGGAGGAAAGAGGTAAAAATGATAGAGATGCCTATGTAGTTGAAAATGCAGTTAAGGCATTTGTGGCTGGCCTTGCACAACATGCTGAAGTAGGCAAGAGTAAGCCATAAAATGATTTACGTGTTTGGCCGGAGCATGTTATATGACCAAAACGTTGCTTGGAGATACGACTTCTGATTGACACTGAATACAACTAGATATTTCAACAGTATGTCTGAAACATGTCTGACCTAAAGAGGATTTGCATTGCAAAATGATGACAAGGTTTCCTTCTTTTGAGGGTGAAACAGATTTGTAAAACCTAGGTTTAGGGTTCAGATGTTATATAAATCATGTCAATGAAACTTGGCTACATTTGGGATAGAATGTTAAACCAATTTTTTCATGGAAATTTTTGTACATTTTATATGCCATCTTTCATGGTTATGAAATGTTTTAAAGAAGAAAAGGTACTACAAGGCACTACGTGGGATACCGTTAGAATTAGATGCATAAAAATAGAGAAGTATGGGACTAATTATTAATGCTGGGACTTAAGGAAGAGTAATGCAGTGTTTCACAACCTTAGCAACTTTAAGATATGAAGTGAATGAAGCTGGCTGGGGAATTCTGGGAGTTGAAGTCCAAGTATCTCAATGTTGCCAAGATTGTAATCACTGGACTAGACAGAATCAGAAAAAGCTTACTAAAATGATCTATTCAGAAAAGTCGAAAGAGGAGGACCTGAAAATCTGCAAAGAGACATACTAATCCATCTGAGACTCCAAGTAATTCAACCAAATATGCTTTTGAATTTGCTTTGCAGTTTAATTCACAGGTATCTTGAGACTAAACATTTATGCTCTTATATCTCTGGAGCTTTTGGAGAGGGAGGCTATAAATAGAAGGAGTAAATAAAAGAATTTATCTATATTTTAAATTGCAATTAAAACAACAGAAAGTCAGCATCTGGCCTCATATTTTCTAATGTTCTTCATAGTTAAGATTTATCATTACCAGTTCTAAATATCTTAGTTGCTATGGCTTACATAAACAGATCTCAAGATTGGAAATTTATTCAGACTTCATATTATGTTGCTTTGGAACAAAATCATCCACACTCTGTAGAGGAGAACCACATATATTGCAGTTGTGAAAAATCAGTAACATTTTTGACAATAGGATTAAATTGTTGCAAATTGCACTTCAACTTAACCACACATACAAAAAAAAAAAATTCTTAGCACATGCAACAGAAAACAGGTAATCAGCATTAACAATCATTACAGCCTAATCAGAAATCATACACTATTGCAGGCTATAAAGTATTTTTATGAACCTCTGTTTGGAATAAGCTTACAATGGATCCACAATCAGACAGAATATGCTAAGCATTTGTTCATCTTGAAACTTTAATGAACTACATTTTCATGAGTATAATTAGCTTAGCTTGGCTTGGCTTGTGTTTTTGGGAGATATTGTTCCAGTGGTGAAATCCAACATTTTTTACTACTGGTTCTGTGGGCATGGCTTGGTGGGCATGGCAGAGGAAGGATACTGCAAAATCTCCATTCCCACCCCACTCCAGAGGAAGGATACTGTAGTACAGTGGTCTAAGGCACCCTGTTATTAAGCTGGTTATTAAGACCAGCTGCCTGCAATTACCGCAGGTTAGAATCTCGCCAAGGCTCAAGGTTGACTCAGCCTTCCATCCTTTCTAAGGTAGGTAAATTGAGGACCCAGTTGTGGGGGCAATAAGCTGATTTTGTATAAATATACAAAAGGATGAAGGCTATTGCTGAGCACATTGTAAGCCGCCCTGAGTCTCCGAAGAAGGGCGGCATATAAATCAAATTTAAAAAAAAAATCCCCATTCCCTCCCCACTCCTGGGGGAAGGATATTGCAAAATCCCCATTCCCTCCCCATTCTGGTGCCAGCCAGAGGTGGTATTTGCTGGTTCTCCGAACTGCTCAAAATTTCCACTACCGGTTCTCCAGAACTTGTCAGAACTTGCTGGATTTCACCCCGTATTGTTCAGAAACATTTGGAATACATCATTCTTCCACAACTGAAGTATAAGAAGGGAAAATATAAAACACACTCTATTTTATAAGAATTTGAAAGAATCTTGCTAGATTCATATAAATGGCCTTCTCTTCCAATACACTTACACAATAAGCTTCGCTGGCTGAGGAATTCTGGAAGTTGAAGTCCACAAGTCTTAAAGTAGCCAAGGTTGGAGATCCCTGAGCTAGAAAACCCATAAAGTCCCTTCCAATTCTATGATTCTGTACAGACAACCATGAAATGAAAGTTTGTAACCAGCAGTTCTACCCATTATAGAGCATGACCAAGAATCCACAGCAAAGCACATTTTAAGAATAAGAATACAGGGGCTCGCCAATTAAAAATATGTCTGAAAAAAGATAACAATGTTAAACCTTTTCTAAACCATGGCAATTGCTTAAGAATAGTTTCCTTTAAAGGGGATTGGTTTTGTTAATTGGTTCACATACATAAATACAAAGCCAATAATGGCTTGTTCCTAATTTGCAGAGGAAGTTGACAGAATTCCTAGGAGCCCTGGTGGCACAATGGTTAGAATGCAGTATTACAGGCATAACTTTTCCCACAGCCAGGAGTTCAATTCTGAAGGGCCTCAAAGTTGATTCAGCCTTCCATACTTTTGAGGACCCATACTGTTGGGGGCAATATGCTGACATTGTAAACCACACCGAGGGGGCTGTATAGTACTATGGGACATTATATAAGTTTAAGTGCTATGGATCCATAGAAAATCTATAGATATTTTCTACTTGTGTCCACTTCTTAATAAAGGGAAGGGAAGGGAAGGGAAGGGAAGGGAAGGGAAGGGAAGGGAAGGGAAGGGAAGGGAAGGGGAAGGGAAGGGAAGGGAAGGGAAGGGAAGGGAAGGGAAGGGAAGGGAAGGGAAGGGAAGGGAAGGGAAGGGAAGGGAAGGGAAGGGAAGGGAAGGGAAGGGAAGGGAAGGGAAAACAAATACAATACCATTTAGTTTTTATGGAGAGGGGAAAGCAATGTTTCCTCAAAATTCTGTTTCACTCCTGTTCTTGCCTTTGAGCCTACAAGTTACCTCAGATTCTTAATGCACCTCTATAACCGTCTGGTTTGGTTCTGCAACAAGACAGACACAGACTTCAGAGGATAATTAGAACTGCAGAAAAAACAATTACTATCAACCTGCCTTCCATTGAGGACCTGTATACTGCACGAATCAAAAAGAGGGCTGGGAAAATATTTACAGACCCCTCGCATCCTGGACATAAACTGTTTCAACTCCTTCCCTCAAAACGACGCTATAGAGCACTACACACCAGAACGACTAGACACAAGGACAGTTTTTTCCCCAAACACCATCACTCTGCTAAACAAATAATTCCCTCAACACTGTCAAACTATTCACTTAGTCTGAACTACTATTAATCTTCTCATCGTTCCTATCACCCATCTCCTCCCACTTATGACTGTATGACTGTAACCTTGTTGCTGGTATCCTTACAATTTATATTGACTGTTTCCTTATATGATTTGATTGCTTATTTGTACCCTACGACTATTGTTAAGTATTGTACCTTATGATCCTTAACGAATGTATCTTTTCTTTAATGTACACTGAGAGCATATGCACCAAAGACAAATTCCTTGTGTGTCCAATCACACTTGGCCAATAAAGAATTCTATTCCATTCTATTCTATTCTGATCTATGCTTCCTAGCATATAACAATGTGTAGTAATAGCTGTAACCAATCCATATTACAGCTGCTGCTTAAATGCTAAATTTGTTGGCCTTCAGCCAGCTGGAATGCAACTTGATCTTAATAGATTCCAGAGTGCACTGCTTGTATTTGACATCCTGGGATCCTCCATTATTTAAAAAAAAAATTAACAGCATCTGCAAGGATATTTATTTACAGTTAGGTAAGTTGAAAGCTTTCACTTGTATTTGCTACAAAACAACGCATTTATTTTGGAATTTAAAACAACCCTTGAATGGTGTGAGTTAATGCTATGTGAAGAGTGAGAGTCCAGATTAAAATGCTTATTAAGTCAATTCTGTAATTTTACCCTTGTAGAAAATGATTTTCAGGTTTGTGGCAGACAATCAGCTGCACGTAACTAGTAATCCTGATATATAGAAAGTTGTTCCTTCAGAAGTTAAATTATCCTTTCCAAAAACTGTTCTTTAGTATTTAAAAAAAAATAACTGTTCCAACAATTGCTTTTAAATCCATTGGAGAATGGCTGAAAATCACATTAACACAATCATTCATATTATGTGGTAACTGGATGCTATATAAAAGGGGGGAAGAAACTAAGTGAAGGAATAAATGAATTTGAATGTCACCCTGTGCTTCATTATTGATCACTGGAGGAATTGAAGATGCTTATATATTCATTATCCAGGATTCAAAAGTTTAACAATACCATCTAGTAATTTCAAATAGACATTTTGTTCAGTTCTATGCGCTGATATTTTTCAAGTACTACCAGGCTGCCAAACAGAATTTTTCAGCCTTTAAAAAAAAACAAAAAACTGAGGAATTTGAAATAAAACAAGTTTCAATAATACTCTTTATTCTTCTCTACAATCAACATATTGATTATAGATTTTACTTTAATGTTTTATCAAAGTCTGTGTAGTTCACTAAAGGAAGTCCAGTACTTTTTTTAGATTGGGTTGGTATATTGTTTATATGATGTCTTTGTTTTAATTTAAAGTAAGAGGATATTTTAATATGTATTTGTATCTTACCGAAGAAACTTGGAAATCATTTTTTGTAACTTTTACTTTTTCATGTCATTTTTAAATTTTTCCCTTTTGATCCTTTCCTTCTTAGTCTTTTATTATTATTTTGTATTTTAGCTTTTACTGAAACTTAAGTTAGCTAAAGAAAGTCCAAGAACTAGCATAACATCCATCCTACGTCAATATTTTGTCTTTATGGTAAAAACTGCTGAAAATTCAATTACATTAAATTAGTGTTTGCTCAGTTAATGATGTAAAATGAATCTAAAACTCACAAAAATAACCTTCATTTGCATCAAGCCAGAAACCAAAAGACTGTGAGTTCTAGTCCCACCTTAGGCGAGAAAGCCAGGTGGCTGACTTTGAGCCAATCAGAAGAAAACTGTGAGTTCTAATTCTACCTTAGGCATGAAAGCCAGACGGCTAACTTTGGAGCAGTAACTCTCTCAGTCTAACCCACCTCGCAAGGGTGTTGTGTGGGGAAAATAGGTGGAGAAAGGACAGTGAAAGAGTTCCACTGAAGCTCTGGTTTGACAAAATTAGGATCTCAGTTTTTATGGAAGAGATAAATTATATATCATTACAGAAATACAATGGAGTGGGTTTATGTATGAATTTATTATTTTATCAAAGCATCCAATCTTGTGTTATCTGCCATCTAAATGTTTTCAGAAACTTTGGGAAAAATTAAGAAGAGAATTAAATACATTGAGGGGAAAGCATTCTTCACAGAAGAATATTACATTGGTGTGGGTGTGTGCATGGGATTATACAGTGAGCCTCACAATGGCACAATAAAAGAAGAGAATAACAGAGTTGGAAGGGACCTTGGAGGTCTTCTTCTAAGGCAAGAAACCCTATACCAGTAATGGCTAACCTTTTTGCCATCACGTGCCAAAAGCGGGAGGGGCACACACACACACACATGAGCCCACATCCATAATTCTATGCACCCCGCCCCCTCATGCTCCCCCTGCTTTTGGCACGTGATGGCAAGAGGGCCCAGTAGGCTCATTTTTTTGCTTTCTAGGAGCCTGGGGAGGGCAAAAACAGCCTTCCCCACCCTTCCTAGAGGCTCTCTGGAGGCTGGAAACAGCATGTTTCCTGACTTCTGGTGGGCCCAGAAGGCCCGAAAATCAACTGGCCAGCGCCTGCATGCGTGCCAGAGCTGAGCTCATGTGCCCACCAATATGGCTCCATGTGCCACTTGTGGCACCCGTGTCATAGGTTCGCCATCACGGCCCTATACCATTCCAGACAAATGGCTGTCCAGATTCTTCTTAAAAACCTCCAGTGTTGGACCACCCACAACCTCTGGAGGTAAGTCATTACCTGATTAATTATTCTGTCAGGAAATTTCTCCTTAGTTCTAGGTTGCTTCTCTCCTTGATTAGTTTCCATCCATCGATTCTTCTCCTGTCTTCAGGTGCTTTGGAGAATTGGTTGACCCTCCCACTTCTTTGGATCAAGCCCTTAGATATTGGAACAATAGTATCAAGTCCTTCTTTTAATTAAACTAGACATATCTTTCCATGGAAGGATTCTGTCCAATTTCAGAACTCTTGAAGGACAAGGCTGCATTTTCCAAAATTCTGCACTTCTTAAAGTGGCTTGGAGATATATTGAATTAACAGAGACTATTAAGAGGTCCTTAAAACTCTGAACTCCAAAGAACACAGGGATTTCATAAATGTTGGGGGTTTTTTTTGTTTTTTTTTACAAAAAAGAGATTGTTGTCTTTCGTTGTCTTTGTTTAGTTTCATTTTCAAATGTTATTCGTCAAGAGGCCTGAGAGTTGAGCAAAAACATAAATATATTCAAACTCTTTCAACAACCCATAGAAAGAACATTGCTTGATCTCACTTGCTTTGTCATTCCAAAGATCTTCTGTAGGGGCTAAGGAGTTGTTTCTCTTGTGTTCTTGTAACCATGACAAAGTTTTGTGATGGGGAGAAAAAAAATCTCCTCATCAGGTCAACCTAAAATGCTTTCCAAGTAGGTTTAAAATATATTTTTATAGAAAAAAATAGGGCATGTACACAAGAAAAAAAGAACATGTTCATATTTCTCCTGCTAAAGCTAATCTCCACTGCCTGAAGCTCTTTTCAGTACAAAAGAGCCAAAAAAAAAAAAAACCCTATTTTTTTCAGACTGACCCCAATAATTAAGATTTTATACTCCCCAGAGAAATCAGAGAACATGAAACATTAATACTTCTTCCTTATTTACACTTCCATATGGAGGTTAAAGGGGTTTTAAAACAGCATTCTCTCATAGTCCAAAATCTGAAGAAGATGAATAATATCTGGCATCAAAAGGGCATTAGATCAACCATACACACATTGGAATTTCTGAGCTGGAAAGAAACAAATCCCCACAGACTTCTCTACTAGAAGATCCCTCACAAATACACAGATTTTGCAGGCAGATTTTTCTTCACATCATTTTTGAAGGTCTTCCCTAATTATACGTGATTTATAGCAGATTGCAAAATGTTATTGGGTTAATGTCATTTATACCACTGCTTCTTGTTTTCAGAGAAGGAGGTTGACAATATTTGCTAATTAATTTTGTCTTTCTCGCTTTTCTGGCTAAATAAAAATGATGAAGGCAACAAAAGCTCTACCATATTTTGAGCAAAAAAAATCTTCAAAATGTATGTTGTGATGTGAGGAAATAGATTTTAAATTGTTTATTAATGTGAGGAGGAGAAAAATATAATTGGTGAACAGAGAGTGATTGGAAGCAAAACTATTTGTCCATTCTTTAGGGAGAAAGGAATGGATGGGAAGGGCCCAAGGCTGTCAATTACTATAATGTCTTCATTTAGACTTCCCCCAAGGGATGCTAAAATTAAGCAATGAGGTCGTGCTAATCACTAAGATAGTTTTCTTCATCTTGACCTGCCAATGACTGACTAGGAATGTTCAATGATACTATTCTAGGAACTGAACCTCCGGAGAATATCCAAAAGAAGTTCTTGTTCTTCTGAAGAACATCAGAACAATGTTCTTGTTGGGAGGAAAATAGAAAGGAGTACTATGTATTTATGCTGCTTTGAGTTGTACCAAATAAAGATGGGATATTGCAAGTGCTGCAGCGTATAAAACCAGACATGTCACTGGAAAACAAAATCACAAAACTGCATCTCACTTATTTTGGCCATGCCATGCAGGGGAATTCACTGGAGAAAGCAATTGTGTTTGGAAGAGTTTGCAGAAAAAGGAATTTTTAAAAAGGTTGCCAAAGAACATGGTGCCTGACACCAACCAGAGCATAGAACAACTCAAAGAAATAGTGTAAGTTCATGTATGAGCCATGGTGGTGCAGTGGTTCGAGTGCAGTACTGCAGGCCACCTCTGCTGCCTGCCGGCTGACTGTAATTTGGCAGTTCAAATCCCACCAGGCTCAAGGTTGACTCAGCCTTCCATCCTTTGAAGGTGGGTAAAATAAGGACCCAAACTGTTGGGGGCAATATGCTGACTCTGTAAACCACTTAGAGAGCACTGTAAAGGACTGTAAAGTGGTATATAAGTCTAAGTGCTATGGCTATCAGAAGACATGGAGAGCCCTTGCCCATAGAATGGCCAAGAGTTGGACACACATTTCATCATTATCATTGTAGAGAAGATCAGGCAGAGCTGAAGGGGTGGAGATAAGAACATCTTCAGCTGAGAGCTGTTGCGCTCTAAATCCAACCCCTCTTGTTGCTGGTATTGTTACGGTTTATATTGACTGTTTCCTAATATGATTTGATTGCTTATTTGTTCCCTATGACTATCATTAAATGTTGTACCTTATGATCCTTGATGGATGTATATTTTCTTTGATATACACTGAGAGCATATGCACCAAAGACAAATTCCTTGTGTGTCCAATCACACTTGGCCAATAAAAAATTCTATTCTATTCTATTCTATTCTATTCTATTCTATTCTGTTCTGTTCTGTTCTGTTCTGTTCTGTTCTGTTCTATTCTATTCTATTCTATTCTATTCTATTCTATTGTCCCTTTTCTGCCAGCAATTTAGTATTGAACTTTAGTTGATGAAATTCTTCTGTATAAGATTTGAATAAATCTTCTATGCTGCAATCTCATGAATGGTTCTGATTCTTTACACCTGACAGATATACATCAAATGAATGGATGAATATTTCTTTCCATACTATGCCAATGAATCCATTAAATTAATTAAACATACTCTCTCTTCATGTATCATTTCAACACAATTGGGGGGGGGGGTTTAGAATTTATGTCTACCTGACTTTCTGTTCAGATTTATAAAAATCTTATGTATTCTACATTAAAGAGTTACTTTATGTCTGCATCTGCTATTTTCGACCTTGAATCATGAATGTTTCAAACTCCAATTACTTCCAGAATTGACAGAATGACCAGTTTCAAATTCATCGCAATTGTTTCAAATTTGAAATAGAATGCTTCAAGCTTGAAATCTTTTAGTTTTAACCATGATTTTTATGCCTCTTCATTAGTTGGCCTTTTGTAGTTTTAAAAAATTTAACAGTAGGTAAAATGTGTCACACAGAGAAAAATGTATAATCTGAGCCTTAATTTTCCCCACACCTTTTCAATATTTTCCTGAAAATTAATATTTTCTGTACATTATTTCATACATTGCATGATATCTCAAGCCCTTAATATCATTTTAAGTAAAATATTGGCAGTTTAATTGTTTCTCTACTGTCTCCCCAAAATGGGCAATCCATCCATCCATCCATCCATCCATCCATCCATCCATCCAGAGACAGTACTATTTATAGAGTAAGAAAGCAATGTAGAAACTTGATAAGCTTATCATATAGTGCAGCAACTAAAAAAGAAAAAGATTTTCTGAACTGTGTTCTCCAGATGTTTAGATTTCAATTTAGATTTAGATTTCCCAGAATTCATGCAACTTTTGAATTGGGAGAAGTCATTATACTACTTGGGGGGCAGGAATCCAAATTAAAGCACCCTCTTTCTGTTCAGTCATTTCATGAACATTTCCAGTTTTCAGGGTAATGAGTTCTACTGTTCAATTTCCCTCCATGATGTCCCAACATGATTCTGTGTCCCTTTATTCCGTATCAATTCTGGTGTGATAGAGAACACAGGGCCCAACTTACTTTTGCTTGGCATTTTTTCAGTTATTCAAAAACGACTAGTCCTCAACGTACGACCAAAATTGAGCCCAACATTTCTATTGCTAAGCGAGATATTTGTTTAAGTGAATGTTGCCCCATTTTATGATTTTTCTTGCTACAGTTGTAAAGTGAATCACTGCAGTTGCTAAGTTAGTAATACAGCTGTTAAGTGAATCTGGCTTCCCCATTGACTTTGCTCATCAGAAGGTCACAAAAGGGTATCACATGACCCCAGGACTGTGCAACAGTCATAATATGACTCAGTTTGCCAAGCACTTGAAATTTGATCACGTGACCATGGGGATGTTACAACAATGGTAAGTAAGTGTGAAAAGAGGTCCTAAGTTGCTTAGGGCCGTTGTAACTTTGAATGGTCACTAAACGAACTGTTGTAAGTCATGGACTACCTGTATTATTAATCCCCTCTGATCTTTTCAACAGGTCCTTTAGTCTCTCCAGAATGTATATTCAACTGGAGAATTCTGGGAGCTGAAGTGCAAACATCTGGAGGGTACCTAGTGGTGTTGAGTGGTGACTTAGCTCTTCACGAGATGACAGATAACCCTTGAGAAATGATTGTATGGGGACAGGGTTGCAATCTTTCCATAACTCAAAACGGGAAGAACTGTAACGGGGAATATTAGCAATCTAAAATGCAATGGAGTTTTCCAGGAAGGGACCCTATGTCCGGATGTCATCCTGAACATTTGCTACATGCTGTTGCAGGTCCTAATTGAAAAAGTGGGTGGATTTGTTTGCTAATACCACAGAGATAAGGAAATCATGTAACTACATGTTGGAGAAATATGCAATGCAAATAGTTCCCTGTTCACAACAAGAAGAAAATGTGATAGCTTTATCTTTGCTGAGGCCTAGTGCTATTTTCAGACGTCCCAGAAAAACATCAGATTAGGAGGCACCATGAAAACATTCCCACACTGCTTTAATTTCTGACAAGAGGACTTGCACAATTGCTGACTACAGTTGTTGCAAGTACTTTGTAGCTGGAGCTTCCTGGGAAAGAAGTTCTCACACCATATCATAAAAACGAACAGTGACAGCCATCACCAACCCATCAACGCCCAGTGGCCCTCTCCGAGAGAGATGGGCGATTAGGAAATATGAAAATAAATAAATAAAAGCAACAATATATTAGCATTAGCTTGATGGGTTCTAGACTAGCTTGCTTCGGCAATGGATAAGGCATGAATTTTTGTTCCTGTTTTCATCCCTTTGAAAATCTGCATGCCATTTGTTTGCAGTTTTCCCAATGTATACCTTATTCTTCTTTATTTTGGCAAGCATTTCCCACCCCCCCATCTTTTGGATTTTTTTTCCTATAAGTTGGAGAATCATGTCACAAAGCTCAGAAAAGTTGCATCCACTTATTACTCAGAAGGTCTAGATTACAAAACTAATAATTTATTATTTAAAAAGAAACTCCCAGTATTAAGTTGTCGATCCATTTATCGTATGGTTTCTAAATTTTCTAAATGTCATATGCAGGGGTGAAATCCAATTTTTTTCCCTACCGGTTCTGTGGGCGTGGCTTGGTAGGCGTGGCACAGGAAGGATATTGCAAAATCTCCATTCCCATCCCATTCTGGGACCAGCCAGAGGTAGTATTTGCCAGTTCTCCGAACTACTCAAAATTTCCACTACCAGTTCTCCAGAACCTGTTAGAACCTGCTGGATTTCACCCTTGGTCATATGCTTTCTAAAGACAGCAAATTTGGTCCAATGGTTAAAGCACTAGGCTAGAAAGCATGGGACCGTGAGTTCAAGTCCCGCCTAAGCTATGAAAGCTAGTTGTGCCAGTCACTCTCTCTTAGCCCAACCATCTTACAGGGTTGATGTTGTGGGGAAAATAGGAAGAGAAAAGTATGTTGAATATTATGTTGACTTGCAGTTATTTGTAAAACTAATAAAGGTGGGAGATAAATAAATAAACAGGTACTCTTCTCTAAAACACTATTTTTTTTCTTTTAATTTTCACTCTTTCACACAAACATTTCAAGTGAGTTTGATGCAGTGGTGGAATCCAATTTTTTTTACTACTGGTTCTATGGGCGTGGCTTGGTGGGTGTGGTGTGGCTTAGTGGACGTGGCTTGGTGGGTGTGGCAGGGGAAGGATACTGCAAAATCTCCATTCCCACCCCACTCTGGGGCCAGCCAGAGGTGGCATCTGCCAGTTCTCCGAACTGCTCAAAATTTCCACTGCCGGTTCTCCAGACCTGTCAGAACCTGCTGGATTTCACCCCTGGTTTGATGGGATTTATTCCCCAAGGTTTTGGAAGCCTGAAGCTTGTCTATTAGGCGCCACACTAGAAAATCCCGATTTCTCCAATTTATGTCTTTGCTGAGGTGCTGCAGCTACAACTTTCACACATTTAACTAGCATGTGAATGAAAGCGAAAGTCAGCAAGCTTGATCATATCACAGACAGGATAACATCCCAAAACAGAAGTTATTACAGGCAATAAAGAAAATTAAAAGCAGGCCCTTTTAAAATAATACACAGAGATATTAAAAATATGGTTTTTATTGTAGTCTGTTGCTTTTTCTCAGCAGGAAAAAAATAATGAATTTTTTAAAAGACAATCGATCAAGATTTTTGGCTCCATGTGCATTCAAACTTTTTTTAAAAAAAACCCTGGCCATGGAGAAAATCATGATTGAAAATATTCACTGCTGAAATTCGTGCCAGGAATTATGAAATTGCAAGCTTGGGAAAAAAATGATTTCCAGACTAACCTTAACATTCCTTCAATTGCAATGTCCCGTCTGACAATTGCCTGCAGTTGTTTTGAAAGGAATACTTTCCAGTCATCCCTCAGGTAACCAAACTCTTATGCAACATGGTGTTAATCAGGGATGTCCAACCTTGGCAATTTTAAGACCTGTGGATTTCAACTCCCAGAATTCATGCTGGCTGGGGAATTCTGGGAGTTGAAGTCTACAAGTGTTAAAGTTGCCAAAGTTGGACATCCAACCTAGTGTTAATCAAAACTACCTGACATGCATCAGCTTCGGATCACGTGTGCATGTGCATGCATGTGCATGCGCCAGAGCACCGGAAACCCAAAAACCAGCTGGCTGGTGCATGCATGCCTGGTTTTTTTGGCTGTTTTTCGGGCCATTTTCAGGCTGTTTTTCAAGCCGTTTTCAGGCTGTTTTTTGAGCTGTTTTCAGGCCCTTTTTCGGGCTGTTTTCTGGGCCATTTTTCAGGCTGTTTTTCAGGCCATTTACAGGCTATTTTGGGGACCTTTTTCAGGATGTTTTCAGGCTGTTTTGGGGGCCATTTTCAGGCCGTTTTTGGGGCCGTTTTTCAAAAACCAGAAGAGCAACTGGTGAAGGTGTGTGTGCCCACAGAGAGGGCTCTGTGTGCCACCTCTAGCACGCGTGCCATAGGTTCGCCATCACGGGCATAGGGTTTCCTGCTTGAGCAGGGAGTTGGACTAGAAGATCTCCAAAGTCCCTTCCAACTCCTATTCTGTTATTCTATCTACTCGATACCTAGAAGGTTGCTGGTTCTGTTCTATATTACTACATGCTGGCTAGGGAATTCTGGGAGTTGAAGTCCATGCAGTTTAAAGTTGCTAAGGTTGGAAAACCGTGGACTACTAAACAGTGCATGGAGTTACACCAGCACAGTTGCAAAGAAGCAGAATGAAGTACAGTATAAAACAGGGGTGAAATCTAAAATTTTTTGCTACCGGTTCTGTGGGCGTGGCTTAATTAGTGGGCGTGGCTTGGTGGTAAGGTGACTGGGTAGGCGTGGCCAAGTCAATGTCACTTCTTTGCTCTTTTTTAACCTACAAAACACAACACAACACAACACAACACAACACAACACAACACAACACAACTGGCTCACCCACAATGTAAAAGCAGCTGTGCTAGAGCCAAAATGGCCCCGCAACAAGCAGGAACCTCACACAGCCACAAAAAGTCCAAAAAAACAACTTTCACACTTTACACACACACAACACAACTGGCTCACCCACAATGTAAAAAGCTGGAGGCTGGGCGGGGGGGGGGGGGAGAAAAAGAAACTTTTTTTCTTTTAAATGGGTCTGACAATCCAAGCTGAGTTGCCTGATTAGCAGGCAACTCAGCTGGGATCGTCAGAGCTTGGCTCGTCAGAGCCATTTATAAGGAAAAAAAGGCTCTGATGATCGCGCGGCTCAGCTGGGCATGGGGGGCGGGGGCAGGGATTTTTGCTACCGGTTCTCCGAACTGCCCACCGCCATCGCTACCTACTCGCCTGAGCTGATCCGAACCAGGAGCATTTCACCCCTGGTATAAAGCATTTTCAAGAGGACTGACCTTTCACGAATGAGTTAAGACCAAGCTACATAGCTTGGTCTTAAGCTCATTTTAGGGCCAGCAAGAAACAAAAGGCAAACAAGAATGCCAACTGGATTGTGAAAATTAGTAGAGTCATATCTATATGGGGAAGAGGGAAAAAACCCATCTCAAAGTATTCAAAACAGAAAGGGGGGGGACTAAAAATAGTTCAAAAAGAAAAGAAATAATATTAACCCTCCCCTTATCATTTCATCAAAAACTCATGCTTCAAAAAAGAGAAGGGTGATCCACCTTTGACTCAAACTGTTCCCCAAACACAAGTGCTATCATAACATCTTGATGAGGAGGAGTGTGTGGGCTGACTTCTACGTTTTGTGTCTTTCTCCCCCCCTTCCCCCCCCCCCGCTTATTCTTTCCAGAGTTCAGCTGTATCTTCTGCATAAACCAAGCAGCACAAGATGTACCAGTTGCTCCGGTAACAAGACTCTCCCCATCTTGAAACATCAATTTGAAGAGTTTTCCCAGGGAAGATTTAGCTCCCTAAGAGTTCAACATTTGTGGGTCATAGTATTATTATTATTATTATTATTATTATTATTATTATTATTATTATTATTATTATTATTATTTAATCTTTGGTAAGATTCACAGCCTTTGAGGCTGGTTAATAGCTCAGCAGCTCGAGTCCTAACCAAGGACCTAGGAACTGTTAAGGTATCATTGGAAGATGTAAGCTGTTCCGAGTAAGGTGGTTTTTTGTACAGTCAAAATGTTCAAGTCCGGTAAATTTAGAATTTCTAAATAGCGGGGTAGCCCTTTGGGTATTGCTCCAAGGGCTCCAATTACAATTGGGACAACACACGATTTCTTCTTCCATAGTCGCTCAACTTCAATTTGCAAGTCCCGGTACTTTGTGATTTTTTCTTGCTGCTTATCTTCAATCCGTGCATCACCAGGTATTGCAATGTCAATGAACCATACTTTTTTCTTTTCAACTATTGTTATGTCAGGTGCGTTGTGGACCAAGTGCCTATCAGTCTGAATCCTGAAGTCCCACAAGATCTTGAGTTTCTCATTCTCTAAAACTTTCTCAACCTGATGTTCCCAGTGGTTTTTGCTGTACTCAAATCCAAACTTCTGGCATAATTTCCAGTGAATAATAATAATAATAATAATAATAATAATAATAATAATAATAATAATAATAATAATTATTATTATTATTATTATTAATTATTATTATTATTATTATTATTATTATTATTATTATTATTATTATTATTATTATTATTTCCTTCCTCCTAACAAGCAAGCTCAGCCTTTTAAATTTTGCCCATGAGGACAAAATATCCCAGAAAATATGCTTTTAAAAACAGGTTTATTTTCAGCAGGGAAGAGAGGAACATTTCACGCCATAAGCATGTTTCCACCACAACACCACCTTATAATCTGTAACACTAATTACAGTACAATGCAGCGTTTATCTTTGTGGGCAAGAACGAATGGCATGGAAAACAGCCATAAACCACCAGCTGTCTTCCATATTACTGGATTTCTGCTACCTTTGTGGTACTTAGCTCCCTTTAGCCAAACAACACTTCATGCTTGTTTGGATTTGTTTTCATTTCATTTAATTATTTAATTAATTGGTCAGGGAGGGAGAAACACAAAGATCTGATCCAGACTACACAAGAGTGAGGGGGTGGAATTCCATCCCTACTACCACTCCTCAAGTCTTAATTTAATACACATACACACACCATTCCCTTTGGAGTTAAAAAATAGGGTAAGTTATAGCAAAAGAAATTACAATAAACTTGTTTTGCAAGTTTCCTGGCTCTACATGAATATTTTGCCAAGAAATTAAATGTAAAACAAATCATGGATTCCGTTTTAGGATCTAAACCTACAATCTGGGTTCAAGTGTCAAACTAATAGTGTTGTGAGTGAAACAGGTCATTAAATGTCAGGACACCATAATTTAACTTGCACAGTTAAGGGGTGAGTGTTTATAAATATAGTTGTAGCTGTATTTGTTTGGCTTCGTGATGGGCTGCAATCCAAAGGTTATACCAATTCAAACCCTGAGGAAACGAGATATACATTTAATGACCTTTTGCATGAGAGATAGTAATTCCTTTAGATCACGGCTGGTCTTGTAAAAGTAGCAATGATATAGATTATAGAAAATATCATAAATGCACCATCTTCCTGGACTTTATATTGCATTTGGTGGCCATTTTTTCAATAGGCTGAATGACAACCCCATTAGAACATCCCTACTGCCTTTGGGAAAAAAACTCTATGAAAACAATGGTTTGATAAGTAACCAACATCATAGCAGAGCCACAACTGTCACATCACTACAACTAGAACAACTAGACACAAGAACAGTTTTTTCCCGAACTCCATCACTCTGCTAAACAAATAATGAAATTATTTACTAAGTCTGCGGTAAACTATGGTTAAGTCTGTCCATGTGTAACTTAACCATAGTTTCCTGGACCAAGCCAAATTCTTAGAAGCCTGGCACTCAGACAAATTGGTCATCAATAAGCACAAAGAGGCAAACATTTACATCAAAAGAGACATCAAAAAGCCAAAAAGGAAACAAAAGACAACGACACCAGCAATCAACACCCAGATAAGTAGTGATTTACACCAAGATTAACATTAGATCAATAGTCAGGAAGCAAACAGTACCCCAATCACAGAACTACCAACTCGGACAAGATAACAACAGCCTAATGAAGGAACCACCAAAACCGATATGGCAAGCCAGGAGTATATAAAATGAAAGCAAACCCCACTCACTAGTAGCACTGATGATGTTCCCTAGTTTGGTAATGAAACATCTTCTTGCAGATCAACAATCAAGCTCAGGGAGCATCTCATTTCAATCCTGAGTTACAAATATTCTCTTCTATGAAAAGCCCATTTATCAGTTACTTCTCATACAGTTTGACTTTAAAAAAACAAAAAACTAAAACTAAAAACTATATTGCTATCCAGCATCTTTGCAATGAAATGGCCAGAAAATGATGCAAATATCACTGTTTATCCTTGTCCGGTGATATTATTCCACTACTATGGAGACTGTGCTATTTTAAGAACAGGATGAAAAAAGCCACTGGGAAAGTAAGGCTGTTTTCATTTTCTCTTTCTTTCCTCACTTTTCCACCTAATTTTTAAACATTATAATGTTTCCTTGATCCTGTGAAAAAGGTAGGAAAATCTGTTTTGAACAAGGGTTTTTGCACATGCTGGAATCCTTATTCAGTCTCCTCATTTCCTCTCTATCTCATAATGAGAGGGGGGGGAATCTAAGTGACATGACCTATAGATCAAGAACAAAATCTATACCCCACACACAAAGCACACGTGAGAAATCAAAACAGTACATTTGGGGAACACGAGAGTTCATGCAGAACTTGAAGCCTTTTCAGAAACATTTCCCCAGTAAATACTTATTTGAGCTTGTTGTACCCATTTATCCCACTCAACTGCAGAGCCTAAGATTAATTAAACTATTCACTAATGGTCTTCCAGATAGGTAATGAAAGCAGCAAAAGGGTTCAAACAATTAGCACCGTCTTTGTCTTGGCATTAACTCATCGGCCTCCCCCAGGTCTCACTAATGCAGTTTTGACAATTTGCATGGGACCGGTCCCTTCTTTCAGAACCACCTTCTGAAGTGTACAAGGACTTCTTAATAAGCAAAACTTTCTGCACTCTGAATAAAAATAGGCCTATATAAAAATGAATTCATAAGTGCCGGTGGACTGCTCGATTTGTTTGCACTAAATATCAGTACTATGAATGAAGAATATGGTATTTGAGACACGGAGTATTGATGCAATCTAATTAGGGCTGATTGGTACTGAAGCAATCCGGTACTGATGATTGATTCATTCATACAAGTAATTATCATCTGAATTTGTGAGTGGCATGCAATGTCCTTCCCTTTTTTAATATATCCTTAATCTCTCTCTCTCTCTCTCTCTCTCTCTCTCTCTCTCTCTCTCTCTCTCTCTCTCTCCCTCCCCATCCATCCATTTATCCAAAACATTTATATGGCTGTCCATCTTTCAATCAATTCTGTGAGGGTCCCAGATTTTCCTCAAACAATGGTTAGTGGCGAATATTCAAAGTTAAGTGAATTTTGTGAAGCTGCCATAACATTTTATACAGAAGTATCTGCAAAATTCAATTTCTTCAATCAAATGCATCAAGGAAAAATAAAGAGCTAGAAATATAGGGAGATCAATATATAAATTTTAAGAGGGATTAAGGGAGAGGAGAGAAAATTAATTAAAACCTATGGACCTTCAAAACTGCAAGAAATCACACAAACACAACAAGGTTAAAAGGTGCAGCTCTGGTTTTGGGTGACTGGATGAGGTGGGGTTTTAAAAACTGCAATTAATTCATTGCAGCACTACATGAATTCAGATGAGAGCATATATTCATAAAATGCTTTGCCAATTTCTTTAAATATCTGTACAGGCAGTCTTTGACTTTTGACCACAATTGAGCCCCAAAATTTATGTTGTTAAATGAAACATTTGTTAAGTGAGCCCCATTTTATGACTTTTCTTGTCACAGTTGTTAAGTGAGTCACTGCAGTGGATAAGTTAGTAACCTGGTTGTTAAGTGCATCTGGCTTTCCCCATTGACTTTGCTTGTCAGAAGGTCGCAAAAGGTGGTCACATGACCCTGGGACACAACAATGGTCGTTAAGTGTGAACCAGCTGCCATGCTCCTGAATTTTGATCACATGATCATGGGGATGCTTCAAAGGTGGTAACTGAAAAATGGTCATAAGTCATTTTTTTCAATGCCATTGTAACTTTGAACGGTCATTAACTGAACTGTTGTAAGTCGACTACTATCTGTATTACATATAAGTATCAAGAGGCAGCAGTTTCTTAACCTTTGCTATTTTTCTGCCACTCCTACAATCTGTTGATTGATCTCGAACAGAAGCTAATTAACACTTTCTCTAGCAGGGACACCAAGCAGGAGGTATGGGTGTAAATTCAAGTTCTAAAAACATTTCCTCCTCTCTCTGCTGAGTTGTTTCAAATTTAGTAGGTTTCTAGACCTCATCGTGCTGGGAATACTTTTCGTAAAATAAAACAAAATACTGAACTATACATTAGTTAATAGCACGAGACAAGGAATAATGGATGGAAACTGATCAAGGAGAGATTCAATCTAGAAATAAGGAGAAATTTTTTGACAGTGAGAACAATCAACTAATGGAACAGAAGTTGCCTTCGGAAGTTGTGGGAGCTTCATCACTGGAGGCTTTCAAGAAGAGATTGGACTGTCGTTTGTCAGAAATGGTGTAGTAGGGTCTCCTGCTTGGGAGACGGGGGTTGGACTAGATGACCTACAAGGTTCCTTCCAACTCTGTTATTCTGTTAAAAACTACTATAGCTGAAACAAACTTTGTCATGCTTTTTCTTTGCACCTGCTGAAGGTCATTGTGTGGTATATCTCTTCAAGAAGCGGGCTGGATTTCTCCACCCACACATTTTCCGGGGGGGGAGGGGGCACGCACAGGTGTGGGGGCAGGTTCACAAAGGAAGTGCCTTGAGCTTATTAGGGCCTAAATTGTTTTCAAGTGAAAACTGTGCCCCTGTAATCTGATGGCTCACCGTCAAATTTCAACACAGCAATTCCAAAGAAATCAAAGGCCTACAGAAAGAGGGTTAGGATCCGTATACAGGTAGTCCTCGACTTTTGACCACAGCCCAATATTTCTGTTGCTAAATGAGATGGTTGTTAATGAGTTTTGTCCCATCTTGTGACCTTCTTGCCACGGTTGTTAACTGAATCACTACGGTTATTAAGTTAGTAACTTGGTTGTTAAGTGGCTTCCCCATTGACTTTGCTCGTCAGAAGATCTCAAACAGTGATCACACGACCTCAGGACCAGGGTGGATAAAAATCAATGATTTTTTTGATTTAAATCGGATTTTTTTTATTTTTATTGAATTTATTTTAATAAAAAACTTTTGGGGTAAAAATCTATCGTAAGATAGTTTTCTATTTAAGATACATAAATAATTTAGTTTATTCAGCATGAAATGGAGCTTAGTTATATAGCACAAGGCTGTATATTCTGCAACACTGGGACTATCGGTGAGTCAACAATGGGTCAAAGGAATAGCAGAGATGACAGTTGCTTTTTAAAAATTATGATTTAAATCGAATTGATTTAAATCAAGTCTTTTTACTAGTGATTTAAATCATGATTTAAATCGACTTGATTTAAATCAAATCCACCCTGCTCAGGACATTGCAGCTATCAAGTTGCCAAGCGTCTTAATTTTGATCACATGATGCTACAGCGACATCCCTTGGTGGCGCAGCAGACTAAAGTGCTGTTAAATAGCACGAGCTGCCTGCAATTACTGCAAGTTCAAATCTCACTAGGCTCAAGGTTGACTCAGCCTTCCATCCTTTCGAGGTAGGTAAAATGAGGACCCGGATTGTGGGGGCAATAAACTGACTTTGTATAAAAAAAAAAAGAACACCACTTAGGGGGGGCCCGAAAGCCCTACTAAGCAGATATATACAAAAGTATAGAGGCTATTGCTTAACGCATTGTAAGCCGCCCTGAGTCTCCGGAAAAGGGCAGCATATAAATCGAACAAACAAACAAATAAACAAACAAACAAACAAACAAATAAATAAATAAATAAATAAATAGTCCAACCTCCTGTTCAAGGCAAGAGACATTATAACTGTGATGGCGAACCTATGGCACGCATGCCAGAGGTGGCACGCAGAGCCCTCTCTGTGGGCACATGCACCGTCACCAGCTGTTTTTCTGGTTTCCGGCCAGCTGGTCTTCGTGAGTGCCGTGGCACCGGAAAACTTCCAGGAAAACCGCCCAAAAAACAGGCTGTTTTTCAGGCCATTTTACAAGCTGTTTTCAGGCCGTTTTAGGCCCAAAAAACAGCCCTGAAAATGGCCAGAAAAGGGCCTGAAAAACGGCCCTGAAAATGACCTGAAAAACGACCTGAAACTGGCCAAAATACAGGCATGTGCACGCCGGCAAGCTGGTCTTTGGATTTCCGGCACTCCGGCATGTGCACATGCACACACATGCATGATGCGCATTCCAGTTTGGGCACTCAGTGCTAAAAAGGTTTGCCATCACTGACTGATAACTATCCCAGTCCAGTTGTTGTCCAGTTTGTTCTGTTCTGAGAACAATGTATGAGAGCGGAGGCAAGGCGAATTAATAATAACTTTTATTAACAACAACAGCTATCATCAGACCCACTCAGTGCTGAGGACCTTGGAGAGCAGGGCAGCTTCTGAGGCACTGACAGCTCTTAAATATGCAGAGCTGTCAGCGGCTGGGCCAATCAGGACGCGACCATTTCCCGCCAGCTGGTAGCCGACGATCGGGCCAATCGGCTGCTCTGTCCTTGTCATGTGTGCAGCCTCCAGATGCAACACAGTCTATTTTTGAAAGTGATGGAGGATCCATAATTCCAAGGAAGCAAGTTATTCCATCGATTAATTGTGCTCATTGTCATAAATTTTTATTTTACTTCTAGGTTGGCTCCCTCTTCAACAACAGAGCTCCACAGAACTCCACAGTTCAACCTGAGATAGATAGATAGATAGATAGATAGATAGATAGATAGATAGATAGATAGATAGATAGATAGATATAGATAGATAGATAGATAGATATTCTTCTATTACCACTCATATCCTAATGCATTCTCTTTGTATGGTTTTGTCAACACTCAGTATCTAGTTCAAATATTTGATATTGTTTGCATTTTCTCACATTATCATTGAGGTTTAATGGAAGTAGGAAACCAAGAACCATGACAGATGTGACTGTACAATGAAATGTAAGGTGTGTGTTTGTGTGTGTGCGTGTGTGTGCGTGTGTGTGTGTGTGTGTGTGTGTGTGTGTGTGTGTGCGCGACATACACACATAACTCTTTGGGCTATCTTTTCACTCCTTGCATGAAAATTTCACTCAACATCCTTTTCCTCGCTGAACATTTTAAAAGAAATTCCCTCTTTCATCAAACTGAATCAGAGAGGGCGGAGGGAAGGGAAATGCTGAACTTCTCTGCAGGACACTCGCTTTCCTGTCCTCCTTTCTCCAAAAAAGCCTACCGAACGCTCAATAGGTGTACAAAATAATGGCATTGATTAGAATAAAAGGGATAAAAGATTAGATCCAAGCAGGTGGTAGACCAAACAGCGAGAGATTTCAAAACCAACCACAGTATCCTTTATTGCAAAACGGCAATAAAAATAGAAAGAGAAGCTTTGAGTAACTGCTTAGGCCTTCCTTAGGAGACCGCCCCGCTATCTGGTAAGTCTTGAGATGAGAAGGCATTTTATTTTATTTATTTTTTTACAGAGGAAGAGGAAACAAAGAACACAGATGCACACCCTGAGCTAACTATCTTTAAAGCTAAATAATTCCTCCCACTTGCCACAAAGAAAAGCAGAAATTACTAGCTATGGCATATCTAGCTACAATTAATACGTTTTTGTACCCTAAGAGCATTCCTTAGCAGCACACACACACACAAAAAAGGTCAGAACTGGTTCACTCACGCCAGAATTTTTCAAAGAAGGCACAGTGGTTTGGTGGGTCTTTTACGCATGCATATGAATGCAAGCATCCATCGCAAGTGAAAAGTCTTTTGCAGTGAACAATGGACAAATCCAGCCTTGTGTTTTACCCCCTCCACCACCACCGCAGTATTCATTTAAGCTACAAAATTAACATGACAAGAACTTAAGAGATTCACCACAGACCGTTATTGTCGAATTATAAAACCCAGCAGATTCACATGAAAGGGATACACCGCCAAAGATGTGCTCCCATTCAAATAAAAACATATTCAAATTAAGCTGCATTATAGGGAGCCAAGAATTTACACCTGTGTCAAACGTACCGCAGGGTAGGAAATGTTTCTCCTATTTATGACCAACTAATTCTTGAGCCAGAATCACAGAATGCATTGAGTTGAGCCCTGACGCACCCACTCATGGCTTAGCACAGCTACAACAACTACAGGTATTCCTCGACTGGAAGGACTATGATGGAGCCCCAGATTTCTGTTGCTAAGTAAGACATGTGTTAAGTGAGTTTTGCCCCATTCTACAACCTTCCTTGCCACAGATGTTAAGGGAATCACTGTACTGTTAAGTTAGCAACATAGTTCTTACGTGAATCTGGCTTCCCCATCGATTTTGCTTGTCAGAAGGGTTATAATCATATTAGAGGATCGTAAGAGGGTTATATAACATGATCCCGGGGACATTGCAAACCGTCATAAATTGGAGCAAGTTGCTAAGCATCTGAATTTCAATCACGTGACCCTGGGGATGTTGTAATGGTCATAAGTGTGAAAAACGGTCTTAAGTCACTTTTTTCAGTGTCGTTGTAAAGGAACTGTTGTAAATCAAGGACTATCTGTATGTCATCTGAAAACGAATGTATAAATTTTAAAAAGAAAAAAGAAAAAAAGAAAACAAATGTAGTATTTCAGGTTCTTTCCTTAATCATAGATACTAGTTTTCAGGTAACCCAATCCTGGGCATAGTTCAAGGTTTCTCAACTTTCTTCTGGTAGATGAAGTCTGCACATCTTAAATTTGTTGACGTTGAGAAACACTGACCTAGTTGTCCTACTTTTTAAGCAATGGTTATTATTTTAGCAATAGGGAAATCCATAATCTTTAAATAGCAAAAAAGAAGTGTTGGGACATAACCATGTGACTCTACCAAGAGGCCTTATCCCTTCCTCTTTCAGATATTGAAGAGCGGCAAAATGTTGCATTACATATCCATTGCTGAAGATGACTCAGACACCAGGAACAAGGTCAGGCTTCCCTTCACAGTAATGACTTGGCTATATGTAATATAACAGAGCATGGACTAAATCTTCATGGTAGCTCATGAACAGTACCATGGCAAACAGCTGATGGCCTCCAATGCTGATTCTTAGCACTTACATCCTCGCTGAATTTGTATCTGACATCCTGTCTTCTTACATCTTCCTTGCATTAATAGTAAACCAGCTTTCTGTTGTTTCCTATACTCCCTTCTGAGCAGGAAAACGTAATTTTACGTTTTCTACAGGTATTTCTTGACTTATGACCATAATTGAGCCCAACATTTCCAAGCCAAGCAACACAGTGGCTAAGTTAGTTTTGCCCCATTTTACGACCTTTCTTCACATGGTTGTTGAGTGAATCACTGCAGTTGTTAAATGAGTAACATGGTTGTTAAGTGAATTCAGCTTTCCCATTGCTTTGCTGGTCAGAAGGTCACAAAGGGTTTTCACAAGATCCCAGGACATTGCAACCATCATAAAGATGAGTCAGTTGCCAAGCGTCCAAATTTCGATCACATGAACATGGGGATGCTGCAATTGTCGTAAGTGTGAAAAATAGACATAAGTCTCTCTTTTCATTGCCATTATAATTGAAATGGTCGCTAAATGAATGGTTGTAAGTTTCCCTGTATATTCTTGCCTCTATCTATTAACATTTCCCTGTATATTCTTGCCCCTATCAATTAACAAAACAGCAATGGAAAGGACAATTTATTTATGAGCCACAGTGGCGCAGTGGTTAGAGTTGAGTACTGCAAGCTGCTTCTGCTGACTGCCAGCTGCCTGCATTTTGGCAGTTCAAATCTCACCAGGCTCAAGGTTGACTCAGCCTTCCATCCTTCGTAGGTTGATAAAATGAGGACCCAGATTGTTGGGGACCATATGCTGAGAAGGCTGGAAAGCACTGGAAAGCGGTATAGTATATAAGTCTAAATGCTATTGCTATTTATATATAAAATTTCATTATTGCCCAACTCACAGACAGAGGGACATGTAATGGACTGGTGAACTAAACTCCAGGTTCAAATCTATTATATCCAAGATGTCCATGGGAAAACAGGCTAAAATAGTAACTGATTTTACAAGCAGAGAGATTACATACATGTTAGCCATAGTCAATCAGTTCCTTCTCTGCTTTTGGAAGGGAAAGCCATACACTTAAAGAAACATCGAGGGGTAATTTTGAAAAGAAAAGTGGCCCACTAATTTTTCTAGGTTTTGACTTTCCTTTGTCTCTCCTCTCAAAGATGATAGTTGCTCAAAAAGTTTGCAAAATGAATAGGATTGGATTAGGATTGGATTAGGATAGGATAGGAAATAGAATAGAATAGAATAGAATAGAATAGAATAGAATAGAATAGAATAGAATAGAATAGAATAGAATAGAATAGAATAACAGGCTCAATTCAAATCAACTGCCTCTACTAGAAATCTGGGGGCGGGGGGAGCCCTCCCACTGGGGGAAAATGGCTACAGGCAAAATTCTTTTTTAAAAAAAAAAATCCACACTTTAGAATTTTATCAATCCAAAGACACTGGTGGAAAGTCTGCTAAATGTCTATATGACTAGGAAAATGAGTGGTGCTCTCCAGCAGATTGTGCTTTAATGGATTTAAACAGTTTTATTCTTTAATGTTTTAATGATTTATGTGGATTTTTTTTAGTCATTTCTGTACTGTTTTGGGAATTTGTAATCTTATAAACCTTATAAGTCATGGTAGTGAGATAAGCAGCTGTATCAATTTAATAAATAAAGAGCCAAATAAACAAAAGGAATTCAAAATGTCTCCTGACAGCATTAAAAACAGAAAAAAACTCTGAGAAATACTTCTGAGTTTAACTCAATATATCCAGATAGGCTGCTAGGCCTAAATATTACTGTAGCATTTTTTATTTTTTTTTGCTGAACATCAATTAATCTGGGTTGTTGAAGCCTAAACACAGATTACCTGTGAAAATACAAGTATTTCAAGAGCCTTTGTGGTGCAGTGGTTAGAGTGCAGTACTATAGGCTACTTCTGCTGACTGCCAGCTACCTGCAATTTGGCAGTTCGAATCTCACCAGGCTTTTGACTCCGCCTTCCATCCTTCTGAGGTGGGTAAAATGAGGACCCAGATTGTTGAGGGCAATAAGATGACTCTGTAAACCCCTTAGAGAGGACTGTAAAGCACTGTAAAGCAGTATATAAGTCTAAGTGCTATTGCTATTGCTATTTCTGTCTTTCCCATTAATGCTTTGACAACTCCTTTAACATTTTTGTTAATGATAAATGCACTGCTTCCGATATTTAAAATGATTTTTTCAAGTGTACTTAGATAAGTTGAAGCTCCAGCAAGAAGTAAAATGGAAAATAAATAAATATAGAAAGACCACCATATAAAGATTAGTAAACATTTTTATTGTGTTTTTTGCTTGAAACATTAAGCTTTCAAAAAGGATGTTGTCACATTTTCCATCGGGAGCTATTAGTACTAACCAGATACTTAAAACTAGGTCAACACCATAGTTATCTTGTCAACAGAACAAAACCGTTTAGACATCACTCTGCACTGAGCCTCAGCAAATCAAGGCAAATGGTTTCAAAATTCAGCATTGTAAGGGGGAGGGGTATTTCCTGTGCCAATCACTTTTAATAAAACATTTTTGGCAGATTATAATTTTAGCAAAAGTTTGATGTTATTTTGGAAATTCACACTTCCAAAAACATCTAGAAATTTTTGTTCCAGTCTTGGTTCAGTGGCAAATTTTGAACATGCTTATTGAAGAGATGAGCACACAGCAGTACAAGAATAGAGAAAGCAGATTTCAGAATAAATATTTCTTTCCTATTGCTAATTCTATTTCTTTCCCCTTTTCTTTGATTTAGGGAGCAGGAAAGGAGGAAGAAAATGAGTGTTTATGCACGTCAAATACAGAAGTACAAAAAACAGGTTCAGTTGTACCATCTCCAAATTTGTTAATCCTTCACCACCATTTTCAAAACCACATACAAGAATAATTTAACGCAATGTAAATGCTCAAATTTATCCTTTCCTATCTTTATGCCCTATCTCCCAAGGATAAATAAAATAACAGGGTACCCAGAATTTCTGCTTGCAAATCCTTATTCGCCAGTCCTTCCTTAAGCTGGTTCCCTCCAAATATAGTTTAGATACTTTTTGACTTACAAGGACTATTGAGCTCAAAATTTCTGTTGCTAAGCAAGACAACTGTTAAGTCAGTTGCACCCCATTTTATGATCTTTTTTGTCAAAGTTGTTAAGTGAATCACTGCAGTTGTTAATTGAATCATGTGGTTATTGTGCGAATCTGGATTTCCCCATTGACTTTGCCAGTTGGGAAGGTTACAAATGGTGATCACATGACCCCAGGACACTGCAACCGTCATAAATACATGCCAGTTGCCGAGCACCCAAATGTTGATTATGTAACCATGGAGAGGCTGCAACAGTCTTACATGTGAAAACTGGTCTAAAGTCACTTTTTTTCTGCACCGTTGTAACTTCAAAAAATCACTGAACAAATGGTTGTAAATCAAGGACTACCTGTACAGGTAGCTTTTGTTTAGCACTGTGATGGTGAACCTATGGCACACGTGGCATGCAAAGCCATATTGGTGGGCACGTGAGCTCAGCTCCATGGACCAGCTGATTTTTGGGACTTCTGGGCCCACCGGAAGTCAGGAAACAGGCTGTTTCTGGCCTCCAGAGGACTTCCGGGAAGGGTGGGGAAGGCCATTTTCGCCCTCCCCAGGCTCCTAGAAAGCCTCTGGAGCCTGGGGAGGGTGAAAAATGGGCCTACCGGGCCTATTGTGCCATCGCATGCCAAAAGCGGGGTCAGCGTGGAGGTGTCACACACACATACGCGGGGATCGGGATGCATACAATTATGGGTGCGGGCACGCGCGTGTGACACCCCACCCCCCGCACTCCCCACGCTTTTGCCAGGCGATGGCAAAAAGGTTAGCCATCACTGGTTTAGCAAGTTTTTCAGTGACCGCTTGAATAGTGCTGAACAAGAAAACTTCAAACTGATCCTTGTAATATGGATGTTGCAGATCCTTGTAGTTATATAAGCATGATTTGGGCATTTGGCAACCATCTTCCAATTATGATGGTTGCAGCATCTTGCGCTCACATGATCACCATTTGTGCTGGTGTCCAACGAGCAAAGTCAATAGAAGAAGGCAATCATCAATGGTGCCTAACAAAGGTGTAGGATTCAGCTAACAACTCTAATTTGGACTGCTCGGACTACTGTTGTTAAGTTGGCACAATGATGTGATATTGTGCTTTGAAATTATACTGCTTATTGATGGAATTGAGAATCCCAGTTAGCATCGTTAAGCAAAGTCTACCTATACAATATATAGGACCATGTGGTTATAGTCCAAGAGGTATAAGGATACCAATGTGTAAAAGGCAAGATTTTTCAAGAGATTATAAAGGACAGCACAGCCCAAGAAATGTTGAGGTCCATCACAAAAACAGCACTTCTTGTAATAATAAAAACAAACAAGCAATTAAACAAGTAAAAAAATAATAATCATCAACCTTTAATAGTTTTACAAAGCCTGTCACTTGAAGCAAGTATCCTCCCTGTTGCAACTGCACTTATAATTAAATTGACAGTGACCGGGAAATACAATCTCAGCATTTTATCAACTGAAATTACCAGATTGCATGTAGAGTAATTGTTAACCCTGGCTTCTGCCATGCAACACCCCTTAGCAGTACTGGATTACAAACTCATTATCGCCAACTGGCTGGCCATGGAGATGGATATTCTAAAACCAAGCCTACCAGTTTGACAAAGCTACATTAACACCTTCACACTTACTCAAGCTGGTAGTCCTGAGGATCTGCTTTCCTCATACCGTAGAAGAGTCACCTTTGTCTTCTGATAAGGGATAGAGGTGAGAGGACTAGAAGGGGATAAGTCATACTACAGGTTTCCTCAGACTAGCTGGAAAGCTGTGAGAGTTTCTCAACTCAGAAGGTGATCTTTATGTTAGTTGAAGATTGTCCTACTGCTTTATCTTTCACTCTTTTCAGAAACATATGGGCTGCCTCTGTTGGGATCCAGCAAATTAAACTATCAAGAATCAGCCATAGTGTATTGCATCAATTTAAGAACCTTTTTCCCCATCTTCTTGAAGTTTGTTTATTCGCTAAATTATGCAAAGAAGAACAGACATTGTCGTGTTCCCTTTCACCATTTTATGCCGTTGCAGGAGGTTGTAAGAAAGCTTGAAGAAAACGGAAAGAACTTCATGAATTAATAATTCAGAATCCCAAAATAGTAAAAGAAGGGTAAGCAAAGGAATGTTTTGCATATAAACCTGTGCAAACAGAAGTTACATAAATCTTACCTTATACACTTGTCCGTAAGTCCCATTGCCAACCAGTTCAACCAGTTCAAAGATGCCTGCGGGATCCTGGAAAAAAAAAACACGAGAAAATTAAAGGGAGCCCAAACCAGATATTTTAACCGAATCCAAACAATGCTTTCATAAGAGTACTATTTCATGGGATTTCTCAGATTTATTTTGGCTGCCTTCCGAAATGGAGACCGCTTTAAAAACAGAAGCCCTGTTTCATTTTCAATGGTTTTAGGATACTTTAATTCTCTTTTCCAATAGCTTTACATAAGGTACATTTTGGATGGCATGTAACTGGGGTGTGGTCCAATATCCTGATTGCCACTGACTCTCACAAAATTTAAGCTAAATATTCACACAAACCCACACATCAGTTGATCAAGTTCACGACCGAATCCAAATCTCTTTTCCAAATGAAATTGCAATGTAAAGTTCAAAAATCAACAAAGTCTGTTTCAAGAATACCGGTTGGGTGATCCATTTTGACCCTGCTCATCTCAAATTGATCAGGTTGCCTAGGTGACTATAATAGGCAAATTCTACACGAAAAAGAATGATTGCCTTGATAACGTATAGAAGTACAGGGCCAGCCACTAGCACAGAGAGAAAGACAATACCCAAATCAATGTCTTAAATGCGCCCTTTCCAGGGGTGGCTGCTGGCAGTTCACAGGGGTTTGAGAGAACCTCTAGCTAAGATTCTGTGCAGTTTGGAGATCCCCCAAATCCCATTCCTGGCTGTCCCTGCCCACCCTGTCCCTCCCAGGAGTCCCCAAGCGGCCCATTTTGGATGCAGGTAACTGCAGGGCGTGCGCGGAGGCTCAGGGAGGGTGAAAAACAGGTCTACCAGAAGTTCAGGAAGGCCGGAAATTGCCCTGTTTCTGGCCTCCAGAGGGCCTCCAGAGCCTGGGGAGGCCGTTTTTGCCCTCCCGGAGGCCCAAAAAAAGCCTCTGGAGCCCGAGGAGGGCAAAAACACCCCACCCACCCATCGTGGTGCAGGAGGCTGACTAGGCCACACCCACCATGGCCACACCCACCCAGCGACTCGGCAGAGAACCCCTTGCTAAAATTTTTGAAGCCCACCCCTGGCTCTTTCACACCAGTTTAGAAGGCAAAGAAGATTTCTCAAGATGGGAATGGTCAAAAGACTTTGGCATAAAGATCATCTGAAGGATATTTCTATCTGGTCAAGGAAGACCAAAGTACACCAGAGAAAATGCAAACGGAAGTGAAATATTTCTAGAATCTAAAAGGTTTGTTTTTCCATCATAAGCAGTAAGTTCCTATTTTCAGACACTGAATGAGAGAGAAAGTAAGTACAAGGTAAAAAATAAAAATAACAAAGCAACTATTGTTTGTCAAGCTGCAGATTATTCAGCTGCATACAGAAAAATGTAGAACACTTGTTTTTAAAAAGACTACTGCAGCCAATAAATGTGTTCAAGTATGCCCACCATGAAAAGCAAAACCTAGAGAATTGTTAGCCATAAGTTTTTGATAATTGCAATGTTTAATTAAGTAGGTAACAAAAACAAAAAGTGAAAACGAAGAAAAGGGAAAGGAATACATAAACATATATAAAAGAAACTTTACAGTAAAGTGAAACCTGAACTGAAAATATCATTATTATAAAGGCAAAAGAAAAAAAAAAACTAAAAACATGAGAAAAAACATCCAAGTACCCCCAACCAACCGCATTTTTGAAAATGAGGTTGAATAAAGGATTGGCTTAAATGCAAATAGACTTCAGGATTTCTAACAGCTTTAATAGCAAAATATGGAATCACAACAGGAGGCTGTTGCTAGGAGTCATTCTGTATGGACTCTAATTTACAGCTGTAAATGAAAAATGAGCCAGTTTTGTTGACCCATTCAGATAACAAGGAGAATTACCGTTTGGGGGGGCAAAAACGCAGTTCGTGGGGGGTTTGAGAGGCCAAAAACGGGCCTGTTTTTTGCAAAAATGGGGGGTGCAGAGGGTTTGAGAGGCCTGCAGAGTGATCCTGGGGGCTGAAGAGAGCAAAAACATGACCCGTGGGGGGTTTGGGAATTTTTGGCCTCCCTAACCCCCCACGCATCGTGTTTTTGACCTCCCCAGTCCCCAGGAGCACTCTGCAGGCCTCCCAAACCCTCTGCGCATCCCGTTTTTGCAAAAAATGGGCCTGTTTTTGGCGAAAACTGGACACGCAGGGCAGGGTTTCAGGAGGCCCAAAATGGCTGTATTCAGTGTATAAAACACACCAACATTTCTACCCTCTTTGGGGGGGGGTGCGTTTTATACTCCGAAAAGTACGGTAATCCATACTTGCACACACTTTGATAAAATGCAGGTTAGAATCCTTTCTTCTACCCTAAAAGAAATGGAAGGAAAGAATCTTCGTAATTGTATATTTCAAAGGAGTATAAAGGGAGAGGTAAAAAATATTGGAAGAAGCATTCCTCATTAAAGTGAACTCATTACAATAAACTAACCCACCCCCTCAAAGTAAAAGTGAGAGCTTTTTATGGTTTACCAATCTAGATATCCACGTTCCTGTGTCTGTTCACAGTTGTTTTGACTCAATCGATGCCAGATATAAATTGCTTAATGCTACAAACTCGAATGACTAGGAAGAGCGGAAGAACAAAATTAGACACAGAAAAAAGCAAATAAGACGTACTTTCTGACATTTTGGAATCAAAATATGAAAAATCGTTTAATGGAACCTTTGAATTATTCAGGATAAGTTTAAATGGGGACCTGATGCAAAATACTGTAAAATCCCAGATCACATATAATCACTTTTATAGATAATGAGACTTTTGCTGCTAATACAAATGCCTTATGTTTCCATTTAACAAACGTTTTCTTTCACCGGCCACCCATCCCAATAAATCTCGTGTGACAGACATGAACTGGAGGGCCTTCTATTACTTTTCTTTCCTAAAAGTTTTATTTATTTCTTCCTTTCCCACAAGGCTTCAAGAGGTAAAATATGAAACAGCACCTCACGAGCAAAAGCCACAACAAGCAGTATTTGAAATGAAAAAGGTGAAGAGACAGCCTCTGCACCATCAAATGGTTTGCAATGTCTCTTCCTTGCACAGTTTTGAAGGTTTTTCAAGACATCCACCTCTCGTCTCCTGAACCTACACTCTCACCCACAGTAAGCTAAGCATCTGCAACATCTATGGAGACAACAAGGCTTTTATATCCAGGTCTATGCATGAATCCATGCATGCGTAAGAAATGAAAAGAAGGACTAGGGGAGACATGATAGCAGTGTTCCAATATCTCAGGGGCTGCCACAGAGAAGAGAGAGTCAAACTATTCTCCAAAGCACCTGACGGCAGGACAAGAAGCAATGAGTGAAAACTGATCAAGGAGAGAAGCAATCTAGAACTAAGGAAAAACTTCCTGACAGTTAAAACAATTAATCAGTGGAATAACTTGCCTCCAGAAGTTGTAAAAGTTCCAACACTGGAAGTTTTTAAGAAGAGATTGGATAACCATTTGTCTGAAGTGGTGTAGGGTTTCCTGCCTAAGCAGGGGGTTGGATTAGATGACCTACAAGGTACCTTCCAACTCTGTTATTCTAAATTTCACCGAACTTGGAAAGATGGAAGACTGAGTCAACCTTGAGCTGGTGAGGATCGAACTCCAGGCTGTGGGCAGAGTTCGCCTGCAATACTGCATTCTAACACTGAGTCACCACAGCTCTTTGATGGGGTTTGGAAGCAATGCAAACTATGGGGTCTCTTGGTTCAACTAGAAATGGTTGTTTGGAGATTTGTTCAACTCCTTAGGAATTGTCCAAGACAATTCGTAGAGGCAGTTGATTTGAAAAGAACCTGTTATTCTACTTTACGAAAGTGGTGGGTCAAAAGTGTTGGCTATAAAGGACACAATTTTCTTTCTATCAACAGCAATGTCCAATGCCTAAGTGGTTATGGTAGTAGCCTAGAAACCAGGAGACTGTGAGTTCTAGTCTCACCTTAGGCAAGATAGCTGGCTGGGTGATTTTGGGTCAATCATCAGTCTAGGTAGACCTGTATTAATTTGGATTTTTATATTTTATATCTTTTTTATATCTATGCTTATATCTTACAATTTATATTGTTTACTTAGCATCCTAGTATGAGGGTCGAGCTGAGGATTTTGTGCAGTATCTGTATGACAAAATCGCTCAGATTCGGGAAGGGCTGGCCTCTGACTGGGTATGTCCGGACGGGACGACTGAGGCAGGTCTTGAGAGCGTTATCTGGGGGGAGTTCGATCCTGTGGCTCCCGAGGACATGGACAGGGTCCTGGGACGGCTGAACGCGACCACATGTTTATTGGACCCGTGTCCCTCCTGGTTGGTACTGGCTTCCCGGGAGGTGACACGAGGCTGGCTCCAGAAGATTGTTAACGCTTCTTTGAGTGAGGGGGTCCTGCCGGCCGCTTTGAAAGAAGCGGTTGTGAGGCCCCTCCTCAAGAAGCCCTCTCTGGATCCGGCTGTTTTGGCTAACTATCGTCCAGTCTCCAACCTTCGCTTTGTTGCGAAGGTTGTTGAGAGTGTGGTGGCGCAACAGCTTCCCCGGTACCTGGATGAAGCTGTCTATCTAGACCCGCTCCAGTCCGGCTTCCGGCCTGGGCACAGCACGGAAACGGCATTGGTCGCATTGGTGGATGATCTCTGGAGGGCCCGGGATAGGGGTTGCTCCTCTATCCTGGTCCTGTTAGACCTCTCAGCGGCTTTTGATACCATCGACCATGGTATCATGTTGCACCGGTTGGCGGGGTTGGGGGTGGGAGGCACCGTTTTGAGGTGGTTCTCCTCCTACCTCTCTGACCGGTCGCAATCTGTGTTGACAGGGGGGCAGCGGTCGACCCCGAGGCACCTTGCTTGTGGGGTGCCACAAGGGTCGGTCCTCTCGCCCCTTCTGTTCAACATTTATGTAAAGCCGCTGGGTGAGATCATCCGTGGCTTCGGGGTGGAGTTCCATCAGTACGCTGATGACACCCAGCTGTACATCTCCACCCCAGGCCACCCCAATGATGCCCTTGAAGTGATGTCCCAGTGCCTGGAGGCCGTGCGGGCCTGGATGGGGAGAAACAGGCTCCGACTCAACCCCTCCAAGACCGAGTGGCTGTGGCTTCCGGCGTCCCGATATAGCCAGCTGATGCCATCGCTGGCTATTGGGGGTGAATCACTCGCCCCCACGGAGAGGGCTCGTAACTTGGGCGTCCTCCTGGACGCACGGCTGTCTTTAGAAGACCATTTGGCGGCCGTGGCCAGGGGGGCTTTCTATCAGGTTCGCCTGATACGCCAGTTGCGCCCCTTTCTAGATCGGGACTCCTTACGCACAGTCACTCAGGCACTCGTCACTTCCCGCCTGGACTACTGCAACGCTCTCTACATGGGGCTCCCCCTGGGGTGCACCCGGAGGCTCCAGCTGGTCCAGAACGCGGCCGCGCGGGGGATTATGGGGGCGACAAGGCGCTCCCATGTGACACCTCTCCTGCGCGAGCTGCACTGGCTCCCGGTGGTCTTCCGGGTGCGCTTCAAGGTGTTGGAGACCACCTTTAAAGCGCTCCATGGCTTAGGGCCGGGGTATTTACGAGACCGCCTTCTGTCACCAATAGCCTCCCACCGGCCAGTACGCTCACACAGAGTAGGCCTCCTCAGGGTGCCGTCCGCCAGACAATGTCGGCTGGCGACCCCCAGGGGGAGAGCCTTCTCTGTGGTGGCGCCCACCCTCTGGAACAACCTCCCCCCAGAGTTACGTACAATAACAGACCTCCGGATTTTTCGTCGGGCCCTGAAAACCCATTTATTCCAACTAGCTGGGCTGGCTTGAGTCAAATTTTAAATTGATTTTAAATTGGAACAGTTTTAATTATGGCCAAGATATTTAATTATTTTAATCAGTTTTTTAGATTTTGTACGTTTTGTATGTATGTCTTGTTTTTACTTTGGCTGTTCACCGCCCTGAGTCCTATATTGGAGAAGGGCGGTATAGAAATTTAAACAAATAAAAATAAATAAATAAATAAATGATTTATGCTGATTGCTAATTTAGTATCCATGACTATGACTAAGTGTTGTACCTAATGTTTTATGATGAATGTATTTTTACAATAACTATGATAATGATCTATCACTATTGTTGTATGTACACTGAGAGCTTATGCATCGGAGACAAATTCCTTCTGTACCTAATCACACTTGGCCAATAAAGAATTCTAATTCTATTTGTTGCTGTTATCTGATTATTATACACACCCAGACTTGCTTTTGGCGAGTTGAGTGGCTATGTAAATTCAATTAATAAATAAATGAATAAACAAAAATATTTCTGTCCATTATTCTGTGTTCTTCTGGCATGACAGAGAACAAGTCTTGACCTTCTTCTATGTGCTACCTGCCTCCAGGCATGTCACACTTGCTCATATTTTTGTCCATGAATGATTGCTAAGTGTACAAAGCCTCTGAGTACAACTCATGGTACAAGTCAAATTACAGAACTAATGATCTTGATATTTTCAGAGCTGAGGAAAGCAGCCATTCCCTTTAGCCCTTCAATGTTAAATGCAAATTGACATCAGTAACATTTAATGGACTTCATTCACCATCTCGAGAATGACTTGAGCTACAGATTCAGGACTGAATTGCTCGGCCTTGTTGTGGACTTTTTCTCTTTGTGACTTCTTTTCTGACCAGAGCAGTGGTGAAATCCAAAGATTTTTACGACCGGTTCTGTGGGCGTGGCTTGGTGGGCGTGGTGTGGTTTGGTGGGCGTGGCTTGGTGGGCATGGCAGGGGAAGGATACTGCAAAATCTCCATTCCCACCCCACTCCAAGGGAAGGATACTGCAAAATCCCCATTCCCTCTCTATTCTTGGGGAAAGGATATTGCAGAATTTCCATTCCCACCCCACTCTGGGGCCAGCCAGAGGTGATATTTGCTGGTTCTCTGAACTGCTCAAAATTTCCGCTACCGGTTCTCCAGAACCTGTCAGAATCTGCTGGATTTCACTCCTGGACCAGGGTCCTGGAGTATTTTTGCCCAGCTGGTATAAGGTTTTTTTTTTTGTTTTTTAAGCTATTTTTCCCTCATGAATCACTATAGCTATGCTATTTTCTTTTAATGCTTGTAATAACTCAGAATTGAGCATTCAATGCAATTTTGCTGAAAAGGTTTTCGGAGGCATCCTGCCATTACAATGGTTTTGCCCTCTGCATCAGACGCCTCAACAGTGGAACTAAAGAATAGGCACCTGTGACTATGCAGCAAAATTTCATTAGGCGGCTCGAAAAAGCCAATTTGTTCACCCTGTGGTTCATTAAATAATACCTCAAAGAGGCTCCTGTATAGAGAGAGGAGATTGAATCCTGAACTAAGTACAGTGTCAAAAATTGCAAGTGTTATCCAAATGTAAAATTGTTATTATTGAATTAAAAAGAACAGACTGCAATCTTCCCCTATATGCACTCCAATAAATTAATATGCTCAACATGGCACAAGTGTACATAAATAAATGGAACACATTTATAATATCAAACTTTTTAATTCCCAAACATACCCACCTACATATCATGTTTAAATCCAGCTATTACTTCCCATTTTGATAAATATCCATATCATCTGTTTTTCTCCAAAGAAAATTATCTCATATACAGGTAGTCCCCCCCCCCCGCGACTTACAATAGTTTGTTTAATAACCATTCGAAGTTACAACGGCACTGAAAAAAGGGGACTTATGACCATTTTTCACACTTATGACCGTTGCAGCATCCCCAGTGTCACGTAATGAAAACTCAAGACGCTTGGCAACTGACTCATATTTATGACAATTGCAGTGTCCTAGGTCATGTTTTTTTGCAACCTTCTAACAAGCAAAGTCAATGGGGAAACAAGATTCGCTTAACAATCATGTTACTAATTTAACAACGGCAGTGATTTGCTTAACAATTATGGCAAGAAAGGGCGTAAAATTTAATGGGACAAAATTCACTTAACAAATGTTTCGCTTACCAACAAAAATTTGGGCTTCAAGTCAAGGACTACCTGTATTCTTCCAAAGGGCTTTCTGATTGATTGCACATTTAAAGTTCTGTCACTTTATCTATCTACAGCTTTTTTTCTACAAGTAGAAATAGAAAGTGGGTTTTTGATTTATATGTGTTTCCTTCTAATATTTCTTTTATCATTAATTAATTTGTTCTATACTTTGTTCTTGTTAATCACTCCGAATGCCTGCATAACTCAATCAAACTTAATAGTAACAACATATTACAGCGCTGTTCTGCAGGTGTGCATGGATATGATTTTTTTGTTGAATTTATTTGCTGTATATCTTGCTGTAGGGCTAGTCTAGGCCAGGGGTCTCCAACCTTAGCAACTTTAAGACTTGTGGACTTCAACTCTGGGAGACTTAAAGTTGCCAAGGTTGGAGACCCTGATCTAGGCGGTTTAAAAATAATATGTAATAATGTCAGACAAGCAAACAAAGCAATTTGTGAGACAAAGAAGGACAAGTTCATGAAAGTGTATAAACTAAGCCTTTGGTCTACCACTATGATATACTCTCCTAGGTAATGGCCAAAGTTTTTTTGAGATATCGAAGTTGGAAGGTGGAAACCACCATAGTCTTTGACTTAAGACTACTTATTGTAGTCTTTGTAATTGTAATGTACAATTACATTACAATTGTAATTGTAATAGAGTGCAGAATTTCCATCATAAGTCATGGCAATATTAAGGCTTCCATGTGACTAACCTAATTTTACGACTTCTTCTCTGGGGTCATTAAGTGAATGTGGCGCTTGAATGATGAACACGGCAGTTATAACATGGCTTAAAACAAATACAGTTGTAAAGCTAATCAATGTATTTTTTATTTTATTTTTTTGCAGAAACTGGCTGAAAAGCCCCAAAACCGGCAAAAACCATCATAATTTTCAATCACATGACTGTGGAAGGCTGCAACTGGCCTTAAAAGTGAGCTGGTTGCCAAGCACCCAAAATACCTTTGTGGAGTGGTTCCTTCGTAACTTTGAATTCTTGCTAAGCAACTGGTCAATAAACAAGGACTACCTGTAATAAATTCTCAAGGATTGATCTCCAAGTGCTCTGCATTTACAGTAGAGGCTTCTCCATCAACAAAAGGCATCATCTCAAATGAGTATCAGCATTGTCTAGACTGAATTCTGGATCCTATAGACTTACACCAATAGCAAACACTATATATTCACCAAAGGTGAATAATCTTTAGCCTCAGGTCTCGATTCAGTCCCCAAACCTCTCGGTTACAGAGTCCCAGACCTCCAAATATAGCCCTAAGCCATTGTTTATCAAACTTGGCAACTTTCCCTCCCAGAAGTCCCTAACCAGCCTGGCAGTCCACACATCATAACGTTACCAAGGCTGAAAAATAGCGCATTGCACAAAGAAATAAAAAAATTCTGAAATACTCTATATCAAGAGTGTCAAACTCGATTTCATTGAGGGAAATCGCATCAGGATTGTGTTTGATCTTGGGGGCTGGGGGGGGCATGACCAGGTGGTGTGGCCAACCGGCGTGGCCAGCTCGACGTCTATTTTCATCCGCAACGGCCTCCTGCAGCCCCCTGCCAGCGAAAACGGAGCTCAGGGGGGCCGCCCGTGGCCCTCTCAAGCTCCATTTTCACTGGCAAAAGGTTGCAGGAGGCCATTGCAGACAAAAACAGGCCTTCTGAGCTCCGTTTTTCCTGGGAGAGGCACCACGGGCCAGTCCTTGGCTGTTTCCAGGGTGGCCCCATGGGCCATATCTAAGCACCCCAGGGGCCAGATTTGGCCCACGGGCCTTGAGTTTGACACCCCTGCTCTTTATCATATGTAACCCTCCACAGGTTACATGTGTCTTTCTGCCATTTTTATGTCTTCAGGGCAGACTATTTTTCCTGCCGATTCTGCCTCCATTCCCAGTTTCCACTGGGAATAAATTCTTCTTTGTCGTCTCTCAGGTCCAAACATATTACACAAATGGATTAAATAAAGAATTTAATCAGTGCTTTTGCCATTTTTTTTTTTTAGTAGATTTAAAAGAAAAACAAGCAATACCATCTTATTAGCTTTCATTAATTATCTGGCAACATACATTTTATAATAGAATAACAGATGTCCATTTAACAGATGCTGGAACAGTTCATTTATACATTTATTTCCATCATTTCAATCCAACATTGTTAGAGTGATTTTTATAACGTTTGATATTCTCATGATACTTCAGCTATTGCCATCTCTCAAAGTCACACTGCAGTCAGATTTATATTTGGCTCGAAAAGAAGCAGTAGCTAAAAGCAATTAAAAAGTTTGCTTGTCCAATTATTATTAAACTCTATGTATGTGTGACTTTTTCAACTGTGGAAACCACAAAACCCTAACTGGGTCCATTCCTGCTAACCTTTTTCAAAATCAGTAAAGGTCAGCCACCTTCCAAATTTTCTGCTCAAAATCTACCCTTCCATTTCCCAAACTTCAATCCTATCTCAAGCCCAAGAACGTTGAGTGTGGCCCTTGGTCTCCACCAGTAACATAGATATTTTTTTTCCCAAACAGAAAACTTAACAACTACCTTGCCTCTAATTTCATAGCACAGAATGTGCCAAAATAAATGGACTCAAATCCACTAAATCAAATTCAGATTAACCTTGCACCAGTTCCATTTTTCTGTGGTTGAATAAAAGCTTCCCTTATAAAATCACTTTTTTCAGTACTGTCATGAACACAGGCACTAAATGAATGGTCATAAGTCCAGGACTTACGTCCCTTTATAAGAGAAGTTATAAGGTCATGTGGGATGTTCCCAGCAAGTAAGGGAAACTGGCAGAAAAGGTCACAAGTTGCAGTCACACGATATCTTGCTTAACAGCCATGGTGTTTTGTGTAACAACCACAGCAAAAAGGTTATAAAATTAGGCTGGATCACATAATGCTCCATTTAACAATTACCGTGCTTAACGATGAATTTTCTGGTCCCTACTGTGGTCATAAATTGAGAAATAACAGAAAGCAAAAGATGTCTATGGAGATTCTCAGTCATCCAGGCCATGGTTTTCCCAAAGGTGCTTTTTTAAGAGGCCACTGGACTTTCTGGTTTTTCTTTGAAGATGTTTCGCTTCTCATCCAAGAAGCTTCTTCAGCTCTGACCTGCATATTCCCCACCATCCAGTCAGAGCTGAAGAAGCTTCTTGGACAAGAAGCGAAACTTCTTCAAAGAAAAACCAGAAAGTCCAGTTGCCTCTTGAAAAAAGCACCTTTGGGACAGAAAGCAAAAGACCAACATGGTACTCATATATATTTTTCATTGTACCTTATTGAATAAACCACAAATGACTGTCTTTCTATAGTCAATAGCCAAGATTTACAAGCTACAATATCTGGGTTTAATCAACCTAGGCCTCAACTTATTTCCCTTATTTGCTGAAATCTTACAAGGAAGCCTCTTAATGCCAGATGCTAATATAAAGCACATTTGCTCATTTAAGCACACAAGTACCACTGTTCAAACTCAATGCTCTTTGGCTCTTTTGTAAATCCCCACGGCTACTTACTTACAGCTGCTAATGCCATATGACCAGAATCACCACCATATCTGCACAATGAACAGTAGATTACTGTGGTATGTTAAGGGAAGATCTCAGGCTGGAGAAACTAAGCATGTTCTCTCTGCAAGAAGCTAATTCATTTCAAGCCGTTCGGTTATGACGACAGAAAAAAAAAAAGAAAAGAAAAAGAAAAAAACACCGGCCATCAAATCGTGAGAAATCTGGCCACAGATGGGCTTGCAAAATGACTTTGCATTTGAAGTGCAGGTAGACCAAGATTTGTTCAGAGGCTCTCGAAAAAAGCTCCCTCAAGTTCCACTTTTCAAATGCAGTAGCTGAAATGTATTAGCTGGAGAGAAAGGATATCAATAAAGTTTGCATACAGAAGATCCAGACATGGTCCTCGACTTACAACAGTTTGTTTTAGTGACCGTTCAAATTTACAATGGCACTAATAAAAAGGGACTCATTAACGTTTCTTTCTTCTTTTCTTTCTTTCTTTTTCTTTCTTTCTTTCTCTTTCTTTCTTTCTTTCTCTTTCTTTCTCTCTTTCTTTCTTTCTCTTTCTTTCTTTCTTTCTCTTTCTTCTTTCTTTCTTTCTTTCTTTCTTTCTTTCTTTCTTTCTTTCTTTCTTTCTTTCTTTCTTGGTTCGATTTATACGCCGCCCTTCTCCGGAGATTCAGGGCGGCTTACAATGCGTTAAGCAATAGCCTTCATACTTTTGTATATACCTACTTAGTAGGGCTTTTGCCCCCCCCCCAAGCGGTGTTCTTTTTTTATACAAAGTCAGCTTATTGCCCCAACAATCCGGGTCCTCATTTTACCTACCTCGAAAGGATGGAAGGCTGAGTCAACCTTGAGCCTGGTGAGATTTGAACTTGCAGTAATTGCAGGCAGCTGGTGTTACTTAACAGTGCTTTAGTTTGCTGTGCTACCAAGGCTCTTTTCACTTATGACCGTTGGCAACTGACTCGTGCTTATGACGGTTGCAATGTTCCAGAGTCCTGTGAATCCCCTCCCCCCTTTTGCAATCTTCTGACAAGCAAAGTCAAGGGGGAAGCTAGGTTGACTAAATGACCGTGTTACTAAGTGAACAACTCCATTTAACAACCGTGGCAAGATAGATTGTCAAATGGGGCAAAACTCAATTAATAACTGTCTCGCTTTGCAATGGAAATGTTGGGTTGAATTGTGGTCATAAGTTGAGGACTACCTGTATGATATTATGGGAACCCACCACCACTACCCACCATACCCGCAGTATACTTTTCAACAAGGTTCTCCATTTACCTTTTCAAAGAGGTTGGTCAGATTTCCTTAGGTTTTAGAATATCATCATTTTTTATCTAAGCATTGTGTATACTTGGAAATGGGACATGGTGGCTCAGTGGCTAAGACGCTGAGCAAGTCGATCGAAAGGGCGGCAGTCCAGCAGTTCGAATCCCTAGTGCCGCGTAACGGGGTGAGCTCCCGTTACTTGTCCCAGCTTCTGCCAACTTAGCAGTTCGAAAGCACGTAGAAAATGCAAGTAGAAAAACAGGGTCCACCTTTGGTGGGAAGGTAACAGTATTCTGTGTGCCTTTGGCATTTAGTTATGCCGGCCACATGACCACGGAGACATATTCTGACAGCGCTGGCTCTTCGGCTTTGAAACGGAGATGAGCGCCGGTCCCTAGAGTCAGGAACGACTAGCACCAGGGGTGGGTTCTAAAATTTTTTACTACCAGTTCTGTGGGCATGGCTTATTTTTTGGGCATGGCTTGATGGTGATGGGACAATTCTTTAGGATTTAGCGGAGGTACTGGTCTACCAGGCTTTTAACTGCTTGCAGAGCTGTACTGGTCTACCTATTTATTTTTGCAGGCACTGGTCTACCCATTTATTTTTGCAGGCATTGGTCTACTCATGTATTTTTGCAGGCACTGGTCTACCCATTTATTTTTGCAGGCTCATTTGTTTTGGAGGTACCGGTCTACCACCAAACTGCCTTTTACCACTGATCAGCTGTAGGGCGGCCCTTTGAAGCCCCACGGCAAGAGTTTAAACAGTTTTTTTTCCTTATAGCCCATCAGCTGGGACTCAGGAGGCAGCAATAGATTGGGGGTGGGGCCAAATAAAAGGTAAGAATAATGCGGGGGGGCAGAACTGGTTCGGTGACGTCATATCGTCATCACTACCAGCTCGGCCGAACCGGGCCGAACCAGGAGGAACCCACCACTGACTAGCACATATGTGCGAGGGGAACCTTTATCTTTACCTTATACTTAGAAACCACCCAGGATCACACTGTTTGTTAGGGTCAGAAAAAAAAATCCTCTACTTGTGAGTTGCTATCAATAAGATAGCATGGACCTTCTTCCTGATCTACAACTCTTCTCAACTGCCTCCTTCACATGCCACTTGGAAAGAGCCCGTCTTCTTCTCAAACACAAGTTTTGATCTCCACAATGATTCTTGTGTGGAAACACATCACTGGCATAATAGGGATGTTCTACCTGAGGAGTCTTTGGTCCTCTCTGAGCTGGGTTGCTTTCTTGCAGACATTTCATTCCGCAAACTAGGTATTTATTTATTTAGAATTCTTTATTGGCCACGTGTGATTGGACACACAAGGAATTTGTCTCCGGTGCATAAGCTCTCAGGGTACATACAAGCAATAAGTGATAAATCATGATCGTAGTCATCGTAAAAATAGGATACTAAATAAGCAATCAACATAAATCATACTAGGTTACTAAATAAACCAATATAAATCATAAGCTACAAACAACAAAGTTATACTCCTAAGAAGATAAGGAGATAGGTAATAGGAAAGATGAGAATAATGATGGTAATACTGCTTTCCTAGATAGTTTGACGCTGTTGTGGAAACTAGTTATTTAGCATCATGATGGAACTAGGGAAGAAAACTACCCTTGTGTCCAGTTGTTCTGGTGTGCAATGCCCTATCCCAGTGATGGCTAACCTTTTCTGGACCGAGTGCCTAAAGCACATGCGTAAGCGCACAAATGTGCATGCGTGCATCCAAACCCCCAAAACGCAATGTGGCATGCCCCCATGCATGCTCATGCGGCCCCCTGCATGCACCCCACTCCGGACATGCGTGCGCCCCCGGGCATGCACACACACCCCCCACGCAGGTGCCCCACCCCCACGCATGCGCGGCAGAGACCCAAAGACCAGCTGGCCGGCAGGAGGCGTGTGCACATGCGCAGCAGATCTGAACTGGCGTGACAGCTCACATGCCATCAGAGAGGGCGCGGCATGCCACCTCTGGCACACGTGCCACAGATTTGCCATCACGGCCCTATCCTATAGTATCATTTTGAAGGTAGAAGTTGAAAAATTTATGACCAGGTTGTGTATTGAAATTATACTTCGTATTTCTGAACTTCTCATCTCCTTCGGAGGTAAGATCAACAGTGCTAGTTATAACACTGATTATCTTACCTAGCTTGGGTAATGAATCATCTGCAGGAAAATAACCCAGCTCAGAGAGCACCAAGGACCTGTTCTGCCCCAGCTACGGACCCCAAAGAACGCAGCACACACAAACTCTATACAAAGCTTATTTTACTCAAATAAGTCTTTATCATTCAAAAGCTGTTAATGAACTGTCTTAACAGCCTACCAGAATCCTAAGATAAGGTAATCAGTCTTACTAGAGTTGGCAGAAAGCCCAGAAGCAATTTTGCAGACACGAAGGAGAGTGAACTAAAGTTGTTCTCTACAGCTTGTTGCAAGCGGCGTTCCTTCTTAAATAGGCTAAGGGAGTGGCCACTTAGCCCCAAGCCTTACTCTTGAGGAGACCTCCTCCTGAGGAGCCACTCCTGCCTTTTGGCAGCTCTGCGCGCCCGTGCATTAAGAAGAGGCGCCTCCTCTTCATCCTCTTCACTTAAGGGAGCTTCTGGAGGTTCTGAAGGCCGTGGCTGAATCCCTGCCTCTGGCACCACATCTTCTTCAGCCTCCTCACTGTCCGACTCGAGTGCCAGCTGCACAGGCTGCTGGCGCAGCACCACACCAGCCTCCTCGTTGTCGGAATCAACTACAATCTGCACAGGCCGCTGATGGGCCACAACAGGACCCCTCATTTCACATTCTCCTTTACTAAAGTTCTACCTTTAATTTATTGAACTAATCCAATGATTAAGATCTATTTCACCAAGAGACCAATCCATAAACAGCCATTTTTTTGACTTACGTATTTCTTCTAAGTATCTTGCAGATTTTTCAAGGATCAAACTTTATCAAAAATTGTCAACTTCAAGTGTATACATTCACAGAAAGAGACACATGAAGAACTGATGCTCCTCAGTGGAATAGCAAAGAAATTTCCTTTGCTACAAAGTATACAATAAGAACATAAGAACCAAAAGAAGTTCTCACTTAATGACTGATCGCTTAATGACCATACAAAGTTATATTGGTTTCAAATAACTTACCTACGACCCATCCTCTAAGCTACAACTGCTACCCCTCCACAGTCACATGGTCACTTTTTAGGCACTTGGCAACCGACTCGCATTTACGACCAGCTGCAGCCTCCCATGGTCATGGGACTGCAATTTCCAGCAGAAAATGGCAACAAAAAAAAAATGCCCTTTGGATATGCTGGATTCACTTAACAAACACATGGGGATTTGCATGGGGTCATTCTTAATTGCAGTGACTTGTTTTACAACCATTATAAAAATGACTGTAAACCGAAGTCAGGTGCTTAATCCATGGAATAACCATATGCACTTACAACCAAAATTCCAGGTTCAATTGTGGTCATAAATTGAGGATTATCGGTATCCTAAATGGGACCAAATTCAGCATTGTCAATTACACATCATGTAAATCCAAGCTAACCCTGCTATCTGTATCATTTTCCTAGACCAGACGCTTAAATATTTGCCATTCTTTTATTCCACAAAAGGCTTGACTGCCATAAACAGTGCATATATTACTGCTTTTCTACCACAAAGAGTATTATACATGCACTTGCATTTCCTGGGAATGATACTGTATATGTTACGAATGAAGGCAAATATATGTTATTTGACAAATACAATTATTTATCAGATATACATGCCTAATAAAAACATTTATCCTATGTCCCTCAACATTTATCCAGGTGCTTCTCAGACCTCTAGGGCATCAAGACTCCCGTTCACCAAAAATTAATATTAATAGGCATTAGTTTTAGATACTAGAGGATTACAGACAACCATAACAACTAAAAGCCCTTGACAAATTTACCCTCCACAAATGTATTTAATCTGTCTTTCCCCCTGTTTCTTCATCTATATCTTGTAGAAACGTATCCTTTAGATTCACTGTGGAGTGTGTAAAAAAGCACATTTTCCCCATGGATATTTCACCCGTTTCTGCTGAAGGTATGCTAAACTTTTGAAATACAGTTAGTGCTCAGGTTACAACACCAACCGTCCCCATAATTTCTACTCCTAAGTGATGCAGTCATTAAGTGTGCCATTACATGACTGCACCATTTAGTGACGGAAATCGTAGCAAGAGCCGAGGTGGTGCAGTGGTTAGAGTACTGTACTGCAGGCCAATTCAGCTGATTGCTAGCTGCAGTCCAGCAGTTCAAATCTCACTGGCTCAAGGTTGACTCAGCCTTCCATCCTTCCAAGGTGGATAAAATGAGGACCCAGATTGTTGGGGGCGATATGCTGACTCTGTAAACCACTTAGAGAGATCTGTAAAGCACTATGAAGCGGTATATAAGTCTAAGTGCTATTGCTAATCCCAATTGGTACTGCAACCCAGAACCGCACAAGTCATTAAGCAAGGAGGCAGGAGTTCCAGGCAAGGAGGCCGGTGGGTGAGAGCTTCAGGTGAGAACGCTAGGTAAGCAAGTGCCATAGGCAGGTACTACAAAGCACAGGCAGAGGGGTCCTTTGGGAAGGTGCTACGGAGTGCAGGTAAATGCACTGGTGCCGCAGGCAGACAGGTGGATGCCACAGGCAGGCCCAATTTTGCAGACCCATTGAAATGTTACCTTCATTTAGTCCTATCATAACTAAATGGTCATTGAACAAATAGCCTTAACCCAAGGACTACCTGCAGACAGCTCTGATTCAGTGGTGGGTTCCAACCAGTGTTACCATCGGTTCTCTTCGTGCATGCGTTTTGAGCGCGATCGCCAAACTTGCGCTCCGAGCAAGCGTGTTGAGGTTTCTGCCCAGCTGAGGTGCGGCAATCCAGTCTGCCGCGCCTATCAGTTGTGCTAAACAACAAGAAATAAAGGTAGGAATAGGGCAAGGGCAGGCAGGAGGGCCCATCTCCCAGTCAAAGAGAACCAGTTCGGTGACATCACATCGTCACCGCTACTGGCTCGGCCGAACCGGGAGCAACCCACCACTGCTCTGATTCATTCTAATGCCATTTAAGTCAGGGGTCTCCAACCTTGGCAACTTTAAGACTTGCGGACTTCAACTCCCAAAATTCTGGGAGTTGAAGTCCGCAAGTCTTAAAGTTGCCAAAGTTGGAGACCCCTGATTTAAAGAATTATAGAGAAATAAGAAGGAGGACTCAAGGTTATGTTTTCTGACGTGTTCCAAAAGTAAGGAAATTCAAAAAGAAGGCACATTGTCACATATCGGCTGCGGATGGAAACTGATGATGTCTTGCACCGTTTTCAGAGAGGGTCTGCTCTGCAACCTATCACCTATCTTTTCTAACTGCTGGTTTATGCACAGCTCTGTGAGATTAGGTAGCACGCAGAGCGTCGTACAATCTATCGGTGGGGAATGTTCCATCAAAGTTCAGTACAGAAAATAAACCATTTGAGGTTTTTGTACTTTCACTTCTCAAAAAACTGCATGAATTACAGTGTTGTGTCAAGCTGCACTGTGGTTTTTCATAAAAAAAAAAAATAAACCAACCAACCAACAACCTGCCAAATGAGCTGCAAAAAAATCCACAAAGCAAAAATATAAAATCTTAATTTGCAGTCTGGATGATCTTTTCTTCCCACAGTTTAAGGGGACTTCTTGGGGTTGTGGGAACCATTCTGACAGGTGCTTGGGAAAGTGAGCAAAATGCCTTTTCCAACTCACTGCAGGAAATATCAAGGTGTCATATGCTCTTGATGCTTCAGCACAACCACTCTATAAAGGCCTCTCCTTATTATCTGTGGATTTGTGTACCCGTACAGGTGACAGTTCTGCTGGAATTGTCAACCACATCAAAGATCTTGGTGTTGTGGCCCGTCAGCGGCCTGTGCAGGTAGTAGCTGATTCAGACTGCGAGGAGGCTGGTGTGGTGCTGCACCAGCAGCCTGGAGTCAGACAATGAGGAGGCTAGAGAAGGTGTGGTGTCAGAGGCGGGGATTCAGCCATGGCCTTCAGAACCTCCAGAAGCTCCCTTAAGTGAAGAGGATGAAGAGGAGGCGCCTCTTCTCGATGCACAGGCGTGCAGAGCTGCCAAAAGGCAGGAATGGCTCCTCAGGAGGAGGTCTCCTTGAGAGTAAGGCTTGGGGCTAATTGGCCACTCCCTTAGCCTATTTAAGGAGGAACGCCGACTGAAGCAATTTGCAGGGAACAACTTCGTTCAGATACCTCCGTGTCTTGTCTTGCTTATCTTATCAGCTTCCTGCAAATTGCTTCTGGGCATTCTGCCAACCACAGTAAGCTTTCAGTATTATTCTTTGAATTCTTGGCGGCTTTTAATGCAGTTAATTAACAGCCGTTGTTGTAAAAAAACTGGTTTATTTAGTAAACTAAGGTTTGAACGAACTTTGTGTGTGCTGCGTTCTTTGGGGTCCGTAGCCGGGGCAGAACACTTGGCACCTTTCCAACAGAAGAGACCATTTGTAGCTCTGAATTGAACAATAGGGCGCTTGGTGCTGGTTGTTTGCTTGCAGACGTTTCATTGATGATGTTACCCAGTTGGGTCATTTTCTGCAAGAAAATGACCAAACTCAGACAGCAACGAAGACTTCACAGCAAGTATTTTGCATGCATAAACACATGTTCAAACAACACAAGGTGGTTTTCAAAATGATTGTGATAAACCACCAAACAATGTTCCTGCCAATAATTCACACAACTCTAGCATCTCTGTGGTTGCCTTCATACATACATACGTACCTTGTGTGGTTAAGCATTTATGTCCATAGGTTGTTGAGATTTAGTTAAGGTTGATGGATTGGGTTTGGACAAAGCATTGAACTGTGTAACTTGATCAAATCATCCAGGGTTGCCTAATTCTTCAGCCATGCACATGCACACAAAGCCCTAAGCAACATTTGCACAGCCCTATGAGTTTTCCTTAGCATCAAGGAGAGAATTATACCAGGTTGTGTAAATAAATAATAAAAAAAAAACTAAGCAAACCTGAAAAACGCATCTGCTACATCTTAACTAACCGAAGTCATGTAAACACAACCATAATCGGTACCATGCCCTTTCTTTTCACATTTCATCCAGAATCTAATACAAGTCATAATCTATATGAATATTGTTTTATCAGATTTATCTCGGGATGCTTGCTTTTTATTTTTAAAAAAAGAGAGAAAATATTTGTTTTTTCAATATTTGATACATGGCACAATTTATAAAACAGTATGATGAAATTTAAAAAAAATTAACTTTCTGAAGGTTGCAGAGTGCTAAAAGCCAAATGCTACAAAAGAAAAGTGTCAAAAATAACATTTTCTGCCTATTCATATGCCGTGCATGATTTTTATGCACATCAATCACCTTCCCTGCCCCTCATTGCCATTTTTCAAAACTGAAGCATCTCTAACCTACTAGCGTCTTCTTGCAAAGAATGTGTTTGAATTCTCTGTACATTTTAGATGCCTTTTTTGGCTCCCGTTCAGCTTTACTATATCCTTTTTGAAATGTGGTGAGCAGATGCAGGCTCTCACAAAAACAATTTGTACTGGAGAGAGAGAAGGGAAATTGTATCATTAGCAGCCAGATGCAGCATTCAATGCTTTTTTTTAAAAAAAAAAACTATTATAGAAAAACCTGCATTGTGGAGAGGTGGCATATATCAAACAATGTTCTTCTCCGAGACTGCTACAATCACTTTGGGTTGCAGTGCTTTAGCTCAAATAGAGCCAAATGCTTAGCTATTAAAGAATCAATATGATGATTTAAGCAAAACAACATACTTCAAAACACACAGTTATCCTATGTACCATTGTGGGTAATTTATAATATACCTTAGGAAGCAGATTGTATAGGTCTTGATTATTTGCAAGGATGCATTTGCAGGGATATGTGAAATGCATTCATATGTATTTCTAGAGATGCAAGGGGAAATAATGTCTAGAAATCCTGGGGAGAAAATTCAGCTTTGGAAAAAAGCAATGCAAATGACTTACACTAGCCAAATTGTAAAAAATTTTGTAGGTGTACTACAGGTGGTCCTTGACTCACAACCAAGTGGCTTAACCAAATTTCGGTCCAACCCCAAAAAAGGGGGGGATCTACAACCTGGATTCTGACAGTGGTCTAGGATTTTTCGTCCCTGCCACATGCTCGCACCCCGCCGCCCGCCCTCCAGCCCCAGCAACCTCCAGTAATAACATTAGATCTGAATCCTTCCCAGCACATTCCAGCAACCTAATTATGGCATTCTTTTTCTCTAAAGAAGATTTTGGTATTATGCATTAAGACCTTGCAGCTTTAGTAACATTTTTCTGGACCAAAAGTTCTTTTCTACAAAAGAACCATTCTACATTACGTTAATCAAATAAAGTAGGCCACAGGGATTAATTAAAACAGTAAAAAAAAAAAACAGTAAAACCCAGTCTCACTCCATCACATTGGCCATCTTTCATTGTTATCTTTTACTAGTATTTACTATACTTTCTTTGATTGTTGTGAACCACCCGAAGTCATTGAGAGTTGGGTGGCATACAAGTTTAACGTATTGCTCTATCGCTGTTGCTGTTACTTGTCTCAAAGGGAAGTACAAATACTATTTGTGCTCACTTGATGGATGGAAAAAGGGACAGATTGAAAAAAATCACTCTTTCAGCTCACCAGGAACTGGGCAAAAGACAACTTTTCTACAAACTCAGAAATATGTTAATAAATAGGAGGTCATTCTTCTAACAACATTCTTGTATGAGAGCCATATATCCCCCAGGGAGGAGGATAAATACAGAGGATTGAATGAATGGGAACTATTTGTTTTCCCTCTGGGAGATACTTCTTCAATAATTTTGTTCCTAAACTTAAATCTCATTTAGAATCATATGTCCTTTGTTTTTCATTTCTCTATCCTTTCTTATGGAGAAAAGCCTACAACAATACTTCCCACATGGCCGTCCATAACCATTCTCATGGTCTCTCATGGTCTTCCATGACCATGACCATTCTCACCAAGTACTCAGTCTGCAGTTAGGACCACTGGCTGTGGGTGCTTGAAAAACGAGGTCCTTCCTTCCTTGCCATAGCAATAGCACTTAGACTTATATACCGCTTTACAGTGCTTTACAGCCCTCTCTAAGTGATTTACGGAGTCAGCCTATTGCCCCCAACAATCTGGGTCCTCATTTTATCACCTCGGAAGGATGGAAGGCTGAGTCAACCTTTAGTCTGATGAGATTTTATCTGCCAAACTGCTGGCAGCCGGTGATCAGCAGAAGTAGCCTGCAGTACTGCACTCTAACCACTGCGCCATATGCTCTTTCACTGGTTTGAGAGAGTAATAGACTTGTATAGGAGCTGCTGTATACAGATAAGTCCACAACTTACAACCATTTGTTTAGTGACCAAAGTTACAATGACACAGAAACAAGTGATTTATAACCATTATTCATACTTATGACCATAGCAGCATCCCCATGGTCATGTGATCAAAATTTATACACTTGGCAAGTGGCATGTATTTATATCATTGTAGTGTCCCAGTGTCGTGTGATCAACTTTTGCAACCTTCTGAGTCAATGGGGAAGCTAGATTCATTTCACAACCCTGTTATTAATTTAACTATTGCAGTGATTCACTTAACCAACTGTGGCAAGAAAGGTCACAAAATGGGACAAAACTCACTTAACAAATGTGTCGCTTAGCAACATAAATTGTAGGCTCAATTGTTATCATATGTCAAGGACTACATGTATATAGTGCAATGCTTATTCACACAAAATAACTTTCCTGTTACTATTGTTTGTAATAACTTACTATTAAGTTATTTAAATTTTATTTTAGGTCTCAGGCAACTAATTGTTCTGGAATGCTGCTTTATTTGATGAAATACTGCTATATTTTCTCTGGCAGAGGAATACACAAATGAATGGGTAACAAAAATGCAACGTGTACCTATACAGTCGCATAGCAACTGTCTTTAAGTTATCAATTCTTGTGAATGAAAACTTAACTCAGGGCAATAAGCAAACCCTAATTTATTAAAATCCCTAATTTGACACCCACCAGATGTGCTGGCAGTATAAAAACATGAAAATCTTCAAATTGTGGTCCCAAAGCATCTGGAGACTGCCAGATGGGGCCAAGAGATTTGAAGATATAGTAGAACAAACAGGGTAACTATCAAATATTTCTTTGCTGCCTGAAAATGCATCTCACACAATGGATATTTTCATTATCTGGAGTTACCGGTATTTATTCGGAAGATTTATATAGCTGCCCAACACATATAATCATGACTCTGAATGACATATACTAAATAAAAGTTAGAGTTTCTAAGCCAGGAGTAGGCAACCTCTAACATGTGAATCAGTGTTTCTGTATGTGTTTATGTGTTTGTGTAGCGTATGTTCTCTGCAATTTATTTTGACCACCATTTTGAGTAAGGAAAATGCCACAACCTGCAATTTTCATTCTATCCACAGTTTGTTGGACAAGTCAGAATTGTCCGTATTACTGTGCTATGTCATATCCCAGTGACTGAGTTCCCACAACACACTAAGCTAAAATAAGAAAGCTAACACTAGCACTAGTAGCGAATGCAGTCTTGAAGGATGGAAACACTAAAAGGGGATATTTATAGCTCAGGGTTGAACTGTGGGGTCCTTGGTGCTCTCTTGGTGCTTTTCTTGAACGTGTTTTATTACCAAACCAGGTAACATCATCAGCGCTAGAGCAAACCCCACTCCCTTCTAATACTGATGATGTTACCTATTTGGGTAATGAAATATCTGCAAAAAAAAACAAAAAAAAACCACAAAGCTCAGGGAGCACCAAGGATCCCACAATGGGAAAACCTCTTCAAATGCAGGCATTAAACGTAACTAATTCAGGAATGATGAAGAAAGTTGCATTTTAAAACCAGGTTCATTGATTATCTATACTAGAGAACTCTCTGAAAGCAAGTTTAAATTTAAACATTGTTACCGTTCTGGGGAAAAAAAAACAATTGATGGTCTAGCCAACACCAGCTGAATTTTCTGCATACATTTTAAAAGCAGCCACACAATACAATGTACAGCTTCATCTGGACGTAGACAACTTGCACATTTTGAATGCAAACCTGTTCAAGTGTAAAATGAAGGATGATCCTATTTTAATTAAAAAAAAACATTTTTTAAATCAACCAATAAATTGTCTGCTGTTTTTGTAATCTGCTGTTCTAAATCCTTTGGAAACTAAGTTCTTTGCTGTTATTTTTTGTTTTTTTGTTTTGAAGAAAACATCTAGGTGAACTTTAAACAAGTGATTGATTTATTAATTCCAAATATTTTGGGTTCCCAACTGAGACCAGCTCTGCTGAAAAGAAAATGAGTTCAGGAAAGTGCTGTGTCCACCAGGAATACCAAGATAGGATTGTGAATTTATATTTGTAACAGAAGTGTTTGGAAGAAACATACACAAAGACAGACCGATGGACAGAAAGAATCAACTACAGGTGCAGAATTAGAAAGGATCATATTTCCCAATTGGTTAACACCTGACTTTTTCAAGAAGCCACAAAGGTGAGTTAGTTGTTATAAATCACTCCTCTTTAAAATGAGTCAGGTTGTACATATATTTAGTATATTCTATTAGAAAAATGACTTAAAATGAATAACTACCAACTTCCTCGAAGTGACCGCTTAGGTAAAGGTAAAGTTTCCCCTCGCACATATGTGCTAGTCGTTCCTGACTCTAGGGGGCGGTGCTCATCTCCATCTCAAAGCCAAAGAGCCAGCGCTGTCTGAAGACGTCTCCATGGTCATGTGGCCGGCATGACTAAACGACAAAGGCGCACGGAACGCTGTTACCTTCCCATCAAAGGTGGTCCCTATTTTTCTACTTGCATTTTTTACATGCTTTCGAACTGCTAGGTTGGCAGAAGCTGGGACAAGTAACGGGAGCTCACCCCGTTACGCGGCACTAGGGATTCAAACCACTGACCTGCCAACCTTTCGACCGACAAGCTCAGCGTCTTAGCCACTGAGCCACCTCGTCCGTATGCCATATTTGTGTGTCAGTATAATATAAGGCTAGGAGTTCCATTCACACATGAGCCTTCAAACCAAATTGGTAGTCTCGCTGTACTTCTACTTAAGAAGTTTGGTGTTGTGGTTAAGTCATAAAGCCAGAAGGTTAGGAACCAGGAGACCATATGTTCTCGTCCTGCCAAGGCAAAAAGTCAACTGGATGACCTTGGGCCAGTCTGTCTCTCTCAGCCCAGGAAGGAGGAAATGGTAAAACACTTCTGAAAACCTTTCCAAGAAAGCTGCAGGAACTTGTCCAGACAGTCTTCTGAGAATAGCAAAGAAAGAAAAGAGGATCTTAGGTAGATAAGCCAATGGAAAATGGTATCTATAATATATTAGGTGGAGAGCTGGCACAGCATAACAGTTCAGGGAGAAACCATTATCTGGATACTACCTCACATTTAGTTGAAAAATGTAAGTTATGTCATATTACTTTGTTGTTTCCTATTTCCTGAAAGTGTCATAAAATAACCTAGAATAATGCAATAACTGTTAAGAACTCAAAATGCTCAGTTCGATTTATTCTGAGCCTCTAATAGCAAAAGCAATAGCACTTAAAGTTTACAGTAGTCTCTGGGCAGTGTATAGTGTCAGCATATTGTCCCTAACAATCTGGGTCCTCATTTTACCGACCTCGGAAGGATGGAAGGCTGAGTCAACCTTGAGCCTGTCAGGATTGAACTCCAGGCTATGGGCAGAGTTATCCTGCAATATTGCGTTCTAACCACTGTGCCACCCAAGTTCCTAATAAAGTTTCTTTCTCTAATCTGAGTCCCTCTGGGACCAAACTAAAACTCTCAGAGCATTTAAGATCTCATATGTAGTAGACATGTCAACTGGCAATTCCACAAACTGCAATTCCAAAATATTTGGATGACATCAAAGGTGACAAGACTGAATTATGAAGCTATAGACCAGCCACTAAATCTCTCAACTAATCACGATCAATAATCTTGGAGGCAGAATTATAAGCCCAAGTATACAAATAGTATGAATAAGTTACATTCACAAAGTTGTTGTAAAATCATTACAATAAAGTGCTGTGCTATGCAAACACCTCAGTGTTCCATCCCAAGGGATTACTGCCATTCAATAAATTAAAATTAATTTCTTGGAGGTGAACTCTTTTACTAAATAACCAAGGCATTTTTAAAAAATATGTTAAAACTGGGTAGAAAAGATGGCTACCAGGGGTGATATCTGAATCTCTTCTAAACTAACCAGCTAATTTCTTTTATGTACACTGAGAGCATATGCACCAAGACAAATTCCTTGTATGTCCAATCACACATGGCTAATAAAAAAATCTATTCTATTCTATTCTAATCTAAATGTATAAAAATTTTGCTCCCAGACAGATAAAAGGGAAAGTAGCTTGCATGCCTCTTTATTTAAATCCATCTAGACATTAGCCAGCCACACAGACAGCTGTATCAAAAATCTTCATTTACTGCATGCAGTAAGCCTGTTTTATATTACAGTTTTGGGTCAACCTTTATTACGTACAGAAGGCATCACTACCAATTTGGCCATGTTTCCTCTGACAAAAACCAACACAGGCAATTTCCCCACCATAGACTGAACCCAAGAGAAGTAAACAATTACAGTACCAGAGAATAGTAGCTCATAAATTGATAGCATCTCTACAGAACGATTTTCACTGACAGCAGAAACAATCCATGACAGTAGATGCTGAACAAGACAGAAGAAAATAGCAGCTCTATTCATCAGAAAATCTTATGGGGCTGGATATACTATGAGTTATAGGGTTCAATGCTGTAAATCTGAGGTTGATGGCATTATTCTTGATTGGCCAAATGTGAGTGGACACACAAAGAATTTGTCTTTGGTGCATAAAGTCTCTGGGTACATACAAACCAAAAGTAATATAATCGTAAGATACCAATAGGAGAAGGTAATGGTACCAATACCAATAGAGACTGTAACTGAGACAATCCACGGTTCCAAACCATGCCAGCAAAGGAAGAGGCCACACTGTGAGTAGAACGGGTCTCTTTACTGGAGTCTCAGCTTGGCACGTGGTAAACAATAGAGTAAAAGGGTTACTAGCCAGCATTACTGGCTTCTGCTAGCCAGCTGGCTATATGAACTCAGCACGCTCCACCCTCCTGTTCCTGGCCGGCTCCAGCAAGTACTTTTTTGGCCCAGCTCCAGCAAGCACTTGGGAGGGGCGGCCCTCCCGAGCTCTGATTTCACTGGCAGAGGCCGTCGCAGCTGAAAACTGAGCATGGGAGCCCATCTTTGCTGGCACTGCACTCTGGTCACCACAGGTGACCCCGACACAATGATGTTGAGCTGGCCATGCCCACCCTGGGCCCCCCAAGGTCAAACACAATGCTGATGCGGCCCTCAATGAAATCAAGTTTGACATCCCTAGTCTATGGCACCTAGAATGCTTTATCTAAATGCACGCCTACTTATCCTAGACCCGCGATGGTGAACCTATGGCACGTGTGCCACAGGTGGCACGCGAAGCCATATCGGTGGGCACGCGAGCATTGCCCTAGTTCAGCTCCGCCAGCTCATTTTTGGGCCCTCTGGGACCACTGGAAGTTGGGAAACAGGCTGTTTCCGGCCTCCAGAGGGCCTCCAGGGGGGGTGGGGAAGGCCTATTTTTTGCTCTCCCCAGGCTCCAGAACCTTTTTAGGAGTCTGGGGAGGGCAAAAACAGCCTTTGCCACACACCCCCCGGAGACCCTCCCGAGGCCGGAAATGGGGGGGGGGCGAAGGCCATTTCCATCCTCCCCAGGCTCCTGGAAAGGCTCTGGAGCCTGGGGAGGGCAAAAAACAGGCCCACCGGGCCATTATGTGCCAAAAGCGGGGAGCGTACGGGGTGGTCACACGTGCATGGGTGGGGCACATTGAATTATGGGTGTGGGCACGCACGTGCACAACACCCCCCCGCGTTCCCCCCCCCCCGCTTTTGGCATGCAATGGCAAAAAGGTTAGCTATCACTGTCCTAGACCTAAACTATTCCATCTAAGGGTGGGGCTGCCATGACTGGACTGCTAAAAATCCACACCACCACAAAATCGCATAAAGACTTAGAGCCCACATAAGCCTGAGAAAACTGCTTTAAGGAAGCCCCGTAAAACTAAATTTGACTTTCAAAACCTTGAACTCTTTTTCTGTCACCCACTGTTTTGTATTATTCTTGACCTCTTGTAAAGTCTTCTATAGCAGACTTGCAGACACTTCTCTGGATAGCAATGAGATTTCCCATCCTTTGGTAGATTTGGTTCTAAGACTGCATATATTCTGCCTTAGTTTTCTGTTGTGTGGTCTGTATCGTCTGTAGGAGGTTTGCAAGAAGGCAGGTGAGGCTTCACTATCCAAGTCCTGCCCCCTTTATTTCTGTGTCGTTGCCTTCTTGCAGATATTTACACTCTCACGTGCATCCTTTGTTCAAGATGCGGGTAGGAAGTGGAAATCGAGTCGGAGGTAGGAATATTAAGCGCCTACAGAACATAATATCTGTAGCTCAGGTTTGAACTGTGGGGTCCCTGGTGCTCTCTGAGCTTGGTGGTTTCCTTGTAGATGTTTTGTTACCAAACTAGGTAGTCTCATCAGTGCGTCTGCAAGAAAAACACCATCAAGCTCAGAGAATATGAAGTGAATCTTGCTTGTGCATGCATTTCTTCACTTCTGCACGTCTTCACAGTGTCACAATTGCCTTCAGAAAATAAGGTAATTTTGTAGACTTTTGTCTACGAAATTGTGGTGAGAAGCACATGATTAGGTCTTTCTGGTCAAGACCTTATTGCTGTCCTAACATCTTGGATTGCTTAATTTTCTTTTAACTTCTATATTTTGTTTGTTTGATAAAAGGGTATTTCACGACTCATTCACTATGGCACCCATTGCCAGCAAACGTTGGTAATTCAGGAATATTGTGAAATGAATTAATTGCACAGAAGCTACTTTTTCAAGACATTCCCAACTCCTCACCTTCCTGGTTAATTACATCAATTGTTTTGGTCTTCTTGAGTGGCCTTTGATTTGTTTTGAAGATTAGGGCTGAGTGACAGCACTGAATTACTGAATGGAAAACCTAGGATATAACTCTAGAGAGCAGGGGTGTCAAACTCAATTTCATTGAGGGCCCATCAGGGTTACGTTTGACCTCCAGGGACCAGGGTGGGCGTGGCCAGGGTGGGCCCTAGTCAAGTCACTCATGGCAGGAGCACCTGTGGTGGCCCAAGTGCTCTGCCAGCAAAAACAGGCTCCTGAACTCCATTTTTGGCTGCCACGGCCTCCTGCAACCTTCTGCCAGTGAAAACGGAGTTCGGGAGGGCCCTCCCAAGCTGTTTTCGATGGCAGAAGCACCATGGGCCGGTCCTTCACTGTTTCCAGGGTGGCCCCGCGGTCCAGATCTAAGTACCGCGTGGGCCGGATCCAGACCCCGAGCTTTGAGTTTGACCCTGCTCTAGAGGTTGTGCCAGATATGAGATGTTATCTTTTACCGTACCTGAGATGTATATTTTTTTTTCTGATTATCATCTTAATACTGTAAAAGTGCTGCGATAAACAAAAGCACTACTAGTTTAAAAGGCCCCAGAGAAATGTCAATCAGAAATTGCACAAAGTAGCCCATGGAAGAAAGCATGAATAGTTTCATTCATCCAGATTCTAGAACTTCTGAGCCTAGAATCTGGAATTCTGGTGCCTGCATTCATTTGAAATTCCTATGCTTAACAATTTAAGAGATCCAGAAAAACTTTTTAGTATATTTAATGGCGACTTTAGAAAGAACACTTTGATTCCCACAACCACACTATTTCCTACTTGCATTGTCAGGATACTTACATAAAAAGTATGTTTGCGAAGACCAGGAAGAGTAACACAAATGGGACTTTTTCTGGAGACCACAAATTGTGTAATGTATTTTCATCAAAGAGTTCTCACATGCAAGTGCCATTGACTAACAATACTTCTACTGCTTGTTCTTCCATCTTTCTTGAGTCAATAACATGCTCAGCATATTATGAAACTGGAGTGAGAACCAAGTCCTTTCCCAGACAATTTTTAGATATTGTGTCATTAGCCTGAAGAGCTGGTCTTATGATCTTGCATACATCTGCTTCCCTTTACTAAGGTCTACTACCTCTAGAGGAGGTGAAGAATAGGAGGTAGTTTCTATATTAATAATAATAAAATAGCCATTCAACAGATATTTTCACTTCTGGAGGGTTCTTGATTCCCTCCAAATTGGACTAACCACAAATACTTTAGATTAAGCCAAGACAAAACAATTAATTGACACAAGTCCTCAATTTTCATCTAGATGTCAATATCTGTTGGTTTATCTACTCACTGTCTAAAAACACTTCCTTCCTCTCTTTATTTGTATCCTTGCATCAGTCACATGCCTCAACTCTACATCTATCAGAGCACACGTAATAGTATCCTCCAGATGTCTGCTGCGATTCTCAGACCAGCATAGCACACATCTGGAAGGCATAGCTTTGGATGGGCTGACCTAGGTTTTCCTGTATCAGGAAATAAAACTGGGTCCATATGCAACTTCCAAAAATTAGGCAAACTGGAATTGTTCTGGAGGGCTTTGGGGCAGTGGTGGGATTCAAAAAATTTTGCTAGTGGTTCTCTGGGTGTGGCTTGGTGGGTGTGGCAGGGGAAGGATACTGTAAAATCCCCATTCTCCGAACTACTCAAAATTTTCGCTACCGGTTCTCCAGAACTGGTCAGAACCTGCTGAATACCACCTCTGCTTTGGGGGTGAACTGAAATGCCACCAATAGACATAGATTTTAGACCAGGGGTGTCAAACACTGAGAGCCACATCAGGGTTGCATTTGACCTCAGGGGATTGGGCTGGGTGTGGCCAGGGTAGGCGTGGCCAGCTCAATGTCACTCATGTCGGGGCGCCTGTGGTGGCTCGAGCACTTTGCCAGCGAAAATGGGCTCCTGAGCTGTTTTCAGCTGCGACAGCCTCCTGCAATCCTCTGCCAGTGAAAACAGAGATTGGGAGGGCTGTGGGTGGCCCTCCCAAGCTCCATTTTCGCTGACAGAGGCACCGTAGGCCGGTCCTTCGCTGTTTCCAGGGCGACCCCGCGGACCAGATGTAAGTACCCCGGGGGCCACATCCGACCCCTGGGCCTTGAGTTTGACACCCCTGTTCTAGACTAATTGGATTTTTTTAAAATTTAGAAACCCCAGAAAATCAACCTTCTTATTGAATCAACTCAAGCTCCATGACAGACTTTATTATAAACACTCTGGCTATCAATTAATAATAAAATCACCATAAAAAATAATTAAGGTCTTAAATTTTACCCGTGACTGAACATAGGCCCAGCAGAGCATGCACTGAGAAATAGCTCTTGCCGGCAGCTTAATATGTGTAATTATAGCTTTGTGGCAGGGTCCTTGCTTTGCAAACAAAAATTCCCAGATTTAAGGGCTGGCATCTCCATTTAAATGATCAGGTAGTAGAGGATAGGGAAGTCCATGGTCCAACTCCATGGAGCATTTAAGAGCTTTTCCAAACCTTGCTGTTAGGTTTAGCAGGCAGTAGGTTCAAGAGCAGTGGTATGTAACAAGTTTGCATCAAGAACTAGAAAAACTATTCATAAAGAATTCCAGTGACTGCCAAGTATAAAATGCAAAGCCTAACTTATGATTAATTGAAGCTTAATTCAATTAATCTGTGTATCTCTTTCTCCCACCTACGCAGTGTTACCAACTAGAGACTTCCCTTCTGGGAAGGAGGAAAATTTTCCACTAGTCCCTTGTTATGGTAATGGACTTGTCTGGTTTCAGGTTGTTGGTTTCAGGCTAGTTTGCCAGGATTAGTTCTCACACATGCTAGAAAACCTAGTATTATTTATTTATTTATTTATTGGTTCGATTTATATGCTGCCCTCCGGAGAGACTCAGGGCGGCTTACAATGTGTTAAGCAATAGCCTTCATACTTTTGTATATACCTGCTTTAGTAGGGCTTTTGGCCCCCCCCAAGCGGTGTTCTTTTTTATACAAAGTCAGTTTATTGCCCCCACAATCTGGGTCCTCATTTTACCTACCTCGGAAGGATGGAAGGCTGGTATTGAAGTCACAATACATTTAAATGCATCAGGCTGCAGGAGGGACTTATATAATACCAGACTAAAATGGAGGTGTACAAACTGCAGTTTTGGGCCCAGGTCACAAAGCCTCTCCAAAACATTAGATCTCTGACATAACAGAAGACGAAAAAAATAAATCCAGAAGGGATATATTTAAGTACATTATTAAATATGTTACTATATTAAATTAAAATGAATGAATTTTTGTTCTTATCTCACCCAAAAGTCAAATTTAGCACTTGGCACAAAAAAGATAATTTCTGAATGAGGTGGCCTTTCTACACACAGGATGGAGTAATCTTGGATGTGACCATGGTTCATAGTATTGTCAGGGACGCTACACCTTCTCTCCATGACCAGTTTTCTTTGTTACCTTCTGAGAGGAGGCTTTGTAGTATCCAAAGCAGAACACCTAGATTCTGTAATAGCCTGTACCTTATACTATCAGTCTTGATCAATCTTAAGAACCTTTTTCCACTATGTATTCAAAATGGTAATTAATACATATATGTACAAAATGGTTGTTAATACATATATGTACATATGTACATATGGTGTATACGTGTGTGTGTGTGTAGCTATATCTATATCTAATCTCTATATCTATATCTCTATCCATATCTTTACCGTGTTTCCCCGAAAATAAACCCTCCCCCAAAAATAAACCCTCCCCAAAAATATTTAAAAGCATGCGCAACCGGTCGCCGCCATTTCCTCTGGTTAGGGTTAGGGAGACAGAGCTGGAAATCAGGTAAGATGCAAGAGGATCCCGTCTCGCTCCACATGCCCCAAATAATTTATTTATAATTTATTTATTTATTTATTTTTAAATTTGTATACCGCCCTTCTCCCTGAGGACTATTATAATATATAATAAGACCTCCCCCAAAATAAGGCTGAAAATTTGGGTGCGTCTTATACTCCAAATGTAACCCCGCGCGGTGCACAAAATGGCTACCCAGAACAGCTGCTGCCTTCTCTTACCCCTTCCGTGTTTTGCCTGCTTTAGTCACTGCAGCTCCCTTTTGAAACTGTTTTTCATCCCCAACGTGAGCTAAGCAATCTTTCGTGCTTTACCTGCTTTTCTAATTGTTGCTCCCTCCAACGATCAGCTCTGCCTTAGAAGCTGCTTTTTAGCCCCAACCAGCCCCAACCTCAAAACCAGCGAGTGAACTAATGTGCTGGGACTAGCCAGATGAATACCTGGTAGGCAGAATTTTTCCCCCTATTTTCCTCCTCAAAAACTAAGGTGTGTTTTATACTCCATTGTGTCTTATACTCTGAAAAATACGGTACACACACACACACACACACACACACACATACACACACAGGTGTGTGTGTGTATTCTTTTGAAGCAGGCATCAAAATTTCATTTTTTAATGTGTGCCAGTGTTGAAAGAAAAAAGTGACAATAAAAATTATCTTATCATCTTGACCTATCCTACCCTACCCTACCGTACCCTACTCAACCTAGCCTATCTGTGTGTGAATATTTCAAATAAATTTGGCTAGATAAAAATGTCTATTTTCCCCTTTTTCCAAAATGCTCTAATAATCCAAACTCCTGTACCAGGTAAATCACACTAAAGCAGTTCATATCGCTGTAATACAACTTCGTTGTTTCATGCAGCCAATCTGGGCCTTCCATAAAATTCAAAGAAATGTTGGGAAACCCATGGTTTAGAAATTGTCAAATCGGAGAGAGAGAAAAAAAACCAGATCACAGGACTGAGCAAATGAAAATAGCTAGGAACAAAGGAAGGCACAGAGAGTAACTAGGGCATTAAAAAATGAAAGGGGAAATGAAATAGACAAGGAATAAGTTGAGACAGATCATGTTGAATGAGGAGGCGGGGAAAAGAAAGAACATCATCATTTATGGAGTTATCTTGCAGAAGCTAATATGAGTGAGACATCGGATTTTAACAAAACCTTCTCCCTCACCCCTATTTTAATGTGGAATCTGTTTCTGGTGACCTCCACCGTGATAAAGCTCTTCACATCACAAACTGTGAACTGTCCCCCTTTGACTTCTTCTGAATAACAATGGAACAGCTAAGTAATCATCTCAAGAACTTCATGACTGGTAGACTTCAAGACCATGCATGTGATGTAAAAAAAATTCATTATCCCAAGTTTATAGACAAGGCAAACCAGACAGAACAAGTCAAGTGACTGGATAAAGAAGGTGAGGTGGCCAAAACCAGGGTAATCTAACAAGATGCTGCACTGATACAGTACATGTCAGATTTCAGCCTTAACAAACCAATCATTTTCAGACTAGTAAAACTCTTGTCATGTATCTCAGGATGGGAAAACAGGATAGAAATATAATATTGTATATACAGTAAATGACCAATTGTAATTTTTTAAAATGAGGGTTGACGAAGGACATGAATAAGATTAGATATTGGCTTGGCAAATGGAAAGCATAAGTGCCGAATGCTTCAAGAAAGAGTTCAAATCAAGGACTGAAGGAGTTGGGCAACCACTATTTGTAGAAAAGAATATTTTCTTTTGGATTGAATTGTGGGGTCCTTGTTGCCAGTGGTGAAATTCACTTTTTTTACCACAGGGGCGTGGCTTGGTGGGTGTGGTGTGGTGTGGCTTGGTGGGTGTGGCGGGGAAGGATACTGCAAAATCTCCATTCCCACCCCACTCCAGGGGAAGGATGCTGCAAAATCCCCATTCCCTCCCCACTCCTGGGGGAAGGATATTGCAAAATCTCCATTCCTTCCCCACTCTGGGACCAGCCAGAGGTGGCATTTGCTGGTTCTCCGAACTACTCAAAATTCCCGCTACTGGTTCTCCAGAACCTGTCAGAACTTGCTGGATTTCACCCCTGCTTGTTGCTCTCTGGGCTTAGTTATTTTCTTGCAATTTTTTTTATTACCCAACTAGGTAATAACATCAGTGCTAGAAGGCAGTAGGGTTTGTTCAACTTTGGTGGGAGTATTTCTGGCTTGTTTCTCTATGCTGGTAGTTCCTTGAGCTTCACACAGGAAACAATACTCCAAATCAAGCAACTACCAATTCAGACATACACTCAAACAGTAAACAACATCTCATCAAGGAACCACCAAGTACACTCCACCAACACTGAGGTGAGCCACTTGCATATAAACAGAGACCAAACTCCATTCCCTTCTAGCATTATGTTACCTAGTTGGATAATAAAACTCCACAGAATTTCTTTTAATGCACAGTTTATTTTTAATATATTGTTCATCTTCCTATCGTTTTCTTCTATAACTAGGACCTCCCAACAGAGTTAAAAATCAAGAATGTCAACGTAGGGTTTAATACATTGAACTAAGCCATATTTAATTTTAACCCTGATTTAATGAACAAACCACGGTGGCTAAATTCATGCACTGTGATAAACTATAAACCATAGTTTACAATCTACCATAGCTGAATTCACACAACATGCTAAGCCTAAACCAATCACATTACAGTATGGCTTAAATCTATAAGAATCTGACTGGGAGAATCCAGTCAGTGACTGAACCACAGCATAAGTTAATAATAAAGTTTTGAAGCTGAGGATAAAAAGATGGTTTAAAACCCATGCAGCATTTACGATCCCTTAAAACATTTGTATATGTCCTGGAATTGTGAAGGTCCCCTCTGCAGCTGCAATGCAATCCCTAAACAGTAAAAATCCATCAGTTTTAAGGAAAACCTATTTGCAACCCTAACTGCAATTCTTCTCTACTTAATAATAAAATGAAGCTTTATTCACAAAACAAAAAATTGCAAGAACCTAAAGTGCTCCTGGCTATTATTTTGTGGAAATGTAATTTCTTTAGCTTCCATCTGACAGCAGGAAGAAAAGAGGCCAACCGATATTCCAGAGCAAATTTAGGTCACATGTCAACCAACTGGGTATTTTCATTCCCAACTTCATTTTAGAGGTTAAGGAAGTTCTGCTTAATACAAGAATCCAACAATAACAACAACAACAACAACAACAACAAAATGAAATGGAAGCTTAAAGGAAAGGCTGAATTATCCCATTTTTTAAAAAAGAGCAAACATGTTTTAATCACATTTTCCTTAACGTTTCAAAGAACAACATTTCTTTGATTAAGCTGTTTTAGGAAGGAAATGTCCATCTCCTGCAGAAAGTAGTTACTATACTAAGCTCAACTTTACAAGTCAACATAAAGAGCTGGAAAACCATATTATAACAGGAATTGAGATAAAGGGGAGAAAATGGAAGATTTTTAAAAAATATTACTTTATCTCCAATGAAACAGGAGCCTCCAACTTCAATTTCTACTTGTAAATGACATCATGGCACAGAGAACTTCAGCCCACAGAGCAAGATAACCAGTGCAAGTTTTGAGTAGCGTATGTATGTATGTATGTATGTATGTATGTATGTATGTATGTAGTAAAATGCAAGAAACATCTTTAGCCTGCCTTGGAAAACAACCAAGCCTCATTTCTGCTTGCAATTTAAAAATGTATCAATATAAATTTTATTTATTTATTTTGTATCGTTTTAATTATTTTTACAAATAACTCAGAGAGATGAATATATCCAACACATCTTCCTTCTTCTATTTTCCCCACGCAACAGCTACCTTGTAATCCAAAGTTACTGGCCCAAAATTAATTAGTTAATTAGTTAGTTAGTTTTCACATTTTTGAACTGCCCGTCTCCCTCACAAAGGAATTCTGGGCGGTGTACAATAAAATGTTATCATGTAACAGTGTTGGTGAACCTTTTCGGCACCAAGTGCCGAAACGGGAGTGTGCAGGGGGGTTGTGCCAGAACTGGAAAAGCAGCCCTCCGCCGTGCATGCGCAGGAGCACAGCAAAACGGAAGAGTACTTCCCTGGTGCTTCCCTGGTTTCCCCAATGGAAACCAGAAATTCATGTGTGCCAAGGAGCTGCTCTTCCACTTTCTGGCACTCCCGTGAACACGGAGACTAGCTACCTGGAACCTGGAAGAGCAATGGAACCTGGAAGAACAACGGGCAACGTGCCATAGGTTTGCCATCACGGCTGTATAAGAACTGCATAGGTCCGTGGGAAAATTAAAATTTTGAATTTAGAAGGAGGAATGAATAATTAAATGCTGTTACAATTAGTTTAAAAGGCGAAGGGAGGGGTCTCAGGCAGTAGTGGGTTTCAATTTAGTTTGCTACCGGTTTGCTTGTGTGTGTGCGAATGTGCGACACTTCTCCGCATGCGCAGAAGCATCTGGGCGGGTGGGCTGAGCCTCCCGCCGCTATCGGTTTGCCTGATCCACGGCAAATCCCACCACTGGTAGCAACCCACCACTGGTAGCAACCCACCACTGGTCTCAGGGCACCAGCAAGTCCCATGGCTGCATGCTGTTCTGGGCTCCCCATGCGAGGCTACAGACCCATGTTTTTTGCGGAAGGTCAGGAGATGGGGGCCTGTCTCACTTCCAGGGGGAGGATATTTCATGTACATATGTGTGTGTGTGTGTGTGTGTGTGTGTGTGTGTATGTATGTGTGTGTGTATGTGTATGACAAAGAAGATTTTCTTCCTAGACTCTGCCATTCAGAGTTGTTTAACTGACAAGGTTTGCAACATATATTTCCTGCCCAAATAAATGAAGTTTAGGCCAAGCATACTGCTTGTTGGCAATTAATGGCCCTCAACACATTTCCTTGCTTTTCAAGGTTACTTGTGGACATAAAAACATTGGAAGGTGGACATAAGCAAGGGGTAAGTGTAATCAACAATAAGTATTGCAATAAACATATGTTTCTATGGATTATTTCTGAAGAAAACCATTGTTTGTTTTAATTCCTGTTGGATTATTTTACACATCTCCATAAATTTGTAACCACATTTGGACCATAATATGTGAAATGCTAAGGGGTGGCTGTCTCAGGAGTTCTAGGAGTTGAAGTCCACAGGTCGTAAAGTTGTAGTAGCTGCTGACCCCTGCTCTAAATACTAGTTTTTCAACAAACACTGGAAAATATGGCTGGCTGTTTTATTTCTAGGAGGCTTTGTAAATTGGGAAGAATTTATTGATATTTTTGTTTCTTCCTTCCTTTTTAAAAAATTCCAAATCAGATGTTTTTTTGAAATTATTGATTCCTATATTTACCTCTGCTGCTGCTGTTGCTGCAATTCCATTCTGTGTTTGATTGTTTTTAATATATTTTATTTTTTATTGATTTCAACATTTCATTTTTGACTGATTCAGAGATGTTACATAGCACTGTTTTTATACACACACATACTCACATGAAGTATAGATATTTCATGTGTGTGTGTGTGTGTGATTATGTGTTTGTATTGTTCTTGTAGTTGATTTTTAATTGATTTTATAATTCTTTGCCGCCCCGAGTCACTTGTCTGGGAAGGACAGCTATAGAAATTAAATAAACATACAAAATAAATAAAAATGAAATGAAGTAGCCAAAATAACCACAACTTTGTACATGTTTTATATTGTTTGAGGTTTCAACATTAGGTGACAACAAATAAATGCAATAATTAATCCTTGGATTCTTTATTAATTCTTTCTTCTGCATAATATGCAAACAAATATACTACTATGTGTTTTAACAATTAGTCTCTCTAATCACCAGAGTATTTTTTTTTCTTTCATAAACAAAGAATAGATTATTCTCCCTGGATATCTGACCCTATTCTGCTTACTACCATCAGTCATTAGCAAAATTCTTCAAGAAGAGAATGAGGCGGCAAAGGATCACAGAGCTCAGACACGATATCATCAACAAAATTAACAGGAAACACACAGTGTTAATGGCTGAACTCCATAATGAAGACAAATAATGCAAAACGGGTCATAAACAAACTTTAAAACAGGTGCTCATCCTGTTTCTTCTGTACTAGAAGCTAGGTGGATCTTCCAATACTCTAGGGCAGTGATGACTAACCTTTTTGCCGTCACGTGCCAAAAGCGGGGAGAGTGGGGGGGATTGCACGTGCGAGTGCCCACATCCATTATTCAGTGCACCCCATCCCCCCACGCATGCATGTGTGACCTCCCCGCTCTCCCCCCGCTTTTGGCACGTGATGGCCCGGTAGGCCCCTTTTTTTGCCCTCCCCAGGCTCCAGAGGCTTTCTAGGAGTCTGGGGAGGGCAAAAACAGCCTTCCCCAACCCCCGGAGGCCCTCCAGAGGCCCAGAAACAGCCCATTTCCCGACTTCCGGTGGGCCCGGAAGGCCTGAAAATCAGCTGGCCAGCGCACACATGCGTGCTGGACTGAGGTAGGGCAATGCTCATGTGCCCACCGATATGGCTCCGTGTGCCACCTGTGGCACCCGTGCCATAGGTTCACCATCACGGCTCTAGGGTGTCAAACTCGATTTCATTGAGGGCCGCATCAGAGCTGTATTTGACCTCAGGGGTGGGAGTGTGACCAGGTTGAGTGTGACCAGCTTGACATCACTTGTGTTGGGAGCGCCTGTGGTGGCTTGAGCACTCTGCCAGTGAAAACAGGCTCCTGAGCTTCGTTTTCAGCTGCGACAGCCTCCTGCAACCCTCTGCCAACGAAAACGGAGCCCGGGAGGGCCGCACATGACCCTCCCGAGATCCATTTTTGCTAGCCAGTCCTTTGCTGTTTCTAAGGTGGCCCCACAGGCCAGATCTAAGCACCTTGCGGGCCGGATCTGGACTCCAGGCCTTGAGTTTGACACCCCTGTTCTAGGAGATGAGAAGATGCAATTCCATTTTCATTCAAGTCATACTTCAGTAGCCCTTTAGCCCTTTAATCTTTGTGGCTGACATCTTCAGATGGAAAAGCAATGAAAGCCATAAGCGGAAGCACCGATGAATAATTTGATCCTCCAAGAAGCAAATTGCAAATCACAGGATGGAGCAAGGCTTTGTTCAAAGTATGAACATTGGACGAAATCTTACAGTTAGCAATTCACTCAAAAATACCGGCCTATTTTTTCCCCCCTTCCAAGTAGAATAAAGAAAATCAATAACATAAAAAGCAAGCTGTGACATTTTTGGAGTAGAGGCTCAGAATGTCACAAGGTACAGTTCGTATCCTACTTAAACTGCACTAATTTTGACAAACTCTTGAGAATCTGACATTTTTTAGCCAATTCACTGAAAATCACCCCGAGAACAGTAGCTCCTATTCTACCTTCTGTGGATGCATGGATCTAGGCAATTACGCTTTTTCTCCCCCCACTGTATTCAGGAGGGAAGGGAAAAACATACTTCTGAGATGGTTTTCCATGGATCATTATGCACTTCATTAACTTTTCAAAAGGCAAAAGAGGAAGGTGATTAATATTATACTGCTTGTTGATTAACGACATCGCCTGCTGCAGCTGCTACTGTCTGGGTTAGCGTAATATCATATACAAACATGGATGTATAATAAACTGCTGATATACAAGGCAACATGTTACATTAAATTTGCTGGACAAAGCATAAGCTAACATCAACAGGAAAATAAAGGAGATTATTTGTAGCTCAAGTTTGAAATGAGAAATCCTTGGAGCTCTCCAAGCTTGGCTGTTTTCTGGCAGACATTTCATTAACAGCAATGAATGCTAGTGAAACAGGATATAGAACAGAGGTGTCAAACTCAAGGCCCGTGGGGCCGCCCTGGAGACAGCGAAGGACCGGCCCGCGGTGCTTCTGCCAGCAAAAACGGAGCGCGGGAGGGCTGCAGGCGGCCCTCCCGAGCTCTGTTTTCACTGGCAGAAGGTTGCAGGAAGCCATGGCAGTCGAAAATGGAACTTGGGAGTCCGTTTTCATTGGCAGAGCACTTGGGCCACCACAGGCGGCCTCCCCAACACAAGTGATGTTGACCTGGCCACGCCCATCCTGGCCATGCCCACCCCGGCTCTCCGAGTTCAAACACAGCCTGATGCGTCCCTCAATGAAATCAAGTTTGACACTCTTGATATAGAAGTAAGGTAATATTCTGATATGTCTTATAGAGATAGCAATAGCAATTAGACTTATATACTACTTCACAGTGCTCTACAGCCCTCTCTAAGCTGTTTTCAGAATCAGCATATGGCCCCCAACAATCCTCATTTTACCAACCTTGGAAGGATGGAAGGCTGAGTCAACCTTGAGCCGATGAGAATAAAACTGCCAAACTGCTGGCAGCTGGCAGTCACCAGAAATAGCCTGCAGTACTGCATTGTAACCACTGCGCCACCATGGCTCTAACCAGAGTTTATTCCTTATAGGTAGGAGTAAACAACTATGTATTTTCTAAACAGAACAAATAGCCATGTTGCTCCACAGGGGAAAATTATTATAGTTGTATAATAACTTTACTGGAATCAAAGGGACTCAAAAGAACATGCAAGCTTTTGCATTTTCAGAATTTTGCTAACTGTGATATGTTACTTGACGAAGAATCTTGAAAAACTTGATCGGATTTCACCTTTAATTCAGAAGGTTCTTAAAATAAATATAAAACTGAAACCAGAACTTTTTCCTTTTAACTTGGATGGATAAAGAATTGAAAGAAAATCTGAACCTTAATGATCATACCTCTTGACAGCAGCAAGAATCTTGTATGTGCAAAGATGAAAAGACACACTACCACCCACAATGAAAAAGTGGATAGTAAAATTGGAAAAGATGGTGAAATTGACTGTTTTAATTAAAGAAAATAATTTTGTTTCTACTTTGAGACTTCTTTTGGACTTTTTGCTAGAAACTAAAAAGAATGAAACTTTGATTTTAGGATTTGATGCTCGAATGGCTTGAAATGATGAGAAATGTCCAGCAAAAGGTTGATGTATTATTTTTATAATCTACTGCAATGAAGAAAGTCAGAAATAATTACTTTTTTCTCTTTGTACTTTTTCTTCCTTTCGTAACTTTTTGAGAGGGGATTTTATATTTGTATTTTATAATAAAATGGAATAAAAATGTATTACAGGAGTTTTTTAAAAAGCTCTGCATATTCTTTTGATCAATTTTTGTTGATCCCAGCAAACATTTTAGCTTTCTTTGGTTCCGGATAAAAGAATAACCATCAAACAGATGATAAACAAAGAAAATGTTGGTATTTTTAAACTGTTAAAAAGCAAGGCTAAGACCAGAAATAGGGAAACCGGTACCCTGAAAACATTTTGAACTCAATTTCCATCAGTTCCAGCCATTACCATCAATGGCCAGGTACTGTGAAGACTGCAGTCGAAATTTCTGAAGGGCATAAAATAAGGTAGCTTTATTCCACATTGAGGAATGGAACAGATTTTAAAAAATAGCAGGTCACTGATATACCAACAGGCAGATTTATGATCTGGACAATTCGAGTTCAGTATGAGAGTGAAGAAAGGCTATTAAATATTTTATAGTTTGGGACTAGGGAACTAGTTTCCACCTTCACAGCTTTATTTTTGCCCTTGCCAACTACTCTGCAGCACTGCAGGAGAGCATGAAAGCTGACAAAATATTGGTTTTAAGCTTTACGATTCTGAATTCTGACCATTAATCCAAAAATAAAGTACATGAGGTCCAATATACTCAGCCAGGGAAATTTGTTTTTTGTCCTATTTATCTATTTGTCCTTTAGCCAAGCAAAGACATCTGCCAAACAAATAAAAGGGGCGATCATCTAACAACAAATACACGTAGACCTCTACTTACAATCGAGACCAAAATTTCTGCTGTTCAGTGACAGATTTGTTCAGTGAGGTTTTGCTCCATTTTACGACTTTTCTTGCTACAGTTGTTAACTGAATCACTGCAGTTGTTAAGTTAGTTAAGTGAATCTGGCTTCCCCATTGAACTTTGTTTGTCAGATGGTCACAAAAGTGGATCACAAGACCCTGGGGCACTGCAACCTTCATAACTGTGAGTCAGTTGTCAAGCATCCGAATGTAAATCACATGGCCATGTGTGTGTGTGTGTGTGTGTGTGTGTGTGTGTGTGTGTTGCAATCGTGTGAAAAATGGTCATGAGTCACTTGTTTCAGTGCCGTTGTAACTTCGAATTTACTGTTTTAAGTTGAGGACTACCTGTACGACTTTTAGCAAACTGATTCACTCCTATTATGCCATTTGGCCACAACAGCATCCTTGAACATAGCAATGCAAGATTGTAGAGATAAGAAGGCCAAAGGGAGAGAAACTACGGAAGCAGCTAATACAGTGATGGCTAACCTTTTTGCCGCCGCGTGCCAAAAACGGGGGGAGCAGGGCAGGTTGCGCATGTGCATGCCAACAGCCATAATTCAATGCCCCCTGCACCCCCGCGCATGCGTGTGTGACCCCCCACACTCTCCCCGCTTTTGGCATGCAACTGCAAAAAGGTTACTGGTGGGCCCGGTAGGCCCGTTTTTTTCGCCCTCCCCAAGTTCCAGAGGCTTTCTTGGAACCTGGGGAGGGCGAAAACGGCCTCCCCCTCCCCCGGAGGCCCTCTGGAACACTCTCCCAGAGCCTCCGCGTGAGCCCTGTACTTACTTGGCATCCAAAACGGGCTGCATGGAGACTCCTGGGAGGGGAGGGCGGAGTGGCTGGGGCCAGCCAAAAATCAGCTGGCGCTGGCGTGCACATGCACGCTGGAGCTGAGCTAGGGCAACAGCTCATGTGCCCACAGATATGGGTCCACGTGCCACCTGTGGCACGCATGCCATAGGTTCGCCATCACGGAGCTAATATAACCTTTATTGTCACTGCACAATATATGTACAATGAGATTGGTGGAGCTCCCTCAGTGTACCCCCCCCCAACACAATACAACTCAGTGGAAACAAAAAATCCCTAACCCAATAAATCATATTAACAAACACCCGGTCCTATTGTACCAGTGTGAACATGTTACACATTGCGCCGGCACTGCAGTCCATCATACTACATAGTTATGATGTTATTTCTCATTCAGGATTCTGACAGCCCACGGATAAAAACTGTTCTTCAGCCTGTTTGTGCGGCTGGCTATGCTTCTATATCTCCATCCGGATGGTAGGAGGGTAAAGAAGTGCTGACCAGGGTGAGGGTTGTCCCTGAGGATTTTACTCACTCTTCTAAGGCAGCGAGGCCTAGTGATGTCGTCTAGTGGTATCAGGGGACAGCCCACAATGTTTTGTGCTGTGCTCACCATCCTCTGTAATGTAACTTTTTCATTATTGACTCAAACTAATGAGGATCCGTTCACATACATACATACATACATACATACATACATACATACATACTTTAAGCAGAACTTCTTTTGAATCATGGTTTCATTTCAAATAGAGCTATTCATGTTTGCAACGTATGAAACTATCATATTATTCCCTTTTGTGATAAGCACTGTTATACAATATACCGGAAAGGAATTAAGAAATAATGCACCAATTTAATTAAAGGTATGAGATAAGAAGAAGGAAGAAATATAAATCTTGATTTACGCCATTATCTCTCACTGTTATAGTGAGCGATAATTATTTAAACAATAATAATTATTATTATTAAAAAAGAAACACCAGATCAGGAACAGCCGTCCAAGGCATCAATTCAATCAACTAAAATGTAAACATAATCATACTCTTGAGCCAGCTCGATTAACAGTATGCAAGGTAGAAGCCAGATGAAATTTCAGATGGAAGAAATTATACATAACCAAGAGATAAGCTTAAAAATGTTCCACCTCAAAAGACAATGGTGTTGAAGGATATGTATGTACAATGCTGTATACTAAAAAAACATACTTGAAGCTCAGTATAGGTATCTTGGACTCAAATCTTTCTTTCCTTCCTTCCTTCCTTCCTTCCTTCCTTCTTTTCTTCCTTTCTTCCTTCCTTCCTTCCTCTTCCTCTCCCCGCCCCCCTCTGTGTAAATGAAAAGAGCCAGAATTTTCAGCTAGCTAGAAACCAGAAGACTGTGAGTTTTACTCCTGCTCTGGGCACAAAGCCAACTGGGTGACTTGAGCCAGTCATTCTCTCTCAGCCCCAAGAAAGAGGCAATGGCAAACATGCTTCTGAAAAACTTTGCCAACAAAACTGAAGGGACTTGTCCAGCTAGTCTCCCAGACACTGGACACAGCTAAATGGAAGGAAGAAAAAAACATTTATGAAAACTACCTGGAAAAAAATAAATGCACGTTTTTGCAAAAACAGATCATCAATGTCGGGTAACTAAATATATATGAAAACAGCATGAGAAGAAAGCAATTTGTCCCCGCCTCTCTCACAGCAGATCACTGACCTTTTCAAACTTAGTGAGCCCGCTTGGAAATGTGAAGGAGCGTGTCGTCAGTATTCTTATAAAATTGCTGGCACTGGGAGAAAGACTTGACCTTTAACAAGATGGCTACTGCGATCAGGTTAGGTCCAATTAAAAATCACAGCTGTATAAGATCAGTTTTATGAAAGACAGGATTGGCCAAATCTTCTTTACCTGGACAGATTCTTTCAATTACCCTTTAAACCAGAGGTGTCAAACTCAAGGGCCCGGGGGCTGGATCCAGCCCACAGGGTGCTTAAATCTAGGCTGCAGGACCATCCTGGAAACAGTGAAGGACCAGCCGTGGCCCTCCCGAGCTCCGTTTTCCATGGCAGAGGGTTGCAGGAGACCGTCGCAGCCAGAAACGGAGCTCGGGAGCCCGTTTTCTCTGGCAGAACGCTCGGGCCACCACAGGCACCGTAAACATGAGTGACATTGAGCTGGCCACGCCCCCAGGCCATGCCCCCTCTGGCCACTCCCCCCCAGGCCCCACCAAGGTCAAACACAATCCTGATGCGGCCCTCAATAAAACTGAGTTTGACACCCCTGCCTTAAACACTCAACAGCCTACCATCACTCACTTGCAATAGCTACAACTACAAATGTACCACATTTAAATAGAATCTGTGACAAAGGACTTGAAGAACCTTAACAGAAACCACTAATTTTTAATTAACCATCACAAGACCAGGCCATGAGATTTTTTGTGGTAGACTGGAATAATTCACCAAGTCTTATGAAACTTGCGTCTTGATCAATTTAATTTGGCAACAGAATCGGGACTATCATGCATGGTCTCATTATACAGCCCAGATTTGTTCTATTGGCAGTTTCTCCCGCTGTGACCTATCCTGGCCAAGGACTCGTTGTTTTTCCACTTTTTCAAGACAAAACAGTCCACAAGCAAAACATTACCTAACTTTTTTTCCCCACATGAGACAACTGAATCACGTATCACAATTAAAATCCTCAAAACTACAATCCATCATTTTTTATACAATGCTCTATGTACAGAACGACCCCTCCCCCCGGTTTCCATTTTTCAGGTTGAAAGTAAAAGGTAAAAAGTAAAGGAGTCCCTGCGGATTTTACTCCACTAGTCATTGCCGACTACAGGAGGTGTTGCTCATCTGTTTCAAGCCAGCACTGTCCGAAGACATTTCCACGGTCATGTGGCCAGCATGACATCACAGAGCACTGTTACCTTCCCACCAAAGTGGTACCTATTTATCTACTCGCATTTGCATGCTTTCAAAGGAGTGGTGCAGTGGCCTAGAAGCGGAGCTCTCGCCTCACAATCAGGAAGCTGCGAGTTCGAACCTAGGTAGAGGCAGGTATCTCTCTCTCTCTGGGCACACTGAGAATATATCTGCTGAACAAAACTCTGCATTGGCGACAGGAAGAGCATCCGGCCATTAAAACACTCTGCTAGCTCCATTCAATTGCCCAGACTACACCCCGCAAGGGATTATGGGGTCGTTAAATGAAGATGATGATGATTTGCATGCTTTCGATCTTCTAGGTTGGCAGGAGTTGGATCAAGGACAGGAGTTCATCACGTTATGTGGCACTCAGATCTTGAACCTGGGTTGCCGACTTTCCAGCCCACAAACCCAGAGTCTTAACCACTGAGTCACCGCACCGCCTCAGGTTGATAGTACCATCAATATATTTGTCTAGTGTTTTTCATTGCAAAACTAAAACTAAAACTACCAAAATAGTCTTGCATTTGTCAAAACAACCTCTCATACATACAAGAGAAGAGCAAAATAGGAAGCTTAGCAGAAGCGCAAGGTTTACAGAACTTTGTGGGAGGTTAACCACAAAACACAGCTTAATGGGTACTGAGCATGCTCAACTGACCAATACTGGAAAATTATGATTAGAAAAGGAAATAGAATAGAAGTCTAGCAATGGAGCAAGGTATTAGAATTATAAACAGTATCGTTTTACACTGCCATGTTTTGTTGCATTTCCAGTCTTACAGGGTATCACACAAGTTTTGGCCCTGGTTTAACCTAAATGGAAGCAAAGATTTCCTGACAACCTTTGTGGAGTGGTGTTGTATAAAGATAAGGTAGGGAAGAAGGAAAAGATTTTTATTCCTTTTAAGTTTCATTGCTCAATTTCCTTCCTACAGATCATGGCATTAATTTTTGCTAGAAACCCTGTTGAAGTAAATTTCTCTGCACTCACTGGCTTGATCTGTGTAAGAGTTATATTATAGTTATATCCGCAACTTGTTGAGATCATAGTTATGACAGTAATTCTTCACAAAGAAACTACACAAAGAAACTACTTTTCTCCCTTTCCATGCAAGGCACCAAACTACCATGGTTAACTAAATTTGGGCTGCCCAGTCTTGGCGATGGTTCACAGCAACGTGTATCACATCCATTATACACCAGGATAGATAGTTTTCTATTTAAGATACATAAATAATTTAGTTTATTCAGCATGAAATGGAGCTTAGTTATGTAGCATGAGGCTGTATATTCTGCAACACTGGGACTATCGGTGAGTCAACAGTGGGTCAAAGGAGTAGCAGAGATGACAGTTGCTCTTTAAAAATTATGATTTAAATCGAGTTGATTTAAATCAAGCCTTTTTACTAGTGATTTAAATCATGATTTAAATTGTGATTTAAATCAACTCGATTTAAATCAAATCCACCCTGTTATACACTGAACACAAACACATGTTGGGGCAGTATTTAGCCTTTGGTCCACAATAGCAAGAGCCATGTTTACTTATACCATGCGAAAAATTCTGAAGATATAATTTTTAAAACTAATTTCTCTACCTATTTCATTGCAGGTAGAAGGATAGATGGGATTATTTGCTGTTAGGAAGTACAAAACATTTCAGCTGCCAATGCAACAGCCGTCTCATTTATTTATTTATTTATTAGTTGCATAGCTTCTCACATTGTTGATTTGTGGCACAGACCTGAAGGATGAATAATAAGGGAATATATTAACAATCAAAGAAGGATAAGATGGGAAATGGTTTTTTAACTAGCAGTTGCTTCCAGAACACTGGTAATTAAATAGAGCTAAAGCAGAAAGGATTAAGAGAATTATGATTTGTTCTCCTTGTTAAATGCCTTTTCCCCAAACCCAACTGCTTTCTTGTCTCCTGACAGAAAGTAATAATTAAATCAGATTATTCTAGTGCGAAATAATGAACAACCTCTTGGGGAGGGTGCCAAGACCTCTGGCTCTGTTTGGTTCCTACATTCTGTTCTATACATATTCAGTTTCCTGATGGGAAAATCTTTATCACAGACATGTTTTTAATCTGAGTTTTAAAAAGTACCAAAAAGAGGAGGAGGAGATGCCAGGGGTTTCTCGACAGTCCAAGGAATATGCTACAGACCCAAGTTACTTTTCTCTTTTGAGTTTCCAAATTCTCTTCATCCACAGTAAAAGTAGCTACCAAGAAAAGTAGACATCAAAGAAAACTTCAACGTGCACTCATCATGAGCCACGGTGGCACAGTGGTTAGAGTGCAGTATTGCAGGCTACTTCTGCTGACTGCCAGCTGCTTGCAATTTGGCAGTTCAAATCTCACCAGGCTCAAGGTTGACTCAGCCTTCCATCCTTCTGAGGTGGGTAAAATGAGGACCCAGATTGTTGGGGGCAATATGCTGACTCTGTAAACCACTTAGAGAGGGCTGTAAAGTGGTATATAAGTCTAATTGTTATTGCTATTTGCTGATAGCCCAACAAGCACTAATCTCACCACCCACATTCAACTGACAAAGGGAAGGGGATCAAATTTAGAAAGAAAAGCAACAGGGCTCAGAGAGCATCAAGATCCCCCACATACCACATTGTTCTTAAGAGCAATGTGTGAAATTCAAAGTGTAGGTTTAAATCTATAAAGCTCTAGAACGGCTTGTTCTCAGATACCTTCAAAAATTTCTTCCCCAACCATATTTGACACATCCCAGGCAGAATTGCTAAAGGTTCTCAGTTTCACAAGGTGAGAAGGATTCAAAAGTGATGGCTTCCATTCTGTGTGAAAAGCTTTCCTCTGCAAGTTGGATTGGCAATTTAGATATCGATCAGAGCTTTTCCAGTAAAATGAGATAAGTGGGATGGTACTGTTTTATAGTGTCTGGTTAATGGCTCCAGGTGACTATTGGTCCTTTATATATTATTAGAGCCTTTGTTATTTTTTATGGCACCAAGGCTTATAGTGGTATACAAAACAAATTCCCAAGAATTCACATAGATCCTAAAGTGTAACTAAACAGATGTTAGGGCATCCTTAAAGATCATTCAAGGTTAACTCCAAATTACCAAAAATTAACTCCAAATTAACTCCAAAGGGTAGAGTGCAGACGAAGGAGAAAGACTCATACGGGACAGACAGCAACATCTAGGAAAAGCTGCCATGGTCTATATAAAAATTATTCCAGGAAAGAAAAGGTTACTAATACAGGTAGTCCTCGACTTACAACCACAATTGACCCCAGAATGTACGTTGCTAACTGAAAAATTAGTTAAGTGGGTTTCGTCCCATTTTGTGATTTTTCTTGCTACAGTTGTTAAGTGAATCACTGCAGTTGTTAAATTAGTAACACGGTTGTTAAGTGAATCCGGCTTCCCCATTGACTTTGCTTCTCAGAAGGTCGCAAAAGATGGTCACATGATCCCAGGACATTACAACTGTCATAAATATGAACCAGTTGTCAAGCATCTGAATGTAAATCACATGACCATGGGGATGCTGCAATTGTCATAAGTGTGAAAATTCATATGTCCCTTTTTTCAGTGACCTTGTAACTTTGAACAGTCACTGAATGAACCGTGTATTACCTGTATTATACTTCAGCGCTCAACTTACAAAAAAAGTAGGACAAAACCGGTGGTGGTATTCAGCCAGTAGCGGCGGCTGCGGGAGGGTCCACCCACCCGCCCGGATGTAATCACGTCCCATTTTTGACGCTCTGCACATGTGTGGAAGGCCCCGCGCACGCTCACATTTGAGAGAGAGAGAAAGAGAGAGAGAGAGGGAGAGAGAGAGAGAGGGAGAGAGAGAGAGGGAGAGAGAGATCTCATGCTCACATATACAGACAGACCATATATTTACTATTTATAAACGTTTATATCTGAGGACATGTTTGATGATCCATGAAAGTTAATATCATAATTACTTGGTGAGATCTGCTTCAGACTGTCTATCCAGAGTGTTTTTTGATATCTCATGCTATCCTATGAGCCCAATAAGTATTTCCCATGTGAGTATTAACCAGGCCTGATTCTGTTTTGTTTAACAAAATCTAGCAGCAAAATAAACTAAACTTAAATGTAGCTGGCAATGTGACAAACAAGTTCACAGGCCTTGACCAAAGTTTCAGGCTATTGTGGTCATATGTGCCCCTAAGGACATTCTACGGAGAGCTCAATGAAAGTTAAGCAGGGATACATACCGCTTAGAATACACTTACCGCTAATTTACCTCAGCACAGTGCTAAAATAAAAGATGTCCATGCCAGAGGATATGCTAAAACAAAAACACAATTTGCACAAAAATCCTTTTGTGTATCCTACAACTTTCCCCTCTTTTGCCACTCAAATGGAACTGATGGCACACTGATGGGACACACTGGCAACAGTGCAATAGATGAATTCTGTTTCGCACACAAGCATCTTATCTTAATTGAAAAAGATTAGCTGTAAAATAAACAAATGGCCTTTGAAAAAATGATTGTTTTTATAGATGTGGGGCTATGGGAATACATAGTTACACTGTTGGATGTCATCCAAACACATATCAACATTCAGCTCTGAACAAGTTGCCTGGAATTAGTGCAACAGCAAAATAAACTAAAATTAACAAAGCACTGAAGTTTTTGGCTGGATAATATCTGATATTAAAGACCCTTATTTTTGATTCAGGATGAAGAAATTCCAACGTCCCTGGATCTTCAACTTGAAGTACAATTTGTTTTTTTTAATTAATTAATGCACTAAACATCCAAGTAACAATATCCTTATAAAACTAGTAAGATACCATCAACAAAGGTCAACATAGGTGTACAACTACCTCTCTCTTCTTGGAAACTTCTCTTTATAAAGAAAAATACACAATCTGAGTTATGTCTAAAATGGCATACAACCTGTTAGAATCAGGAGTATACTCTTCTAGACTTACCACCAAATTCTCATGTTTAATGTGATATAGGGAGAAGGGTCGTTTAAATCCTTAAATCAATATGGAATTTGTCATTGGCCATGCCAATATGTAGAAGATAGTTCATAACACACTGCTAAAAATCTAGGTGGAATTCCTAGTACAAACTCAATTGGTATCTCTAAAATGACTAAAAATGGATTCTTACTGCAATTCTAGGTGAACAGCAGAGAATTCCCATAGATAGCGCATAATGCGTCAGTAACTCAACAAGCTCTACAGGGCACATATCATAAACATGTCACATAAAATGCAATAAAATTATATTGACCAGACAAGACATATCTATCCAAGAAATTCCAGTCACTAAGAGCAGGTTTCTTCCTATCTTTTAACGATATTTTAGGCAGCCAATAGCCTCCACATCACTCCCCACAACATATAACATGCACTTTTTTGTGTCTCTTTAGTCAACCAATCTCAATTTCTTTAATTATATAAATTATTTCCCCCTTGTTCTTTGAAGCCAGAAGTTCACTGATCACCACCTTTCAAACCGGGAATATGCAGACCTGCTATTTGTATGGCTTATATCAGAATCAAATTTGAATTAAAATGACTAGCTCAAGGTATAAGTAGATCACTACTCTTGGACAAAAAATTAAATAACCAACATTATTTAAGTACCAGCATGGTTTGATCTACTTAAATACAAATATTTCTTTTTCAAATGTTCATCTTTATTATAATTATTACGCTTGACTTTTTTTTTAAAAAAAAAATAATGCAATACATTTGTCACAGTACTTAATGTACCCTTGCTTTTAAGGAATTTGAAAACTGGAATCTTACATTTTGTGTATGTTCAAGGCAACCTTAACAGGTTCAATATGCAACTCTCTTTCATATGATTTTGTGATTGTGGGGGTCTAGTTACCTATTTAGTTTAGTAATGAAATGTCTACAAGAAACCAAGCTCAGAGAACATCAAGGACCCTACAGTTCAACCTTTTTTTATTGAGTGTGATGGTTTTACCAACCTCCAAGAACACAAAACATCTTTTGCTCAACATTCCTCTCTGCGTTTCACATAGTTTTAATATCCAAATGTAATTTTATCAGCTTGGCTTGAATTGCATTTATATTTTCCTTCCTCAAGTGTGTCAATTTCACTTCCACTATTCTCCTACACTTGATAAGCTGTATTGTGGTCCAAACCCTGACTTTGAAACAATCAAAAGTCAGACTGACGTATGAAATCGTTTCTGCCTCCATGCTTCTGGGCTCAGGCAGCAAAATCACTATTGATTTCTGATTGCAAGTCTTTGCATAATTATAGGTTTCCCTCACCATGCCCTTGCAGTAACTCTTTAACAATTACTGGAAGGAGAGAGAGGCAGAGGGTATTTGTATTTATGTCTGTCTGTATAGGTGTGTGTATAGTTATAGCAACCAAATTCACTTAGCTTTTTCAAGGTCCATAGTCTCTTGTCTATTCACAGATATGGAAACATATGACTAGTTTCTTCCCCACATCCCCCAATTACTTGTATAAGGATTAGACTCTATACTAGTCATGTTGTCTTATAGTTTCTGTTATGGATTGCACCAGTGGTGGGTTTCAAAAATGTTTACTACTGGTTCTGTGGGTGTGGCTTGGTGGGCGTGGCATTGCTTGGTGGGCGTGGCACGGGAAGGATACTGTAAAATCTCCATTCCCATCTCACTCTGGGGGGAAGATACTGCCAAATCCCCATTTTCTCCTGATCAGCTGGGACTTGGGAGACAGAGAATAGATGGGGGCAGGGACAGTCAGAATTTTTACTAGCGATTCTCCGAACTACTCAAAATTTCCGCTACCGGTTCTCAAGAACTGGTCAGAACCTGCTGAAACCCACCTCTGAATTGCATCAGTAGAACAAATATCGTTATATCCATGATGATGTACAATGACAATAAAGGCTATTATTATTATAATAAACTCACTGAACAACCTAGCAACTGTCTGAAGTTACAATGGACATCCCCCCACCCCAAAGAGTTTTGTCACCTGATTTAGAAGTTCCAACGCGCGCTCTCTCTCTCTCTCCCTCCCTCTCTCTCTCTCACACACATATGGCATTCTTGCATGGTATGGGAGCAGATCTGTAGCGGACAAAAAAGTTCTAAAGAGAATCATTAAAACTACCCAGAATATTATCAGACTCCAGCTACCAGCCCTGGACAACATCTTCGAATCTTGCTGTTTGAGGAAGTTGCATAACATTCTCAGAGACTCTTCGCATCCTGCTTACAATCTTTTTGGACTGTTGCCTTCTGGCAGAAGATACAGAACAATTAAAACTCGGACCACACGTTTTCTGAATAGTTTTTATCTCAGAGCTATAATTGCACTCAACAATGAACTAAAGGGCCACCATCAGTGAGCTCTTGGACAGTATTACTTGGTCTGTTGTGTGGATGTTTGGGTGGTTTAGGGGTGGGGAATTGTGGTGGGTGGGAGTGTGTTTGGGGATTATGTATGTGGGACCTGATCTTTGGGTGTCAAGTAAATTTCGTCGTATGTGTATACTGTGTATACACATACAATGACAATAAAGTTTGTTTATTTATTTATTTATTTATTTATTTATACAGGGTCATGTGGTCATATTTTGTTGTTTGGCAAATGGGGCACACTACTTAAGTGGCCAGTTTTAAGTTTCTGGGTATTATTATAAAAGAGACCTGACCTGGGACGCTTACATTGCAGCACTGGTTAAAAGAGCCCAGCAGAGATTATACTACCTGAGACTTCTCAGGAAACAACAACTGAATAAATCACTGCCGGTGACCTTCTACCATTGCACTATAGAGAGTGTTTTAACTTACTGTGCCTGTGCATGGTTTGCCAATTGCAGTGGCAGATAGGACAACACTCCAGAGGGTTAACAACATTGCTCAGAGGATCAATAGTTGCCCTCTCCCCTCCTTGGAAGAGCTTTATAGCTCCCGCTGCCTTAAAAAAATTCAAAACATTCTTAAAGATCCATCTCATCCTGGGCACCCTTTTTTTTGTACTATTACCATCTGGCAGATGGTACAGGACAATAAAAACAAGGACTAATAGGCTGAAAAACAGCTTCCATCCCAGAACAGTAACTATATTGAATTCTACTGTATAGTGCAATATTAATGCAATATCAGGGCTTTTCAATTTAATTGTATAGAATGTGAAGGATGTGGGGTTTTTGTTCTATTTTTATAGTTTTTCTTATATATGATGTACACTGAAGATGGCATTTAATTTTGTTGTACGAGGTGCAATGACAATAAAGTAACTAACTAATATACAACATCCTGCAGTCATGTGACCGTGATTTTCAGTGGTTTTTGCCGGTTGCCCAGTTTCCGGCAAAAAACACCCATTGACTAAATTGGCACATTTGTGGTCATATTTTGTTGTTTGGCAAATGGGGCACACTACTTAAGTGGCCAGTTTTAAGTTTCTGGGTATTATTATAAAAGAGACCTGACCTGGGACGCTTACATTGCAGCACTGCAGCTTCAAACAAAGATTATAAACTCAGGACCGATCACTAGTGACCTGCTTAACAACTGCAGGGACTTATGGCCTAATTGTGATTCTAAATAAAGGATGTTATCAGATACTATCTGCAGCATATAGTACTGCAAGAGTGTTTTTGGTGACTTTGGCCAGCATAATGCTTTCACTTGGAGGAAGTTGCTGGAGCTCCAAGTTGAACTTTTGCAACGTGTCATATTTTAGAATACAGATTTTTGGCCAATGTCACAACATATGGTTTACAAAAGCCACTTTCCAAAGGCTTAGTCATTCAAAAGCCAGGTATTTTGGTTCTTTTGTTTGTATGCATGAAAGTCAATTTGGTGTGGTGTTAAGACATCAGGCTGGGAAACTGTGAGTTCTAGTCATGCCTTAGGCCCAAAGCCAGTTGAACCTATGACATTGTCTCACAGGTGATATGCCATGCTATTTTTAGAGACACACCAGGCTTATGGACCCTCTGGAAGTCATGCGAGAGGACCCTGCTATGGGGTAGCCTCTGGAGCCTCCAAAAATTGTGTGACAACAGGGTGTTCTTTCCTGCTCTCTTTACACACTTCAAGGCCACAGAAGAGGTTTCCACAAAGTTTCCTGACCTCATGCAACCTGGAGCAGATTCAAACAGGTATTTCAAAAAAATATTTACAATTATGTAAGTTTTTATTTATTAATACATTGAAGTAATTTAATTTATTACTATGTCATGAATTGTTTCCCGTGTGTGTGTGTGTGTGCAATACACCAGTAGAATTCTTAGGCATTTTCTGAATTTTTGACACACCAATCCCAAAAAGTTCACCATCACTGGGCCAGTCATTTTCTCTCAGCCCTAGGAAGGAGTCAATGGCAAACCACTTCTGGAAAACCTTGCCAAGAAAACTGCAGGGATTTGTCACCTTTTTGGCACCGAGTGCCCAAACCGGAACATGCATGTGCGTGCACCGGAGCACCGAAAACCCAAAGACCAGCTGGCTGGCATGCACAGGTCTGTTTTTTGGCTGGTTTTGGCTATTTTTGGGCCGTTTTCAGGCCTTTTTTCGACCATTTTCAGGCAGTTTCTCAGCATTCCAGCACCACATGAAGACCAGCTGACCAGAAACTAGAAAATCAGCTGGTAACGGAGCCCTTGCCCACAGAGAGGGCTCTGTGTGCCACCTCTGGCATGTATGCCATAGGTTCACCATTGCAGGTCTAGGAAGTCTGTCCGAAAATCAGACAAGACTGAATAAAAAAACCATGTACGTATTTGTTCTAGCATGGCTATTTTCCACCATTTTCTTCAGCTGCTTGCTTGGGTAACCTTTTCCAAATTATATCGGACACCACCTTTGAGTCCTTGGAGAAAGCAACTGGAGATCATTTGAATGGGTAAACCAATAAATGAATGCCTCAAGTTCAATCCCCGCTATTTCCATTTGAAATGCATAGAAGTCCTCAAGATTTGGTCAGACCCAGATGCCAGGAACTGCTACACAGCAGATAAGCCATCTAGCCTGGTACTGTTTACTCAGTCCTCTGAGATTATAAATTGGTATCTTTCGTATCTCTTGCTCCCCGATTCTTTTCAGCAAGGATTTAGCATGGCTCTTTCTGCAAGAAAAACATGCTACTACTGAGGGAAAGAAATATTGAGGCCAGAAACCAGCTTCGTAGCTACATTAATACTGAACAATTCATCATATCCTTGAGAATATCCCAGAACCGATAGATGTGTGTATTTTAAGAAGAGAAGAAATCTCTCTCTCTCCCCCAGAGTTCTGTTTACACAAAGGTAAATCTGATGTACCATACAGTGTCAACCCTTAGAGAGCATTACAGCACCAGGATCAGATGGTTCAGAGTGCCTCGGCTGTTTCCTATGCAGTTGACCTTGAAGGATTACATTGTGTCAAACAGACGTACAGATATCTGTAACATTGACGTGTGCAAATGGTCTTTGATAAAAAAAAAAAAATGATGCATGCATTTCAACATCAGTAACTCTGGGAACATCCATTTGATTTAAAAAAAAAAAGCCTCAATCCTGATTCCACAAGACTAGTAACATGATGGAGTAACTAGGGCAGTGATGGCTAATCTTTTTGCAATCGTGTGCCAAAAGCGGGAGAGTGCGGGGGGGAGTCATGCGCGTGTGTGCCCATACCCATAATTCAATGCACCCCGCCCCCCCACATGCGTGCATGACACACACCCCTGTGCTCCCCCTGCTTTTGACATGCGATGGCACGATGGGCCCGGTAGGCCTGGGGAGGGTGAAAACAGCCTTCCCCATCCCCCCCCCCCCCCGGAGGCCCTCTGGAGGCTGGAAACAGCCTGTTTCCTGACTTCTGGGGGACCCGGAAGGCCTGAAAATCAGCTGGCCGGCTCACACATGCGCTTGCAGCTGAGGTAGAGCAATGCTCACGTGCCTACTGATATGGCTCCGTGTGCCACCTGTGGCACGCGTGCCATAGGTTTGCCATCACGGAACTAGGGCCAGAATCTCAATTGAGCCACATATTGTCTTAAGCATAGCAAGGGAACCCAGCCTTTGCAATTTCTAAACCATAGTTTAGAACCTGGTTCCAACTGGCCTGCTGCCCGTTGAGTAGTTTATTCTGAAATCATGGCTAAGCAAATCTTTAATACATTATGAACTTCGTGGTTAATTTAAGCTTGACACACTGAAATAAGAAAACAAAAGCAACTTCTTAGATCTATCAGCTCTGGCTACAATTGCAAAATGTGTCCACTTACCCACAGTTTACTGAACCACGCTGTACTCATTTAACACCAATACACCCACATGTATCGGTTCACATGACGTACTGAACTGTAAGCTAGCTAGCTAGCTATACAAGCTAGGTGAGATGAGCTTGGAGAGTTTGTGGTTTAGCGTTTCGTGAGAGCCCAGCCAACCTCTTAGCATGCTACTGTATGAGCTATAATATGGATTGTTTGGGCACAGCATGCTGGGTAACACTGTGCATTATTAACCTGGGTTTACTGTTTACTGGGTGTGAATCCAGAAAATATATTATGCACACTGAGTCACTGCCAGTCAGTGTAAACCAAGAAAAGCAGCTCACAGAGATCTAAAGATAGATTTCTAGCCCAGGTGATCAACAAGGATTTCAACTTCCATAATACCTGAACAGGTATTGCAACATCCTGCATCTCATTACTGAATTATGCAAATTTGAGGAATTTGATGTGGACATTTACTAGCTGGTTAGCTCAACTGTTAATGTGTTCACATAACAGGTGAAACCATAAACTAATCACATTAGCTTGATTTGCTACAAACCAACCAAGCACATTTTGGCTGGGGTATGTGTGATTGGCTAAGGGTTTAGTATGTCATGAGAACTCAGGCAATGATTGAGTAACTCATAGTTAAGGATGTAAACACAGGCATGATTTACCCAGCCGTAATCTAGCCACTGTGAATTATGCTCATTACTGATTCCAAAAACAAGTTCAAGGTTCAGCATATTTTGGTAATATGTCTCTTCTATTCCAGGGGTCCTAGGAATCTAGTAATAAAAGAGTTTCCCAAATAGGTCCAGTACTAAGACAATGAAATGAATGCTATGGCAAGAGATCAAACCAGAGTGTAGCAATACTTAAGGCCCAATTCCAGTTACAAGGAGGAGCTGTTCCTGCATTGAGTCCTCCAAAGGCTTCTGCAGAAGCCAAGAATCTATGCTAAATGAGACGCTCTGGGAAAATGTACCATTAAATCAATTATCTCCACTCCACAATAACATGTGTGTAGCATGTCATGTGGCTGCCATAGCCAGGAAATCTCCCCCCCCACTCCCCTTTTTTCAGGAGAAGTGCAAAGGGGAGCACACCAAGGTTCATGCAATTTCATTTCACCCTATGGTCAAGATGGACCCGAGCAGCAATCTTGAACGCTGACCCTGAAGCCGATGCAAACTCAGTTTTGCATCCAAGTCTACAAAGCATTGCAGTGTGTGGCCGGGCAATGTTCTCTCTTAGCATTTAGCAGAGGCCACATGTAAAAGACCACCCAATTAATCCTTGCAGAAAACCCTGATTTTTTTCCCACCTACTACAAGAGCTGTGCATTGTCTTTCGTTATAAGGAGGCTAAAAAGGTAAAAGGTTCAAGAAGGGGGGGGCAACTAAGTGAAGGCGGCTTGGACGCCAGGGAAACGTTTTAAGGAGGAGAAAATGTGGCAACCTATCAAATGCACACTAACCAATACACACACACACAATCTGCCTAGAAACATTCCCATGCTTTCCTCTCTAACTATAGGAGCAGCATTGCTGATTCTACAGCGGAAGGCAGTCCCCCCCCCACAAAAAAAACCAGGGTGGGGGTGGGAGGAAGGAGAGAGAGAGAGAGAAAAAAACCACTTGACTTGCAAGTGTGAAATTAACAGCTTTCCAAATGTGCAAAAGGTGATCTCCAAAACAGCTCTCCTCTCCAATCAACCTTCCACCCTTTTTCTTTCTTTCTTTCCTTCCTTCCACTTGCAGCTGAGAGATGCACCATTAAAAAAAGAGACAGCAAGAGACAGATGTTCTTTCCCTTTCCCAAACCCACCCACCCAAGCCGTTTTCATTCTCAGCAAAACATCAATGAGCGCCTACATTCCTCCGCGTCCAGCAAAAAAAAAAAAAGGGGGGGAGATAATCTAGATTAATCTAGATTATTTCCCCAACGCCATCCTTTTTCTTTGCAACCAGCTACCCTTTTTTTTTTTTTTTTTGCAAACTTAAGGCGATGCTCAGATCATAAAACGGGGAGGGGGGGGTGGGAGAGGAAGGAAACGGGCAGGGGGCAGAGAGGGAAGAATGGAAAAGGGGGGGGCTGTTCGGGTGGGTTTTCAAATCTCCCCTCCCCACATCTTTCCCAGCTCGCTCCGATTCTCCCCCCTCTTACCCTCAAGGCGGACAGATCTATCTCGTCCAAGCTCCGAGCCGGAGAATCACTCGCCATGTTGACGAGGGGGGGGGGCTACCACCTCCGCGCCCGTGGAGATGGAAAGGAGCGCAAGACCAAGGTTACCGACGCCGTCGCCCACCGGGGCAGCCTCGGCCAAGTCGTCAGTCTCTCGTACCCGGAGGGAGGGAGGCGTCCTCAGGGCGCTTCTCTCCTCATGCGCTGCGACCGACGGAGGGGAGACCCTCCCCCGGGCACTCTTCCCCAGGCAAGGGCGAAGGGGAAAGCCGGAGCTCGCTCTCCAAACGAGCGCTCAGGAGGGGAAGAAAAAAAAACCACTAAATCGCCCGAGGCGCGATGCCCAGTTTTCGTGCGCCCCAGCCCGGTGTTCCTCGGTGTCAGAAAAAGGAGGCGCGAGTTGCGTTCGGCGGCCGAGATTCCCTCAGGGGCGCGAGTGCTTCGGCGGAGGCATGCCCGTCTCTCTCTCTCTCTCTCTCTCCTTCTCCTCCTTCCCGACGGCTCGCCAACCGGCGGCTTTTCGGAGGAGGAGCGGCGCGTCACCTCGTCCACTTGCTCCGGAGAGAAGAGCCCTCGCCGTCACGGCGGCTTCCTGGGAGGAGAAAGAGCCGCTTGAAGGGGCGGCGCCTGAGCGCGCGTTTGGAGAGCCGGGTGGCGGCGGTCGGCGGAATCGCGGGCCGGGTGCTTGCCGCTAATTCGGTGCTCGGTACCCGGGGGGTAGGGTGGGGAGGAGGATGGAGCGCGGCGCGGTTTCCCTTTAAACGCCTGAGGGGGAAAAAAAAAATCAGGCGGGTTTGGAAGAAGGAGAGCCAAGGAAAGGAGGCAGGAAATAAAAGGGAAGGCAGCGTCGGCGGATCTTTCAGGTCTGCTGCTCCCCAGTTCTGGTGGGTCGAGCCGGCTGAGAAAATCCTTGCCCCAAAACGCAGCCCGATCCTCAACCCGGATCCGATGTACAAGGTCTGCGTTAAAAAATAATAATAATAATCTGGATTTAGAATTCGAAACGCCGGGAGAGCATCCGAGATGGCTCCGAGGAAACGGCACTTTGCGCGGATACGAACTTCTGCTTGAAACCCTTGTTGCGGCGTCTCCAGATCAAGCATAGGATGGGCGCGAGTTTCCTTCAGGGTAAAACTCGGGCTTGGCCCGAGTCGCATTCAGATGGTCTTATTTCCATCACCACCACCACCACCTTCGTTCCGGGCAGTTGCTTGGACTTGTGAGTTTGAAGCGGAGATGGAGCTAAAAGACAAGTCAACAATAATGAATGCCAAAAGAAGAACAAGACCTTTGAATCAGCCTTAGGAGTCTCAACCTTCTCCCCCCGCCACCCCTCCCGGTTCTCTTTCTAATGTGCCCAATAGCACTCTGACTTCGTCTATTTGAATAAGAAACTGACCACGCCTTATTTTCAACTACTTTTTTTTTAAGTGCTCCCTTTTGGTCGTTTTCCTTTGCTGTGCCAAATTATGAATTCAAAAATGAAAAAAAAAAAAAAAACAAGCTTCCCTGGGTGACTGACAGTCATTTCAAATCCACCGTTAAAATTCTTGCCGGGTTGGGTTGGGCAACATCTACAGATGGTTTTCTTTTGGCCTTAAATAAGCCGTTAAAACCGAGGAAAGCTAGCCAGGAATATAAGAAATACAGGCTCTGGCATTCACTATACTTAGCAGCAAGTGTATTTTACTTTCTGCAAAAAAGGAAAAAGCCAGGAACTGTTCTAGAAAACCCATCCAATTAAACACAGTCTTATGGTGGTCTGCTGGAAAGGGGAGAGTTATGTTTATAGTAGGAGTCAGACTTTTTCCATAGGCTTTCTTGGCTATGAGTTCCTAAAATACCTGCTTTATGCACATATGCATGCCTGCCTAGGTGCAGGCATGCATATGTGCACACCTGGTTAACAGGCTTCATTTAGAGCACAGATACCTAGCAAAGTCTCTTGGGAGAAATGGTCACCAAGGATTAGTTCAGTGGTGAAATCCAATTTATTTTACTACCGGTTCTGTGGGCATGGCTTGGTGGGCGTGGCAGGGGAAGGATACTGCAAAATCTCCATTCCCACCACACTCCAGGGGATGGATATTGCAAAATCTCCATTCACACCCCACTCTGGGTCTAGCCAGAGGTGGTATTTGACGGTTCTCCGAACTACTCAAAATTTCTGCTACCGGTTCTCCAGAACCTGTCAGAACCTGCTGGATTTCACCCCGGATTACTCCCATAAAATGTGCATCGGATGTATGGCTGAATTTGAATGGAAAGTGTCGTCATTGTCGTCGTCCCCCCAATCCATTTCCTTGTGTTCACACAACATATTCATGGTTACCCACATTTACTAAACATACTTTTCTGGCTGTATGGACTAGATTCACATAATGCATGTGGGTAACATGCAAATACTTTGTGATGCTTGGTCTGTCAGGCAAACAGCTCTTCAGTGCAGCAGGACGTATTTCTGAATAAAAGTGCATTATTTTAGTTTTCCAATGTTGCTGAATTGGCCAAGCTGGTTGGGACTCCTAACATTTGTAATTTAGTGTCAGAAGAAACATAAGGCCATAGATGTCTAGGCAACATCATGTTACAGTGTAACATCCTTATGCAAATGACAGAAAAGCGGTGTTGTTTTTTTAATTTATTTATTTGTATCCTGCCTTTATTGTTTTACACAAACTGGCAAACATATCCAACACACCTTCCTCTTCCTATTTTCCCCACAACAATCGCCCTGTGAAGCCAACACAGACACAACAAAATCAAATATATGTGATGCCATGTTTTGTACCAGATTCTTAGTAACTGGCTAGATTACCCTAACAATGCTAAAGGCGTAAGTGAGCAAATTGCATCTTGGCGTAGCACGTTCTGTGACACCCCCCCCCCAGCTGTTGTGGGTTTATAAACCAAGATATCCAGTATAGCATGTGATCCCTGCTCATTGTAATCAATCACGATCAAACAAACCATGACTTGACACGCGTACAAGTAGTCCAGAGGTGGGTTTCAGTAGGTTCTGACCAGTTCTGGAGAACCAGTAGCAGAAATTTTGAGTAGTTCGGAGAACCGGTAGTAAAAATTCTGACTGGCCACACCCCCATCTATTCTCTGCCTCTGAAGTCCCAGCTGATTGGGAGGAAATGGGGATTTTGCAGTATCCTTCCCCTGCCATGCCCACCAAGCCACGCCCACCAAGACATGCCATGCCCACCAAGCCACACCCACGGAACCAGTAGTAAAAATTTTTGAAACCCACCACTGAAGTAGTCCTTGACTTAACAACCATTTGTGTAGTGACCAAAGTTACAAAGGCACTAAAAAAAGTGATTCATGATTATTTTTCCCACTTAACAACTATTGCAACATCCTCATGGACATGCGATCAAAATCCAAACACTTTGTAACTGGTTCATAAGTATGACGTTTGCATGTCCTGAAGTCATGTGACCACCTTTTGTGACCTTCTGACGAGCAAAATTAATGGCGAAGCCAGATTCCCTTAACAACCATGTTACTAACTTAACAATCGCAGCGATTCACTGAAGAACTGTGGCAAGAAAGCTCATAAAATGGGAAAGCTCATTAATAACTGTCTCGCTTAGCAACAGGAATTTTGGGCTCAATTGTGGTTGTAAGTTGAGGACTACTTGTACCTGGTCATAATACAAGTTTTCTGAATTTTGGCTTTAGCTGAGGAACTATATGTGTCTCTGGAACTCCCAATATTTTGGCTGGGACTGCTGGGAAATATAGTTCAATTACAGTTGTTTTCCTCTCTTGCTTTATTTAGTTATCTTCAGCATGGGAGTCCATTATGTTTTGCAACACCTACAATAACAAGTCACAATTCTGAGAAGTTTGCCCTTTCATCTGAAAAATAGCCATTAGGGGAAAAAAACCACTTCCTTATTCTTTCATCAAAGAAATATTAGAGAAATATTTCTCACCCTTGGCAATTCTTAACAATTACTGTACAAACTGTAATTGAACAGTTGTTCAATTACAACAATTGTAATTTTTTTTTAAATTTGATTTATATGCCGCCCTTCTCCGGAGACTCAGGGCGGCTTACAATGCGTTAAGCAATAGCCTTCATACTTTGTATATTTATACAAAGTCAGCTTATTGCCCCCACAAACTGGGTCCTCATTTCACCTACCTTAGAAAGGAGGGAAGGCTGAGTCAACCTTGAGCCTTGGAGAGATTCGAACCAGCAGTAAATTGCAGGCAGCTGTGTTAATAACAGGGTGCGTAGACCACTGTACTATCAAAGCTCTTATTGATTAATTGAAATATAACTATAGGTGGACTTCAATTCACGTGTGGAGATGCAAACATTTGGATTAAGAAATGCTTGTTCCTTTGCCTGTAGACATGGAAGTAAACAAACAATACACTGGAACCTGATCTGGAGGAAGGGCAAGTCATCCTGTGTAGCATTGATGATATTACCTAGTTGGGTGTGAAACATCTGCAAGAAAACAACCAACCTCAGAGAGAATTAAGGACCCCACAGTTCAACCCTGAATTACAAACATTTTTTTTATTGGTATTAATGCCATTGGCGAAGTAGAGTTGTATATCTGATATTGCATTAAAGAGGTTCATGAACATCAGTTTATGCTTCACCGGGGAACAACAACCAAAGTGGCCCTTAGCCAATTCTGGCTGATCTCAGAAAGTGAAACAGGGCAAGACCTGATCAATATTTGTATGGGTAATTCAAATTTGTTTATTACCGATCCTGTGGGAGTGGCTTGGTGGGCGTGGCAGGGGAAGGATACTGCAAAATCTCCATTCCCACCCCATTCCAGGGGAAAGATACTGCAAAATCCTCATTCCCTCCCCAATCCTGGGGGAAGGATATTGCAAAAACTCCATTCCCACCCCACTCTGGGGCCAGCAAGAGGTGGTATTTGCCAGTTCTCTGAACTACTCAAAATTTCCGCTACCGGTTCTCCAGAACCTGCTGGATTTCACCCCTGGGTACCACCAGGAAATCCCTGGGTTGCAGGCTAGAGTGGGAAGTCAAAACAAACCCCCCAAAGTAAAGTAGGCAGTGCCCACCGCCTTCTGTGTTATTGCCAAGAAAACAACACACTAATGTTCATCTATACAATCAACAAAAGCTGAGTTCAGTTCAAAAGAAACTTGAATGCTGGAGTCAATGGCGTTTTGGTCTGGTCCAGCCTAAACCTCCTTACATTTTCATGTGCAGGTAGTCCTCAACTTACGATCACAATCGAGCCCAACATTTATGTTGCTAAGGAAGAAATTTGTTAAGTGAGTTTTGCCCCATTTTACTGTGACTTTCCTTGCCACATTGGTTAAGGGAATCACTGCAGTTCTTAAATTGGCATCACTGTTATTGTTAAGCAAATCTGGCTTCTTCCTGGCTTGTCAGAAGGTCACAAAAGAGAATCACCTGACCCCGTGGACACTGCCACCATCATAAAAATGAAGTTGTCAAACGTCTGAATTTAAATCACATGCTGAAATGGTCACAAGTGTAAAAAAAAATGGTCATAAGTCACTTTTTCAAGTGCCGGTGTAACTTCGGTCACTAAACAAAGTGTTGTAAGTTGAGGACTGCCTGTGTGCACCACAAGCTACAGCTTCAGAGAGTTTTACTTTCCACCTAAATTGAGACACAAAAATAAGTTTCCCAGGAATTTAGGTTGAGCACCACTGAAGTTTCACAGAGACACTGATTTTCATTAGAGGAAAGATGGACCAAAGAATAGAAGTCTCTTCCTTCTGTTCTTCTTTCTTTCTCTCCCTCCCTTTCTCTCTTGACCGTTGCTCTGTCTGCATTTGTTTTACGAGGCAGCCTCTTGCAAGCGCTGGACCTGAATCAATGCCTTATTATGGTCATTAGTGCTGAGTACTGAGGCACTTAGAGAAGCAACCTGCAGTCGTGTCTTCAGCCAGAGGAGGTAGCAAAAGGAGGAGATCCAGGGTGGAAACAGACGTCTCTAGCAATACATTCACAGCAGCAACTTATAGAAATGATGCATTCTGCAAAAACAGTAAGGGGGCAGCATAAGTGCCTGCAGATACAGTAAGTGGCTGATAATTATTTCATTGCAAACCAGAACAGTGTGGTTGATGTTATTTTTTTATAAACCAGTCCTGTTTCTCAGCCTTTATTTAGCCAGTGGGTGATGACTTATAGCAGAACTGTGGAGGAAAATGTGGACAGCTTGAGTTCTAAACCATCACACTTGCCTTAACAGGGTTTGTTTGGATTTGAATAAGCGTAAGTGCTATGCCATATCTTATGCATAGATGTTTGAATCTGTCTACATGCAGTATGTTCAATAAATCATGGTTTATTATTTCTTTAAAAAAACCATGGTTAAGCAAACCATGGGTTAGTGTGATGCAGAATTTCTGTCACATTCTTAATACCTTCAACTGGCTTCTTACAAAAGTACTTTCTATATTTATGTTTTATGGAAAGTATAAGAATTGGAGTCAGGTGACATCACATATGAGTAAACAAACTAGGTTTCAAACAAATGTTCTTCCTGTAGTAACTTTGAAAGTGTTTCTGCTATTAACAGTCCTTGTGGATCCACAGTGTATAATAATACATTTTAATTAAGTCATTTATTTCTTGGATTTTATAGGATTGTTGGTCATTCTCCACAAGACAAAATATCCTGGGATTAAACACTTCATAGAGGTAGTCTTTGACTCATGGCCACAATTGAGCCCAACATTTCTGTTGCTAAACAAGACAGTTATTAAGTATTTTACAACTTTTTTTTTCCACAGTTGTTAAACAAATCACTGCAGTTGTTAAATGAATAATTATTAAACAAAACTGGCTTCCCCCATTAATTTTACATGTCTGATGCCAGTCGTCGTGTCCAGCTTTTTTCACTCTTCATTCATTGTGGACAAATATATATTTTTTTTCCCATTTGAGTAAAACATTTTTAAAAGAAGGCAATTAGTGATTTTTTTTTATGCCTTCAAGTCAATGTTAGTTTCTTGGTCATTGTCCCTGCAGTTTTTTTGGCATGACTTCAGAAGTGATTTGCTATTACCTCCTTCTGAGGGCTGAGAGAGAGTGGCTGGCACAATATCGCCCAGCTAGCTTTTTGTATCCATCATAAGGCAGGACTGGAACTCACCATCTTCCGGTTTCTAGCCTGATGTTTTAAATACCTCACCAAAGTGATTCCAGTGAATAATATACACAGCAAAAAAACCCAGTTTCTGTTCCTAGAGTTAATCCTAGGGTTTTTACTCCCCACTGGTAATCAACTGGTATATCAGAAGAAGGAACACTTCTTCTGCCTTAGCTTTGTGAGGAATGCATGGGTTAGAAACAATACAGTTTTCCAGTTAAGAGTTTGGCAATGCTGCCATGTTTTCCTTCCCTTGAAACTGCAGATTGCAAACTGAAGGTGTGAACATAAAGGATTTGGAAAATCTGTGAATTGCATTTGCTCTCCCTCAGGATAGCTTGCCCATCTAATCAGCTGAGGTGTAATATTTATTTAAAACATTTCCATAGCCACCTATATTAAGCTCTTAGCAGCTGACAATGCATGCAGGCAATAAAAACAGAACAATAAAACCAAACCCAAAAACACCTGGCGCCACACTTTCCCAATGCAACCCACAACATTCTCAACATACCTCTAATCTCTTGTCCAAATGCTTCTTGGATCTCCAGGGCAATTGTGTTCACAAAACGGGTACTGCAATGAAAAAGGCACATTTACAAGATTCTGCAAGATGGCAATGTTTAAGAGAAGAGGCCTGGAGGAGCATCATATCCAATCTGGTAAGAAGGCAGGTACCCAGAGGCAGAGACAATCCTACAGATACCCTGGTCCTGTGCCATGCAGGGCTTTGAAAGGTGATAACCAACAGCTTGAATTGCACCTGGAAGGCTGAAATGAGGTGGAGGGAAACCATAGGTGCATGCATTTAATATTGGCATGGGTCAAATTTCTACCAAGCTGTAGGTGTTGTTTCAGTCTGGTATTTGAAGAAATGAGTGAGATAAATGTTATGAATGAAGGCAAATATACATGTCCCGGGATAATGTTGCAGGATCCAATCTGGGTTGGTCACAGGGACCAGAGCAGGAGTGAAATGCTCCCAGTTCGGACCGGATTGCCTGATCCCATAGCAATGGAGGCAGGTGGTTCAGAGAACCAGTAGCAAAAATCTCTGCCCCCCCCCCATGCCCAGCTGAGCTGCCCGATCATCAGAGGCTTTTTTAAAAAAATTTAAAAGCATTTTTTTCTACAACCTCTTCAGTCAAAAAAAATGCTTTTAAAAGTAAAAAAAAAAGCCTCTGATGATCACACGGCTCAGCTGGGATCATCAGAGGCTTTTAAAAGCATTTTTTCTACAATCATTTTGGCCGAAGAGGTTTTAGAAAAAAAAATGCCTTTAAAAGCCTCTGATGATCCCAGCTGAGTTGCCTGATCATCAGAGGCTTTTAAAAGAAAAAAAGCCACTGCCAATCAGGTAACTCAGCTGGGATCATCAGAGCCTTTTAAAAGCAATTTTTTACAACCTCTTCAGCCGAAGAGGTTGTAGAAAAAATGGTTTTAAAAGTACAATCGCAAATTACTATGAAAAAGAAATACAATATTTGATAATCCATATCCTGACAGCAGCAAGAATCACATTCACGCAAATGTGGAAATTAGAAGATACACCATTGGAGGATAAAATAATACAAAAAGTAATGGAATGTGCAGAGATGGACAGGCTTACCAAAGAAATACAAGAAAAAGAAGACACAGAGTACTACATGGTTTGGCAACGATGGTACGACTGGTTAGAGAAAAGGAAAACGAAATAAAAAATAATTAGTAGGATAGAAAGGGAATACCAACTAAGGAAACAAAAATCAAGAAATAATCTTAAAATATCGTTATATAATGAAAGATGTAGATAGATATATATATATAGAAATATAGAATACCGAAGTAACTTTCTTTTTTCTTAAGGCTCAAGTTGCAAGACTTGATTTAAATGTATAGTTTGTTTATATTGTGTATTGTATGTATGTATGTTTTTGTTTGTCTATCTTTAATTAAATATTTTTTTAAAAAAAGTAAAAAAAAGTTGGCCACACCGACCCAGTCTCATTACCCCCCACAAAGCCACGCCCACAGAATTGGTAGTAACAAATTTCACCACTGGACCAGAGGTTTGGTCTTTCGAACTTTCAGACTCTTGCTGGAGCCCATCCTGTAGGAACTTCTCTCTTCTGGTGAGAGAGAAGTTCCCTGATGATGGGTTCCAGGATGAGTCTGAAAGCGTAGAAGACTAAACCTCTGGTCTCAACGACTCACCCAGATTGGATCCTGTGAGATAAATGTTGTTCTCGGAAGAGATGTTATGGGATTAGGTGTGGTGACTTTCAGTCATGAAGCTGCTGGGAGCTCAAGGGGATGAAACATTCTTCCATATGGCTTCTTGAAGTAACAAACAGGAAGCTACTCATATGGTTACCACCATGGCTGTTTCTTTTAAGCTTCCATCTCATTGTCTAAATCAGGGGTGTGAAACTCAAGGCCTGTGGGCCAGATCTGGCCTGTGGAGTGTTTAGATCTGGCCCTCAGGGCTGCCCTGGGAACAGTGAAGGACCGACCTTCACTGGACCGACCATGTGTGGCCCTCCCAAGCTCTGTTTTTGCTGGCAGGGGGTTGCAGGAGGCTGTCGCAGCTGAAAACGGAGCTCAGGAGCCTGTTTTTGCTGGCAGAGTAGTCAGGCCACCACAGCAGCCCCCCCTCCGACATGTGTGACATTGAACTGGCCATGCCCACCTGGCCACGCCCACCCCGGCCTCCCAAAGTCAAACACAACCCTGATGCGGCCCTCAATGAAATCGAGTTTGACACCCCTGGTTTAAATTAATGTTTTTTTTCAAACTTGGCAGGGGTGTCCATAGGGTGTGGTCAAACAAGTCAAGATACGGACAAAGGAGGCAAAGTTGCTGCACATAAAAAAACCAGGTGAAGCTTTAACTATAGCTTCCATCCTAATTCTTTCGACATACCTGCTGACTCCCGAAAAGAAGATGGGACTTCTTACCCACCACCCCAGATGCCTTGTAACAGAGAAGGTGCCAAACAAATACGATATATAGGTGGTTCTCAATTTACAACCCCAATTGGAACCTTGGTTAAGACAGGCAGCTGTTCAGTGAATCATTCCTGATTTTATGACCTTTTCCGCAGCTGTTAAATGAATCACTGCAGTTGTTGAGTGAATCATGTGATCATTAAATGAATCTGGCTTCCCCATCGATTTTGTCAGTCGGAAGCCAGCTGCAAAGGTTGCAACCAGCGATCACATGACCCTGGGATGCTGCAACCATGGTAAATATATGCCACTTGCCAAGCACCCAAATTTTGATCATGTGACCATAGGGATGTTGCAATGGTTGTAAATGTGAAGACTGGTCATAAGTCACTTTTTTCAATGCCATTGTAACTTTGATCAATCACTAAACGAATGGTTGAGGACTACCTGTAAATCCATAATGTATTCAATCCAAGAGTAGGAGATGACCAGGCTGAACGTGATGGAGGGGCCAAATGTGTCATCAGTCCTGAGTTCTGTTGTGCTCAGAAGAGATATGAGTCCAGCCCACCTTGAATTCCATTGACTCTTATCTACCACCAATTTTTTTTGACTGTTAGTAGTTCAAATTCTTGTACAGAGGTTAAGGTTGCAATAAATGTTTATATTTGAACTGCCTGATTTCCCATGCTTGACACCAAGGTTTTGACAAGATTCTAATTTTCTTAGATGGGGGAAAAAATTAATTGCATCAAATGCAAATTCCCCATTTTCTTTGCATAGCAAGCTGCCTTCTATTAAACGAGACTATCTGAACGTCCATTTGCCGTAGTAGTATTCATTCTTCTGACTGTCAGTGGGCTGCTTCTGTGCAGCAGATCCAAAAAAATCTATAAACCATACTGTTGCAGCCTCCATCTTGACTTTTCCGACCACACCCAGCAGACACAGCTGGTGGTGGCCCGACCTAAAGGAAGACCAAGAATGGCTAGGGTAGGCCATCTTGGAAAGGATCTGCAGAGTTCAGCTGCTTCGGTTCCCATGTCAAAGCTGACATTTTGTGCTGCTTCTGACAGCCTCCTGTTAGAAAGGCTTCATGCATAATTTATCTCCATGCTTCTCTTTTAAAACCAGCTCCTGTAGCAAAGCAGGAATCAGCTTAGTCAATTAACCTCCCTGCCGCAGCCCTTCTTCTCCAGAGAGCCCATCAAAGTCCAAATCTGCTGATGGAAAAGAATAGAGGGGATCCACCACCAGACCTCTGATACATCTCTTTTCTTCTCTTTTGCCATGAACGATATTTTGGCACCGACTGCAAATAAATGCTGCGCTGTTTGATCCTTTCACAATTTATATCCTTCAGATTTTACCTGGATATATTGAACACGTATGCCTGAGGAAATGGCTAATATTTCACCACAGGCACACATCTTAGTTTCTTGGACCACATTCAGGTTGGTGAGGTTTTCAATTAACTAATTTCCCATACCTGACATCTGTTTCCAAGCACTGTCATTGTCACAGAAAGCTGAAAGATTGGCACATGCTTGTTCTGTTTTCACTGCCGGGGGTCTATGCAGGAAGGGGGTCAAAAGAAGGCAAGATGGCAGCTGCACCAAGCGATCAAATTCTCATTCGTGTTTTACATGTGTGGTTTGCTCAGCACATGAGGGGCACAGATTTGTTTGGGCGTCTCTGTTTTGACTCCTCCTGTGGACTCCCCTACAATAGTGTGCTGCATTGTGTCATTCCATTTCAAAAGGTTATTTTCCTCCGTGAAAGACCTGTCTGATTTCTACCTTATTTTCAAAATGATCTTCTGGTGGATACCGTTTGGTCTAGTGGTTAAGGCATCAGCAGACTGAGTTCTACTCCCCACTTTAACTGTGAAAGCCAGCTGGGTGTCTTTCAGCAATCACCAGGAGGCTGTGAGTTCTAGTCCTGCCTTAAGCACGAAAGCCAGCTGGGTGACTTTGGGACAATCACCAGGACAATAATCCCACTTTAGGCATGAAAGATGTCTGGGTGACTTTGGACCATTAACCAGGAGATGGTCAATTTGAGTCCTGCCTTAGGCATAAAAGCTGGCTGGGTGGTTTTGGGCCAGTGACTCTTTCTCAATCCATACATAGCACCTCACAGGGTTGTTGTTGTGAGGAAAATAGAATGAAGAAAAAATATTATGTATATTCCAGTGGTGAAATCTTCCCCGGTTTGCCACCGATTTGCTGCCCATACAGGCGTGGTGCACGCCAAGCATGTGTTGTGCATGCACATGTGCAGTATGTGCCAAACGCGTGCTTCCTGTGGAAAAAGGAGGTTTGGGAAGGTAAGTAGAACAGAGGAGGGGGGAATAGCTGTGCCGCACGATTTAGATTCACTAGAAAGTAGGATTTCTTGCTTTCTAGCGATTTTAAATCGTGCGGCACAGCTGATCATCGGAAATACCAGTTCGGACCAACCGGTAGCTTTTTTTTACTACCAGCTCACCCGAACCGGTAGTTTTTATCACTACCGGTTAGCCCAAACTGGTGCGAACCGGTAGCATTTCACCGCTGGTATATTCACTGCATTCGGTTTCTTGTAAATAAAGGAGGGATAGAAATCTAATAAAGTAATAAATACTGTACTTCCAAGATTAGAGGAAGGCATAAAAGATGCTACTGCTACTGGTGTTTTCTGTTACACGTCTTTCCATTATATTATACTTTCCCCCCTTCTTAGAAAAGCCAACAGGAGAAGCTTTCTTGGCACTTATCTAAGAGGCAGGGAGCCAGAAAAGTTGTAGACCATTAGAGAGAGGATTGTAGAGTGAAAGACGGAAAATTTTTGCATACCACCCCAGTTGCATTGTAACTGGGCAGTGTGCCAAACAAGCACAAAAACTCCATAGCATGTTTACCCCAGGAAGGTTTCACTAAGATTTGAATATCCTGGGTGTGTATGGGTGTGTATGTCTGTGGAGGATCAATTGCCTCAAGTGCAAAAAAATGTTCTTTTACGTAACAATCTTCCCGATACCATATCAAACTATTCTGAGTATCTATTCCATTCTCTTTTTCTGACTGGCAGTCGGCCTGCCCTGTGTCAGGGAAGACTAAGAACTCCACTAACTGAAATCCTAAAAACAAGCAAAGCTTTGATTACATTATTGATGCTGCCATCTTAATTGTTTTTTTCCCCCTAACCATACACTACAGCAGGAGTGTCAAACTCAAGGTCCGGGGACTGGATGCGGCCCACGGGGTGCTTAGATCTGGCCCGTGGGGCTGCCCTGGAAACAGTGAAGGACCAGCCTGCGATGCCTCTGCCAGCGAAAACAGAGCTTGGGAGGTCCTCCCGAGCTCTGTTTTCACTGGCAGAGGGTTGCAGGAGGCTGTCCTAGCCAAAAGCAGAGTTTGGGAGCCCGTTTTCGCTGGCAGAGCGCTTGGACCATCACAGGTGCCCCTGACACGAGTGATGTCATTCTGGCCAGACACACCCTGGCCACCCACCCAACGCCCTCCCCCCCCGAGGCCAAACACAACCCTGATGCGGTCCTCAATGAAATCAAGTTTGACACTCCTACACTACAGAGACTCTCATAGCTAGTCAAGGATATTCTTGATGATGATACCTTGAAAATTAAGGATTTCCCCCCCTTGCTGGTCATTAAATGCAATAGTGTGTAAGATGTGTGTTGAAAATCAGAGTATTAAGGCATCAGACTTCCCAGTAAGGCTCCAGCTATCAATTGCAAAACACTTAGCAACCATTAGGTGGCAGCAAGGATATACAAACAATCTTTGTTGCCACCTAGTGGACTAGATTTTGGCAGGCTAGATCGATCCTATTTCAGGAAAGAAAGTTGGTGAACCTTAGTCAAAATGAAAGCACTGAAGAAGAAATGGGAGGGATCACGTGGCTGGGAGGAACGTCATGAATTATACCTGTGTTGAAAATTTGGATAAGGAAACATCAAATCGTAATGAAAACTCAACTTTCAGTGAATATGATAGTTTGTTCACAAATTTAGATTGTACCAGGAGCTTGAGATGGCATACAAAAAACATATGTTCCCCAATGTTTCCCTCTAATAACCCTGTGAGGTAACTTCACCTGAAAAATTACTGTTGGCCCAACATCAGCCAGTGAAATTCCATAGTTGAGGAACTGGATTTAAACTGGGTCACCTGACTTGATCCAGTACAGAAGTGCAAAGGCTCCAAGATGTGTGAGATATCAATATCTAGAGAATGATATGATAATGAAAAAGGAAGATGGAATGAATTAAGTATTCTGCAAGGGAGCATGTCTGCGATTTTAAAGGCGAGCTCTCTACACTGCAACTTTGTGGAATAAACCTACCTTCTAGCATTTAACTGGTCTCTAATTGCTTTTGAAGAAGTTTTATCTGCCAGAAATGCTTTTGAAAAATTATTGTAACCACTCGATTGCTTTCATGATGCAAGGAAAGCCATCTAAATGATTTAATTGAAAGAGGGGAGTATCAATATTGTAATGAATAAGATTCATTTATTTACAGAAGGATTGGTAACGGCAATAAAATCAGTGCGGTCAACCCAGAGTGCAAATCATATTCTAGCTGAGGGACAGAACACCAAATCCTCTTTATCTATTGCTCTGTTGAACCTGTTTTCAGGGCCTCCTCCAACAGCTAAGCTGGTGGATTTAGATTACAAAATGTTGAGAAATATCCATTTTACCCAAAGAGCTGTACCCTCATTGCCTTAATGGAAATTTTTACTTCACAAATGTACTTGTATCCCACCACCATCACTGCCAGAAAGTAGCGAAACAGCTGCCATAATTTATCTGGATTTCAGGAACATGTTTGGTATTGTGCCATGCACCACTCTGATTTACAAGGCCAGAAACGATGATGAAAAGTAGGCTGTTTTGACACTGTCTGAAAACAATATCTAAGAATGGAAAAACAGGTAACAATCAATCTGAAATGATGGGATTCAAAATATCTCGCGGTAGCTGGTGATACACCAGCTGCTATTTTCTTAGATTTCTCTGCCTTTTTCCATCTGTGACCTTTTAGAAATTCTTATTTTGTTGCTTCTTCATATTGGACAACATCAATGATGTCAAAACTTTGATTGATTGATTGATTGATTGATTGAATGTATGTTCTCAAGTCATTTCAATTCTTAGCAGCCACATAGATATCCCAAAGGTGCTTTTTTCCAAAGGCAACTGGACTTCCTTTGTTTCGCTTGAAGACATTTTGCTTTTCATCCAAGAAGCTTCTTCGCAAAACAAAACAAGGAAAGTCCACTTGCCTTTGGAAAAAAGCATCTTTGGAACACCATGACCTGGATGACTAAGAATCTCCATAGATAATTAGCCACATAGACAGATTTCTCCATAACACTCTATCCCTAACCTATTGTTTAAAGTTTACCAATGGTGTCCCACCATCACTAACTGAGTCCATCCAGTTTGCTGCTGGTTGTCCTCTTCTTCTCTTTCCTTCCGCTTTTCCCAGCAGTAGAGCTTTTTCCACCTACCAAGGTCTTCACATCAATGGGTCCAAAATAGGATAATTTGAGCCTGGTTGTTTGTGCCTGAAGTGAGAACTCTATGTTGATTTAATCAATGATCCATTGGTTTAATTTCTTAGCTGTCTATGAGTGTCAATGAAGATTCTTCCAGGAACAGTTGTCTGGAAGTTGAGTCATGGCAATTGGATTTCTTTTCTCTTTCGGTTTGAAACATTTTACTGCTTATCCAAGTTGATTCTTCAGTCCAGTTCCACTGAAGAAGCTACCCTACTTGGATAAGCAGCAAAACATTTTAAAAACAGAAGTCCAACTTCCAGAATACACTCAGAGTCAGGGGTATTATCTAACACCAAAGTTCAGAGGTGTTGCAAGGTGCTCTTCCTGTCCTATATCTTTAGAATCTAATTTTTTACTTGCATAGAACGTCACGGGGAATTCCATGGTTACACAATCCTGATCTTTGTAGATATGGACATTTGGATATATTTCCCCAGGTTTTCAACGGTGCTTCACCAAGTGTTAATCTGTGGCCTACTTTTTGACAGCTGTGTCTAAGAGGCAGAAGCTGCCCACTGCTTCAATAACTTTGTTGCCCAATTCTCAGGCCAGGTGTTTTACCTGTTGTTATTAATCTGATCTTCTTTATGCTTAATTTTAATCCCATGATTTTAACTGCGCTGAGGAATAAATTATATATCGAACCCACATCACATTTTCCTGCCTTTCCTCCCCCACCCCACCCCCATTAATCAGGACAACAATGCCTTTGGATCCCAAATGAGTCCAATAGACTCTTAGAAGATAAAAATAATGGAATTATGCAACCCAGTGCAAAACTTGAAAGATCAAAAGAAAGCAGGAGGAGAAGTAGATAGTTTCCTGCAGAACGTTGGATAAGAGATAGGCAGGGAGTATTCTGTTGTATCATGGTTTTTAAGTAGTTATATCCCTTCTGATAGTCACTTCGTGAATGAACAAGTTCATTTCCCTAGTATCTGTTTTGAGAATGTGGACAAATCTGATGGGACCCAAAATTTTGCAAAATCTGATTTTTTCAGGGCTGCACAGACTCCACACGTGTACTTGTGTGAAGAGTAAATAAGTCTCAAATATTTAAGGTCTCCTCAAGGAGAAAATTCTCCGCTGGCACATCTTCTGTGACAGCCTAGTTTCAAGTTGCATAATGTACATTTATATCTGAGCCAGGGGTGAAATGCTCCCGGTTCGGACAGGATCGCCCAATCCGGTAGCGATGGTGGTGGGTGGTTCGGAGAACCAGTAGCAAAAATCCCTGCCCCTCCCCACTATGCCTAGCTGAGCTGCACAATCATCAGAGGCTTTTTTTTTTTACTTTTAAAAGCATTTTTTCTACAACCTCTTCCGACGAAAAAATGCTTTTAAAAGTAAAAAAAAAAAAAGCTTCTGATGATCACGCAGCTCAGCTGGGATCGTCAGAGGCTTTTCAAAGCATTTTTTTCTGCAACCTGTTGGCCGAAGAGGTGGTAAAAAAAATTGCTTTGTGAAAAGTCTCTGACGATCCCAGCTGAGTTGCCTGATCGGCAGAGGCTTTTCAAAGCATTAGAAAAAATGCTTTGAAAAGTTAAAAAAAAAAAAAAGTTGGCCACACCCACCCAGTCACATTACCACCACCACCACCAAGCCACGCCCACAGAACCAGTAGTAACAAATTTTACATTTCACCCCTGATCTGAGCCCCAGTCTGCATTTCACACCTGTGACCCACACACCTGTGGCTAAGTCTGTTTGTGGGAATCTTGACAGTAAGGCAGTAAGACTTGTTACCCAGATGATAAAATCTGATTTATAAGTTTTATCTCAAAAATCCCAACAGTTTGGGTTTGTTTTAAAGAACTCTTGTCGGTTCTTTGAGCAACTGAACCTGTGGATGGTGCTTTAAATAAATAATTAGTCACACAATTGGGAAGCATGGAGGAGACAGAATTGTGCCTAGGGGTGCCAGTGGTACCCAAGAAATAAGTAGGACAATTGATCGGTCTCATTGTAGAACAATGTTAAAACAATGTGTCTTTGTATAGACAATTGTGCTGCAAAGGGAGCAGATCTACCCACCTCCCAACAATTCTCTGGTATTAGCAAGCCAGCACAAGTGCCTTAAGCCTGGGCAAATATGTTACATCTCCAGAAGTTCTTAAATTAAAAGACTTGTATTGATCCTTTCCAGTCTGAGTTCAGACCCAGCTCTGGCATGGAAATGGTGTATAGATACTCCTCAACATACGACCACAATTGAGTCCAAAATTTCTCTTGTTAGGTGAGACATCTGTTAAGTGAGTTTTGCCCTATTTTACAACTTTTTTGCCTCAGTTGTTAAGTGAATCACCGCAGTTGATAAGTTAATAACCCGGTTGTTAAATGAATCTAACTTCCCCATTGACTTTGCTTGTCAGAAGGTCGCAAAAGGTGATCACATGACCCTGGGACACAGCAATGGTCATAAATAGGAACCAGTTGCCAAGCAGCTGAATTTTGATCACACAATCATGGGGATGCTACAAAGATCGTAACTGGGAAAAACATCTTAAATCACTTTTTTCAGTGCCACTGTAACTCTGAATGATCACTATCCAGAGCCTGGATAGCTCTGCGGACAAGGCACTGTAATTTAACACCAGCTGTCTGCAATTAAAGTAAGTTCGAATCTTGCCAGGCTCAAGGTTGACTCAGCCTTCCGTCCTTTCTAAGGTAGGTAAATTGAGGACCCAGTTTGTGGGGGCAATAAGATGACTTTGTATAAAATATACAAAAGTATGAAGGCTATTGCTTAACGCATTGTAAGCCGCCCTGAGTCTCCGGAGAAGGGCGGCATATAAATCAAATTAAAAAAAAAAAAGTGAACTGTTTTAAGTCGAGCATTACCTTTGTACCAGAATACAGGAGGACAATCTTTTAATAAAATGGATCACAGTATCATGTCGGAGTCCTTGGGGGAGATAGCAATAGTAATAGCACTTGCTTATATACTGCTTCATAGTACTTTAGAGTCCTCTCTAAACGGTTTAGAGTGAGCATATTATTGCCCCCAACAATCTGGTCCTCAAGAGAATGGTTGCAGGAACTGGCTATATCTAGTTTAATGAAAAGAAGGACCAGGGGAGACATGATCACAGTGTTCCAATATCTCAGGGTCTGCCACAAAGAAGAGGGAGTCAAACTATTCTTCAAAGCACCTGAGGACAGGACAAGAAGCAATGGGTGGAAACTAATCAAGGAGAGAAGCAACTTAGAACTAAGGAGAAATTTCCTGACAGTTAGAAAAATTAATCAGTGGAACAACTTGCCTCCAGAAGTTGTGAATGCTCCAACACTGGAAATTTTTAAGAAGAGATTGGATAACCATTTGTCTGAAGTGGTGTAGGGTTTCCTGCCTAAGCAGGGGGTTGGATTAGAAGACCTCCACGGTTCCTCCCAACTCTGTTACTCTAAATTTTACTGACCTCGGAAGGATGGAAGGCTGAGCGAACCTGAGCTGGTGAGGATCAAACTCCAGGTTGTGGGCAGAGTTTACCTGCAATACTGCACTGAGTCACCACGGCTCTTTGATGGGGTTTGGAAGCAATGCAATCTATGGGTTCTCTTGGTTCAGCCAGAAATGGTTGTTTGGAGATTTGTTCAACTCCTTAGGAGTTGTCCAAGACAATTCTGCAAGTCTTGTCTCTCATGTTCTTTAACATCTTAAGCTCCTGGAAACTCACAGATTTGGAGCCGATAATACTCTGCTTGAGTTCTTTCCTCAGCTCAGGGTTAAAGGTCCCATGGTGTATATATGCCCACAGGCTGCAAAGGATTAGATAGGAGAGACTAAAGCTGCACTCAACAAAAGATATTGGCTATTGGGGACTGGAGTTCAGGGCTTAGGTGATACTGTTCTGACTGGGATTACAATGCCTTTTAAGGAAGAAAGATATACAGATAGTCCTTGATTTATGACCGGTTGCTTAGTGACTATCTGAAGTTACAATCGACCTTCCTAAGGTACTTACAACCTGATTCAACATTCTGATGGCTGCCCCCACCCCAAGGTCACATGACTGCATTTTGGACACTCGGCACCAGCCTGCATTTATGGCCATTCGCAACATTCTGTGGTTGCATGACTTAGATTTATTATTATTTATTTATCAACTTTCTATACCGCACATCACACTTGAACTGAGAGATCATGATTGGCCCAAAGTCACCCAACCAGCTTTCATGCCCAAGGCGGGATTAGAACTCACAAAATTCCTGGTATTTCTACACCAGCACCTTCACCGCTATACCAAACTCGCTTTATTATTATTATTTTCCCATCGCTTTTGGCCTAATTGGGAGATCTTTCAGGTTGTTTCTCATACCTCCTACTTTCCCCATCAGGTGGCCTGTTACAGTTCTTGCACACTGTAAAACCTGCATACTGTCCAGTGACACTGCGTGGACTTTGGATATTTTCATTAAAAATTAATGTGGCTATTATCTATCTATCTATCTGTTTGTCTCTCTCTCTTTCTTCTCTCTTCTCTCTTTCTTCTCCCTCTTTTCTCTTTTTCTTCTCTCTCTTTCTTCTCTCTCTCTCTCCCCCTCCCCCCTCTCGATCTCTGAATCTCTTAGAGCTTGTTGATTGATTATGTGCCAAATGTGTGCGGTGTCGAACATAAACATTTGGCTTACTAGATTTCTGAAGTTGTCAGTGCCTCTTAGTAATTCAAAACTGCATGCTGTAATCTAGCCCCATATTCCACATAAGCTTGTAATTGATATAGACAAGCTTTGAACATCAGCCACACTCATTCCCAAGGCTCCAAATGTTGGCCACTAATTTAACCTGATCAAAAAGTCCTGAAGCACAAATAGAAGTTACACACTATTGTATGATACTGAGTTGGCCTATGAAAAAATATTTCAAATGAAATTCAGTAATTGTTGTTTTCTCCTTCGTTCCATTACAGTATACTTAAAACACATTATGGTAAATTGTGCTTAAAAGTACAGGGACCCATCGCCTTTTTCATATGTTAAAGTCAGTGCATTGATTTACCAGACTATGTATCACCTTCTGAATGATTTTGTTGATATAATGATACATCATCCAGCATACCCTGACACATACAATAACTACTTTTATTAAAAATGGTTGTACATGCTGAAAGTCCTTATCATAAATTAGATTTAATTTTAAAGTTGCACGCATCAAGAGGAATGAACTGGGAGAAAAAGAGAAATATTTTCTATTTATAACAATAATGTTCCTTGTGAAATTATATGAACTTTAAAAAGAACTCCACTGAACATGTTTTCTTGATGCAACAACATACCAAAAAAAGATATCTTCGTTCTACAAGACTAGTAGGACAGTTTGATAAGATGTAATATTGCAAATCCCATGCTACCCTTTTGTGGTTTCCAAGCCTAAATATTCTTGTCCCATTTTTGCTGTCTCAGCTGGGACAGAAAACTCAAGAATTTTATTGGCCTCTGAGAATTGCCCATAAATGATAAGCTGCATATGTGTATTGGACAACAGCTTGTTCGAACACTTTCTAATGTTAAATTCTATTATCTGCTTGATTTAGCCTTGTCACCAGGGAGTTTTCATTTCAAAGGTTTAGAGAGAAAAAATGGGTGTAGTTCTCTTGTGAAGCTGGTTATAAAAACTCAAGATTTAAAGTTCTTACCTTGAATAAGGTAATTCCATGGAATCATAGTCTTGAAAGACATGTTGTAATGTTGGGGCTTCCTCTAACCACCTTTTTTTAGCCTCCAAGATTCTCATCACCTTTGTTACTCTTCACTCTTTCAAGTCCTTATTTTTTTAAAATTTGTGATGACTTCTAAATTTGCATGGCCAAATTGTAAATGGATTCCTATATCTTCAGCACTGTTTAATTTGATGGAGATCAATTTATGAATGAATAGTTAAAATGACCAGGCCTAGCTCATCAAATATTTCCATAATGTGATACTTTTCTGTTATGTTGTCTTCCAAATCATCTTTCAAAATCCAGCACACTAGTTATAAGGATTGTAATCCCAACAACTATTTAGTTCACACAATCAAGGGAAAATTGGTCTAAGCTCAGAATGCTGATAGGGATATGGAAAAGATCAAAAGTGATTTCTGTTCAGTTCTGGAGCTCAAAACAAATTCCTGACTTCAAAAATTTTTATTACTAGAGATGGTCTTCCACCATAGGTTCCATTTGGTAGGTTGTGGGGTAATTGTGATGTAACAACAACCACCACAATTCTAGTGCTGTGAGCCAAGCTTGCCTACCTATGTTTAATTTAAGGCAATGCTTTGTGTGGATTTCAATCCCCAAATTTCTCAGGAATGAATTTCTCAAATAAAGTTCCTACATCTGGAATTTGCCTAACTTGAGAAATACTATTCTAAAAACAGAATTGGAGATCACAGGAAGCATTTTAAAGCCTTCAGTCTGAAGGTGTCCTCCAACCAAAATATTTGTTGCCAGGTTTTAATTTTTAAATGATGTAAAAAAATATTGAACCGGATGGAAATTAGACATACAGTATCTCTTCTAGTAAATCCAATTTATTTATTTATTTATTTTATATGCCGCCCATCTCACTGATAAAATGATTTTATCTAAAAAAAAAAACAAATACAAAAGCAATTAAAATGTAAACAGTTACATAAAAGGGAGACGGACAATGTTGGGATGATTTAAATTTAAATTTAATCCATGTAAATGTAAATCAATTAAATGAATTAAATTTAAATGTAAATCAAATGAATTAAATTTAAATTTCAAACCATTAAATGAATTACATTTCAATTATCTCCGTGCTGTATTAACTTTTATGAAAAATTTAAATTGAAATGGTTTCTATGTTTATCTAAATTACATTTAAATCAATTAATTTAATTGATTAATTTATTTAAATTATATTTACACCAATTACGTTTATTAAATTTAAATTTAAATGCATACCTTCTGTTCTAAGTTGTATCTTCTGTTCTAAGTATTGGTATGGCCTGTTGTGGCCATTCAACAGAAACACTACATCAAGAACTGATAAGATTTTGTTTATCAAGGAACAAGCTTAAGATTTTCATGGACCCACTCAAATGGCTGCAAGTGGTGGGGAAAAGATGCCCAGAGGGCAATGATATGTATTTTTCACATTTAGTGTATGGCTTCTACAGAGGTCATGCAATCAGTGATACATAACACTAATAAATCACCTTATGCGTACAAACACAAATATAAATTTAAATAAAGCATTGGCAAATAACATGTATATTTAAAATGTGTGGACGGTAGAGTAGATGAGATAAAATATTAAATTAGGGTGAAACCTTGGTAAAAATGCCATAATATGGTGCCACAGAATCACAATACCATGTTTCCCTGAAAATAAGACCCTGTCTTATATTTTTTTGAACCCTGAAATAAGCGCTTGGCCTTATTGCCATACGCTCAAAAGCCCAATTGGGCTTATTATCAGGGGATATCTTATTTGGGGGGAAACAGGGTAGTATTGATGTTATAATATGATATTGTAACCATGTAACTGCTTCTGGCGTGGCTGCATTGAGATCCCAGATGCCTTGAAATTTCCCGAAGTGACATTCTTGAACAATATGTGTGATTGTTTGTTCTGATGTACCACAGTTACATTGTGAGCTCTCAGCCATTCCTCACATAAAGAGCTTGGCCTTTCCTAATTCTATTCTGGTGGCTCCATATTTTTCAGGACAGCTTGATTCCTGGAAATGGTTTGGTTAGATCTACATGATCCGTTTGGTTATGGTTATTAAGGATCACCCATTTTGGCCACCATTTTTCATCTAGATCTGGTATGCTATGGTATATATGAGGCAGGGGTAAAATCTACTTCCCTTCCTTACCGGTTCAGAAGTGCACACGTATGCGCGCATGTGCTCACTTCACTCACTCACATGCGTCACATGCGCACACAGACTTGCGCATGCGCAGAAGGTAAAAAACACATTACTTCCTGGTTAAAACCAGGAAGTAATGACACCCGGGTGGGTGGGTGGAGCTTCGCTCCGCCATCGCTACCAGATCGCTGAACCACCAGCCAAGATCGCTCTGATCCGGGAGCATTTCATCCCTGATATGAGTTATATTTTTCATATCACAATGATGGAAGACCATACCATTCATTTTTCATAGTGACGGTAAGACGGAGCTCTGTAGGATGAAAGAGAAGCATTTGAAAGCTATTTCAGATATCCATCACTGCACTACTTTAAAAAACAAAAGGCATCCTCTGATTTTATGCATAAACTGAAGTGGTAGCATTGTTAATTGCAACATTAAAATAAGACTATCATCTACCTTTGCCTGGAAAAAAAAAAGCAGAGAAATATATTTATTTCAGTGGTGGATTTCAGGTTTTTTTTACTATTGGGTCTCTGGGCATGGGTTGGTGGGCATGGTGTGGCTTGATGGGCATGGCAGGGGAAAGATATTGCAAAATCTCCATTCCCTCCCCACTCCTGGGGGAAGGATATTGCAAAATCTCCATTCCCATCCTACCCTGGGGCCAGCCAGGGGAGATATTTGCCAGTTCTCCAAACTACTCAACATTTCCACTACCGGTTCTCCAGAACCTGTCAGAACCTGCTAAATTTCACCCCTGATTTATTCTGCATTTGCCAAACCTGGTTTCCACACTGTCTCAACATTTATTCTCTATGTCATATGATGCTCCCATCACATTCATTAAACATATTTAAATAAAACTGAAATCATAATATTATAGTACACAAGGAAGTGATAGTAGGCAGAAATTATGAATCCAGTGATTCATAATTTGAGAGGGAAACTAGTCTTGTGGGAAGAGCAATTAAAGGCTGTGTTTAAGATCAGGTAGCAAGTTACCTAGTGCATTTCGTCACAGATAATGATGTTTCCATATACAAGGAAGTACAATGAAGAGTAGCTTGGCTAAAGTTTTATTTTTAGGTTCCTGAAAGATAATGGCAACTATCATCAGAGTCAATAAAGACTTTCCAGGACATTCCTATGCTGTATTCAAATTGCTGTTTCACTTGTACCCTCTAATACAAATATTTAGTACCTTATTAGACTTTAATCAGGGTTTTACCTTCCGCTCTTTGACTGAATGGTGGAAAAGGAAAGGAAAAATGATTGGAGATGCCATTCCATCCTTATCCTAGGACCATAAAGGAATTACAGGTAATCTTTGATTTCCAACAACAGTACAATTGAGTCCAAAATTTCCATTGCTAAGCAACACAGTTGTTAAGTGAATTTTGCTTCCTTTTATGGCTTTTCTTGCCACAGTTGTTAAGTGAATCACTGCAGTTGTTAGTAACATGGTTGTTAAATAAATCTGGCTTCCCCATTGATTTTGCTTGTCAGAAGGTCACAAAAGGTGAAAGGTGAAGGTCACAAAAAGATAGTTGACCCTACAACCATCATAAATACATGCCAGTAACCAAGTGTCCAAATTTTGATCATGTCACATGAAAAACTGTCACAGGTCATTTTTTCCAAATAGCTTGAATTTCAGTCACTAAATGAATAGTTGTAAGTCAAGGACAACCTGTAGAAGAAACAAGTAAGAGATTCCCTCATGATTCCTGTTTCTCTCAGATCTGCTGTCCCCAGTTAAAAGACCTGACACTTTTCAGTCTGCGTTTTATAGGAAGAATAAAATACTTCCTCTTCCTCCTTCTCTTTCTCCCTTATACGAGGTTTTCTCTCTCTGTAGTAACTTCCTTAATACACAATACTTATTCTTTTAGATCTTAAATACCAACCTCTGTTACATGCATCCATGGGGAGGTGAGGAGGGAAAGACAAAATACACATTGTGTTATAATGATGGAGTTTAGATAACGGTACCAGACTTCATCAGACAAGTTCATATTTGCAGTGTGTACATGATGACATTGCCGTGCACATTAAGATTTTAGTATCAAGAGGTACCCTGTACGGCTATCAAGAATTGAGAGTTGAGCTCTCCTTGAGGTTTGGACAAAAGTTAAACAACATGGATATGGAATATGGAAATCCCAGCCTGGCTCTCTACGTTGGAGGTGTTGGTACATCCAAATTTCATTAATTTGGGAAAAGTAGTTACATCTAAGGATACATTAAATGAAAGAGGGGAATTAAGATCTAGAAAAGAACTACAAGAAGAAGGAATAGGACTGGAGTAGTGGGTATACCTTCAAATACAATCACACTATATGAAAGATAGCAAAGAATGGGGTATTATGAAAGAATTAATGACGCTAGATAAAATTTTATTAGGAACAGATGAAAAGGTGATAAAGAAAACTTATCAATATTTACTGGAATATGAAATGGCGGAAGAGCAAGCAAAGGAAACTATGGTAGTGTGGGCCAAAAACTTTGGTTACAATATTGAACTGGATAAATGGCAAGACTTATGGGAGAGAAATAGGAAATTAACGTTAGCCACCACGTACAAAGAAAACCTATATAAAATGTTTCATAGGTGGCATGTATGAATGCCAAGGAATTTTGGCATCAGATAAAGACATGGTTGGAAGAGATGCTAGACCAAAATATAGATTTGAAACCAGAACTATTCCTATTAGGAATTATAAAAGAGACATATAGTAAAAAAATGATATATTTAATGCTGCATGTTATAACAGCAGCAAGATTGGTGTATGCGCAAAATTGGAAAAATAAAGATATCCCCTCTGAAGAAGAGATACTGTAATAAAGAAAAGAATGGCCTGTGCAGAAATGGACAGACTAACACTAAAAATAAAGGTGAGTATTACGAAATTTGGAACAAAATGTACCAATGGTTGGAAACGAGAAAAAGGAGTTGAAACAGAAAATATTGAGGATTCGTAGAAATGAAACTGGACAATACTTAGACAAATATTTAAATGAGGATAAGGGATTGTTTATAGTATCAATGTAACAATGTATGATGAGTGGGAATTGTATCTTACAATTATCTTAAAATATCTATGAAAATGACAAAGCCAGGATGGTCACACTGTGTCCATTGTTTTAATGTTTATTTAATAAAAATTTGCAGTAACCTTACCCTGGAGTGGGGTGGGAATGGAGATTTTACGTATCCTTCCCCTGCCATGGCCACCAAGCCACGCCCACCAAGCCACACCCACAGAACCGGTAGTAAAATTTTTTGAAACCCACCACTGCCTTGACTCTGATGTAACTGAAGAAATGTTCGTGGATGAATGCTGGTTTATAATGAGAAATAAAATTGTAAATTTATTTGAATTAAAAGAACTTTGACAAAATCAACATCATCATCAGTTATTATCAATCATCTTTAAATCTGTGGCTTTTAACTTAAAAACAAGGAAGTTTTCTCATGATGAAAAGCATAGTATCATGGGATCATGTTTTGTTCAGAGGCGCCATCTAGAGGAGAGGAAGAATATCTCTCTTGGCTGCTGAATCATGTTCATTTTCAAGGATTTTGGAATATGATTTCTAGAAGTCCTCTTCCTCCTCCTCTTCGTCCTTATCCTCCTCCTCCTCCTCCTCCTCCTCCTCCTCCTCCTCCTCCTGTGTCTCTATTTGGGATTAAAGAACCAATCACGACACAATTTAAACAGTATATTATATTGAGAAATCTTCATCATTGTCACCTTCCTGCTAGCATTATTCCTGCATTTTATTGAGAAATAGAAATAGTAGAGCACAGTGGCTCATAAGGCTAGAATGCTGAGAATCAGTAAGCCCGAGTTCAAGGCCTGAGTGTTGCTGTGTGAGGGAGGGAGTTCCTGTCATTTGCTCCAGCTGCTGCCCACCTAGCAGTTCGAAAGCATGTAAACACAAGTTGATAAATAAATACCATTTCAATAGGCACATTAACTGGGTAACGGTAATGTCACTGGCTAATTCTTTCAATCCAGAAGTGCCTCAGTGCTTCTGACATGAATACAACGAATGAGAAACATATTTTAATAAAATAATTTATTACAAAACAGTTGTGATGAACCAGGATTTTTTTAAATCAATTTTTCTGACTAACAAATTTTATTAAAAGGCACAATCATTCATGAGCTGCAGTTCATTTCATCAGGCACATCCAGATACATCCAGTGCTACCAAATTCTTGGCCACCATAGACTAACATGATCCTTCTCTAACATGATGATTAGGGAATCTTCTGCCTCTGAACCTCTCTGCTATAAATTAATACCTTTAAGTAGACATCAATATTATTTTACAAGAACTACCATTTTGTTATGGAAAGAACAATGAATTTTCAACAAGAAATAATAGAAAGCATCTATAATTATGTAAATAGCCATCTATCTCATTACTAAAATATTGTCACAGTAGAGGTGTGCTGTATAAAATTTAATAGCCGCAGCATATTTTGGTGTAGCAGTTTCAGACCTGCTACTGGTATTGTGATATGTTTGTCAATTTTGGTCTCCCTTGGCTCTGCTGCTTTAGATTTCAATTTTGATCTCTACCTTAGTCCATCATAATTGCAAGTCTTCTTCTTCTTCTTGTGCCATATCCGTCATTGGACATTGGCAATCATGTCGGTGATCCTATTTTTATCAACAGCCGCACGAAAAAGTGCTGCTGAGTTTTGTCCAAACCAGTCCCTTAGATTTTGAAGCCATGATGTTCTTCTTCTGCCTGGACTTGTTTGCCTTCAATCTTTCCTTGGAAGATTAAGTGAAGTATGCCGTATTTTTCTGGGTATCGCATCACATGTCCAAAATATTCCAACTTTCGCTTTTTTTATGGTTTTGATGATTTCTCTTGGTTTTCCCAGGCAGCTTATCAAGTCTATAGTTTTTTGCAATTGCAAGTCTACAGTTTTTTCCCCTCTACCCCAATGGTTTCACTTTTCATTTCTTTCATACTTCCTTTAACTTCAGGGACTAGTTTAATTAAGCAGGAGTGATCAGGACCTCGGACAGAAGACAGTGATCAAGCTGGCTGGAATTATTTTCTCCACAAAACTTAAGAAAGATGTTCCATCCATACCTAGTTACCTTTGGCTGATTTCCATGAGCTAAGTGGGAGTCCGTTGTTACTACTTTGGTTACTACTTGGATGAGAGACAACAGGAAAATTGAGAAAGTAGATTTGACTGGGAAGTTTGAAGAAAATATCTCGGAGGGACTAACTTCTTCCAAACTGTTTCTTTAGAAAACTGCAAGGATGCTGTATTAGGGTCACGGAAAGGTAAACCCATCGGTTTAGGTTTTTAAAGGGCTATAAGTAGTGGTGGAGTTCCAATATTCTTACTTCTGGTTTGCCGTGCACACCTTCCGTGCATGAGCCTGGCCTTCCGCGCATGCGCCCGGCCTTCCGCGCATGTGCCCGGCCTCAAAAACATGGTTAAACAGGATGGCATTACACCGGTGTGTGTGTGTGTGTGTGTGTGTGTGTGTGTGTGTGTGAGCAGGCCCACCTGCAGTTGCCGCTACTGGTTCACTTAAATCAGTCCGAACCGGCTGAATACCACCTCTGGCTATAAGTAGGCTAATCCCCTCCATGAGGATCTTCAGTGGTCTTACATGGCTTTTGGCTCCAGGACGTTTTTTGGAGTGGTGAAGGTTGCTTTGGACATGATCCATATGAATCTTGGAAAGAGTTCAGAATGGGTAACAGAGATTCTTGAAGAGAACTATTCTTCCCAGCTACTTGACTACGTTTCGGTGAGGGTCATACTATGGTCAAAGACAACAAAGGACCATTTTCATTGATTGACAAAACAGTAAAATATGTACAAAGTGCAAAACAGTAAAATGGCATTAAGGAAAGCTTTGGGTGTGGTGAAAAAATAGATTATGATGAAGCAGTTAGAGAAATAAGGGGGGAAGTGGCAGTTCAATCTCTGATTCCTATTATTGTGTAAGCATGCACACTCCTTGAAAATAGCAAAAGTAATCGATTTCCATATGTAGAAAAATGTTTCCTATCTTAAAATGTTATGAGAATAAATGTGTTCTTATACCGAGGGACGCGGTGGCTCAGTGGCTAAGACTCTGAGCTTGTCGATCAAAAGGTCAGCAGTTCAGTGGTTCAAATCCCTAGTGCTGCGTAACAGGGTGAGCTCCCTTTACTTGTCCCAGCTTCTGCCAACCTAGAAGTTCGAAAGCATGTAAAAAATGCAAGTAGAAAAATAGGGACTACCTTTGGTGGGAAAGTAACAGCGTTCCGTGCGCCTTTGGCATTTAGTCATGCCGGCCACATGACCACAGAGATGTCTTCGGACAGCGCTGGCTCTTCGGCTTTGAAACAGAGATAAGCACCGCCCTCTAGAGTCAGGAACAACTAGCACATATGTGCAAGGAGAACCTTTACCTTTACCTTAGACCAGTGGTTCTCAACCTGTGGGTCACGACCCCTTTGGGGGTCGAACGACCCTTTCACAGGGGTCACCTAAGACCATCAGAAAACAAGTATTTTCAACTGTTTTAGGAATAATTTTATGGTTGGGGGTCACCACAACATGAGGAACTGTATTAAAGGGTCGCGGCATTAGGAAGGTTAAGAACCACTGCCTTAGACCGAACTAAAAAATAAATTGGAGATACCCCCTTTCCACTTCTCTTGCAGGAAAAAAATGTGATTGTAAAATACATAGAAAACATGATGTAACAGTGGCACTAAATTGGACTAGTTGTTAATAATTTTGAATATCTGCAGAGGCTTTTCCACAAAATGGCAACATTTTGATATTAGAAGAAATGGTTTCTTGTTTCTTCGGAATATTCTTCCAAAATGCATTTAAAAACAAAAACAAGGAATCATTTGGAAATCTAAACTCTCAGAATAATTATAGGAATATAACAACAATTAAGAACACAAAAGCTAGAGAATGTTTTTTAAAAGTTGGGCAGGCAAGGTTATTGAACAAAATAAGAGTTTCTTGACGAATGCAGAGAAACAAATGCCAGCGACCTATTTAACAAAAATGGGCAAAGTATTCATTATTACTGAAATTGGAATAATTACCCAGCAGATGCACCTAGTCAGTTTTTGTTACTACTTTAATAGTAATAGTAATAGCACTTATAAAAAGAAATGATGGGAAACCTCTTTTCTGTATTTAAGAAGTAACCTTTTATAATGCCTTTTGGTCGCTAAAAGAAAAGCTAGGAAAAGGAACCTGACAATAAAAAAGATACATTTAATTTTACACATTCTACTTAGGTCAATACCCTTTAGTGGCATTGGCTCCAGAATTTCTTTTATTTAGAAGAATGAACTATCCTGTTATTTCTGAATAAGAAGCAATCTGTACATTTAAGAAAGACATGTATAAGAATCAGAGAAAGTATGATGTTTTCTAGTCCAGGGGTGAAATTCAAAATTTTCCCCTACCGGTTCGGTGGGCGTGGCTTGGTGGGGGTAGCAGAGGAAGGATATTGCAAAATCTCCATTCCCACCCCACTCTGGGCCCAGCCAGAGGTGGTATTTGCCGGTTCTCTGAACTAATCAAAATTTCCGCTACCAGTTCTCCAGAACCTGTTAGAACCTGTTGGATTTCCCCCCTGCTCTAGTCATATATCATCAGTGGCTTTTGAATGTTTGCAGAAGAATAGTATTAATGATCTTATCTACTATTGTTCCAGGTGACAAAATGAATCCCTATTTAAATTCTCCATTTTATTGAAAAATAAAGAATCTAAAAAGCAAAATATAGAATAGGAGGGAATCACAGTTTTCTCCTTTCATTTTTCATATAAATGTCTTCGAAGCTTGAGGGAGGAGGATTGGCTAGAAGTACAAATGTTAGGATCTTGAAATTGATGATAGAGGATCTGTTTCTCAACAGGAATAATTTCAGTGCCGCTGATTATCCATCCTTTCCCCAAAGTTAATTTTAAGTGGTGAGAAAGGAGGAGGAGCAGGAGGAGGATAGGATTGGATTTATGTAATCTCAGTTACAAAAGAAGTTAATTGTTTTGAAAACAATTAAGTGTGAGCATGTTCCCTCAGAATAGCAAGAATATATCATTGAGAATTAACAAGAGATTCATATATCAAAGTTCAATATATGTGCATGTATTTTTATAACTGTTAATTTTAAACTGAAGAAAATCAGACATAGTGACCAACTAAGAAATCATTTTGCAATATAACAAAATGTCCCAAAATGCTAGTATCTCCCACTTCTTTTCATTTCACGTCTTGTAATCGGGTAGATATTACATTCTCTGGCAGAAAGCCATCATTTTCTCTGCCTCTCTGACCTGCTGAAATAGAAGGTTATCGAGCTGCCTCTAATCAGGCAGTTTTCTATTGTCCTCCTGAGATAAACCTTTCACTTCAAAGCTCTCTCTACTCACAGAGCTTACTCCTTTTTTTTAATTGGGATAAACCTAGCTATGAATCGGGATATAATATTAGAAGACTTGGTTATCATCCAGCCACTGGCAGCTGGTTTTGGAGCAATCCGATTTTAAAGGGCGGTACAGATTTTTAAAAAAATTAAAAATAAATAAAAGGAACACCTTAAGTATTTGATGTAAAGGGTTATTAAAAGACTTTCAAACTATCCTTTTCTATTTCCTTCTGAGAAAGGATTTTCCCTCAGGGCCATCCAGATTTAAAGAAAGCTATCTATTCTTTTTGATATGGTCGGTGCATTCTATGACCTCCTTCATGTTCCCTAGTGGGCATGCCCCAATCTTCCTGGTTTTCTAACTCTTAAAAAAAGCAGGGATTACGCTTAAGGGAAACCCTTTCTTTCTTTCTTTTATTGTGAACATTTAAAGAAAGGCTTTAAAACATTTATTCAGAAGATGTAAAAGCCTCATTCCCCATGTTAGAAGCAGAGGCAGGTTTGCAGGTATGCTGTTGTTGTATCTTAAGAAAGGAATTCAAGTTGGAAGGAAAACAGTCACACCACAAATGATAATTTGGATGACTGGATGAAAATGAATTGATCTAGCCTAGATGACATGCTAGTTAGATTTGGCATGATATCCAAACCTAGACCAAGTGGTAAACTCTGCTTAATGCAACTGTAGTTTATTATTTACAGGATTTGTGTCAGTGGTGGGTTGCTCCTGGTTCGCACCGGTTCACAAGAACCAGTAGTAAAAATTTGTAGTAGTTCGGAGAACCGGTAATAACATTGGCTGGCCACACTCCCGAACCGGTCCCTGGCCTGGTCGCCGCTCCCTTACCCCGCCCATCTCATCAGAGGCTTCTTTTTTTTCTTTTAAAAGCATTTTTTCTACAACCTCTTCGGCTGAAGTGGTTGTAGGAAATAAAATGCCTTTAAAAGCCTCTGGCAATCCCAGCTGAGTTGCCTGATCGTCAGAGGCTTTTAAAAGCATTTTTTTCTGCAACCTCTTAAGGTTGTAGAAAAAATGTTTTTAAAAGTTAAAAAAAAAGTTGGCCACGCCCATCCAGTCACATTAACACCCCCCACCAAGCCATGCCCACACCCATAGAACCGGTAGTAAAAAAATTTAGAACCCACCCCTGATTTGTGTGTAATCCAGACCTGTATGTTAGTGTGTATGTGTTGTGTGTGTGAGAGAGACAGAAACAGAATGAAAGAGATGTTAATCTTTTCTTTTGGTCTTTGGACATAGAGACAAAAAGCAGTAAGTCAAGGCAGTGGCCTAGTGGTTAAGACATTTAGCTTATCAACCAGAAGGTAGACAGTTCAACTTTCAAGCACTGTGTGATGGGGTGAGTTCCCATTCTTGCTCTAGCTCCTGCCAATCTATTTTATTTTATTTTATTTTGTTTTGTTTGTCAAACATGTAGAAGATAGCAGGTATAAACATAAACATAAAAGTAAGTAAGTATAGATAAAAGGAGACAGTAAGACAGGGATGGTAGGTACACTAGTGTGCTTATGCACGCCCCCTTTACGGACGCCTCTAGTGTGCTTATGCATGCCTCTTAGGAATGGGGTGAGGTCCACGGTAGACAGTTTGAGGTTGAAGTTGTGAGGGTTTGAGGCTGTAACAACGGAGTCAGGTAGAGCATTCCAGGTGCTGACCACTCTGTTGCTGAAGTCGTATTTTCTGCAATCGAATTTGGAGTGGTTTGTATCGATTATTTGCCCATGTATTATTGTGGTTACAGCTGAAGTTGTTGTTGACAGGTAAGAAGTTGTAGCAATTTTGTGTACTATGCTTAGATCAGACCGCAGGTGGCGCAGTTCCAGATTGTCTAAGTCCAGAATTTCAAGTCTGGTGGCATAAGGGATTCTATTGTGAGTAGAGGAGGGGAGTACTCTAGCGGCTTGAAAGCATGCAAATGCAAGTAGATAATAGTTCAGTGGGAAGGTTACAGCATTCTGTACACCTCGGCATATAGTCATGCTGGCCACATGACCACATGGAAGCATCTTTGGACAATGCTGGCTCCCTCGGCTAAGAAACAGAGATGAGCACTGCCCCTTAGAATTGGACTGGAGTGGACTGGACAGGGGAATCCTTTAACTTTTTAAAGTCAATGCAGTGTCTTTTCCTTAGAAGAGTTGGTCTTGAGCAGTGACGATTTTTTGTGGAACCAACTCTTTTGGAAACAATAAGAAAATGGTTCTAATAGAAGAGAATATCTACAGCTCAGGATGAACTGTTGAATCATTGGTGTTCTTTCAACTTGCCTCTTTGTTTGCAGACATTTCATTACATGACTAGGGAACATCTTCAGTGATGTTTCATTATCTGACTAGATGATGTTATGCCAATGAAACATCTGAAGGCAGAGCACCAAACTCAGACAGCATCAACAACTCCACAATATCAAAATGGACTGACACTCCCATTGCCACCTACTGGGATTTAAAAAAAAAAACTTATTCTAGCCTACAGACATGAAATCTTCAGACCACAACTAGCTGGGATACTAGCCAGCACTGAAGGCAACTGGAAATTGATCCTGGTCTGGGGAAGGTATGGCTCATTGGCTGAGTTCATACAACACAATAAATCCTAAACCTGGGATTGCGTTATATTTACATAAAGTTATTTTTAACTGATACTTTACTGTCAAGGCTTCACACCAGAATTTAATTCTCCAGACTTCTAAAGAGCTTGGCCAAATAAGTTTTTTTTTATTGCAGGTAAAAATGAAGCCATGTCAATACAGATTTGCCCAAAAGGTCAAACCCTTTCTATAGGTCTATTTTTAAATCTACTCCTACTTTTAAATTTTTCTCCTACTTCTGCAAGTTAATGGATAGTTTTGGTTGTTTTCTTGGTGACTCTGAGAAGTACCTGATCCATGTTGACATAGCAGTTTTGTTTAGCTTAAGAACATCCAATTCCTGATTCAGCAGCTCTATTTCTTGCAAGTACAGCTTTATGTGATGGCCTAGTTCCCATATTATGCTACAACCATGCTGAACATACATCATCAATTAAACCACAATCCACTCAAAACTATTTTAAATTTGATTAATGAATCTCTATATAATTGAATTCTATTACCATGGTGGTGCAGTGGTTAGAATGCAGTATTGCAGGTTGACTCTGCTCATTGCCAGTTTGATCCTGACTGGCTCAAGGTTGACCTATCCTTCCATCCTTCCGAGGTCGGTAAAATGAAGATCCAGCTTGTTGGGGCAATATGCTGGCTGGGGAATTCTGGGAGTTGAAGTCCATACATCTTCAAGTTGCCAAGGTTGAAAAATACTAGTTTAGAGAGTGCTGTAAAGCAGTGGTCCCCAACCCCCGGTCCGCGGACCGGTGCCGGGCCGTGGAGTACCTGGCACCGGGCCGCGCAGCGGCCGGGGGACATGAACGCTGCAGCGCAAAGGCTCCTGGGCCGTGCGCAATGGGCCGTGCGCAAAAGCTCCTGGGCCGTGCCCCCACCCCTGCGCGCGCTCAGCGGGCCGCGGCGATAAAAAGGTTGGGGACCACTGCTGTAAAGCACTATGGAGTGGTATATAAGTCTAAGTGTTATTGCTATTGCTATTATTATTACATAAAACTTTTTGTGAGATTAAAAAAAAAAACAAATGAAAACATCAAACATGGAACAACATTTGGGTCTGAATTTCAATCTGGTCTTATTGAGAACAGAACAATCTGTTTTTATTTGTCCACTGCTGAAATCCGCACAATCTTTTCAAAATCTCTCCTTAGCTGTAGGAAAAAGCATAATCTTGCAACCAATTTGCAGATTTTTTTCTTATGTGTGTGTGTGTCTACGAATGAGAAGGTCTTTGCCAATTCAGATCTTTCCAGTTAAGTCACAAAACGTTTCCTAAGTCTAATGATATGCATGGAGGTTCAAATGAAACCAGATTTCCCAGCAAGCATATACAATAAAGTATGTTAATTTTGCTGTTAAATTGTATGCTGACCACTCTTGCATTTCCTCTTGTGGTAGACTAATCCTTATGTAACAGAAATCTGGAAAAGCGTGATAATGTTTTAGCCCCCTTTTTTATTTCAAATGGTGTTCCTTCTTATTCAAATGAAGTTTACCACATCTGCAATTCTCATTATAGATTATCATGCATGGCTGAATATTGCTGGATTTGGGTATGTGTGAACAATGCCTATGTCCCCATATGTCTACCTATATTTGAATCCAGATGGTCCTATATAAACCATTTAAATCAGTGGGATTTAACATTTCTCCCAGTTTTTCATCAGTGTTTTAATGTATAGGGATTGTTTCATCCCTTATGTCTAGTTCCAATACCTGTAAATATGAATTTACATGAATTTATATCAATTCATGCACACAAAACATTGCATAAATAGATAGGAAACCACAGGTACATGCATGTTCTCTGAAGCTAAGGTTTTAAAAATAAATTTGCTATTCACCTTTCTTTTGAACAGTGCTGTGCTTGCTACTATCCTTACAGATTCAATTCAGCGTGTTCTTTGGGGCCTCCTGTTGTCTATGGTTAGTCACTATGGCAGCAGAATGCTGGAATAAATCCAGTTTTGGTCTGATTCTGCACAAATCATACATTTTAAAATTAAGATAAAAAGAAACCCATCTTTCTGATGTTTTATTATTATCTTTTGAATGATTGCATCATGTTTTATGAAATGTACCTAGAATTTAAATAAATAAATAAATCTTGAAATGTTTATTGTGGATGTGTTAAACTGGGCTTTGGGGCTTTAACAAAAAATTCTTAAGACACCAAGAGCCAAGAGCATTTCAAATAACCAAGAACTTAACCCTGTTTTTCTTTTACGGTGGTTGACTAGTCAATCATTATGTGGTTAATCAAGGAAACAGTTATTGAAGCCATGTGGTATATGGCTGGGCTAAAGATTGGCTTCATTGCAGCCTTTAGACTGCAAGCACAGAAGTTAGAAATCTGTTTCCAACCCATTTCTTATAATGGGCTCTGACCAGAACCAATTATAATCTTTTTTTTCCTTAGCAGTCATAATCATGTAAATTTGCACAAAGCAAGCACATTGTTAATTGGAAAACAAAAGTCACTCCAGCAGTCAAGGATTAAAGGCTGTTGATTGGCAGCCATTTCCACTCACTGTCTGTTTTTTTCAACCCTGCTTTTTTCTTCCTTTTCTTCATTTGTGATACAATCTGTCAGCTTTTCAGTAAGTGGGAGAAATGGACAATTTTAGGCACTGGCCTGAAAAAAACGATCCTAAACTTTGCTGTAACAACTTTGAAATGTGACAACAGCTTTAGGCTTAGTATCTCTCAGAAGTCAGTCACACATTTTTTAACCTCATTTACAATTACACACAGGTGACATTGAGTGTAATTTCATTTTTTAAATATATATAGGTAAAGTCATGCTCTGATCTTGAACATGGATTACATCACGGGTGTCAAACTCGCCGCATGTTGCCATCACAGATGTTTTTTCCCTTCACGGAGCTGGGGTGGGTGTGGCTTGCGCGTGACGCATCCGGCCCATGGGCCGCCAGTTTGACACCCCTGGATTACATAAAGCCATGTTGCTTTATTGGTAACATTACAGAACTGGTTTGTCATAGCTTTTTCCAGCATTTTTTTAAAAAAATAATTCAGATTTATAGTCCTTCAAGTCCAAATCTACTTTCTTTGTTTTTTCTTTTTTCTTTTTTCTTTCTTTTTTCTTTTTGGAGAACTTCCAATGACAACAATCTCCTGTCAATTGCTTTGATGATGACATTTGTTTAACCCTTGGACCACTCTGGTCTGAGGCAAACTTAACATACTGATTATGTGCCGTGAAGTCATTGTCATCTCTTAGCACCCACATAATCCCCCCCCCATAATAATCTGTTCCTAACTCAGCCTTTCAAATCTCCCAATTGAAAAAGTGTGTCACCAAAGGACTCTTGATGCTATAAAGCAGGGGTCTCCAACAGTGGTGGGTTTCAAATTTTTTTACTACTGGTTCTGTGGGTGTGGCTTGGTGGGTGTGGCAGGGGAAGGATACTGCAAAATCTCCATTCCCATCCCACTCCAGGGGCAGGTTACTGCAAAAATCCACATTTCCTCCTGATCAGTTGGGACTTGGGAGGCAGAGAATAGATGGGGGTGGGGCTAGTCAGAGGTGGTATTTACTGGTTCTCTGAACTATTCAAAATTTCCACTACCGGTTCTCCAGAACTGGTCAGAACCTGCTGAAACCCACCTCTGGTCCCCAATCTTGGCAACTTTAAGACTTGTGGACTTCAACTCCAAGAGCCTTGGTCGTACAGTGGTCTAAAGCACCCTGTTATTAAGAACAGCTGCCTGCAATTACTGCAGGTTCGAATCTCGCCAAGGCTCAAGGTTGACTCAGCCTTCCATCCTTTCTAAGGTAGGTAAAATGAGGACCCAGATTGTGGGGGCAATAAGCTGACTTTGTATAAATATACAAAAGAATGAAGACTATTGCTTAGCGTATTGTAAGCCACCCTGAGTCTCCGGAGAAGGGCAGCATATAAATCAAATTAAAAAAAACAAAACAAAACTCCAAGACTTCAAGTCTTAAAAATTGCCAAGGTTGGAGACCCCTGCTATAAAGCTTGATTGGAATGAATGGGAGCCTTCTCCCTAATTAAAATTCCAAGCATGGTAACTTAATATAGACTGGAGAGGATCTCAGAGCTACAAGAATGTTTATGTTGGTGTTAGAAAGTTAAATTCCCTATTAACCTTCTTATAGAGAATCTTCCTAGAAGACAGCATTACTTCAATTGCTGGCATCTTTATGTTGCCTTTTAGTTTTTAACCAACTGTATTTTGGATGGTCCCTATCCACTTTTGTGGCATTGTCAAACATATTTTGTGCTTTCTGAGGATCTCAGCTCCTCCTGTCTACAAACAGTGTTTCTTGTTTCCCACTATTGTTACTGAATCTAGCATCTGCAGGCACCAACTTTCTGCAGTCTTTCTCAGTTTTAGCAACTTTTTAAAGATGTGTGAACTTCAACTTCCAGGCTGGCTGGGGAATTCTGGGAATTGGAGCCCACACGTTTGAAAGTTGTTAAGGTTGAAAAACCCTGCGTTAAGTAATTGTCCCTTTAATAAGAGAGGTATTCCACCTCATCCAGTGTGAAAGGAAACTAGAGTTTTGAAAATGAAGACACACAATGCAATGGGCCCAATATTTTATATTCAAGTTCCGTTTTTCAGTTGATAAACATGTAAGTATTCCCAGTTACAGAAAAAAGGAGAAAAAATAGTGAAAGCAGACGTTAGCGAGGCTAGCAATTTAAAAAAAAAAAAGATAATTATGTATCCTTCACAGAAGGTAATATTCACAGTGTTGCACAAATACATAAAATTGTTCCAACCCTTCTGAAGATGTAAAACTACAAGCTTTTTTGCCACCTAGATAACACTCCATTGATGTGACAGCAGCTTGACTGGCCAATTAAAAAGCTAATGTTGTTTTTTTCTCCCATTATCTCAGTGTCAAGGATGTAGACAAATAAATTACAATTATTCCCAGCGTCTACATCTATTTTAGGAAAATGCAATACAGAGAAAATAAAGGACTTAGTGACAACTGAGAGAGAGAGAAATAACTTTTTTTCTTCTCTTCTTAAAAGGTCAAACAGAAAAGAAAAAAACCAACGCTTAAATTCCAGTAGTTTCTGACTTTCATTCAGGCTCTGTTTTGGTTGCAGGATTATTTCAATCAATACTGAGTTTTGTCCTTCAACTTCGCGTGTTCCTGATTCATCAGGCAATAAAGTCTCAGCAATTACAGCAACTGGGATAATCTTGTTTGATGGTCTTAGAAGTTTTAACATCAGTAGAAATGTGAACAAAGTACAACTCTGTTTCATCCCAGTATATCCCTTCATTCCTAGTTCCTGATCGCATCTACTTATATGGATTTTCCAATGCCACAAGCACTCAGCAATTAAAAACAAGACCTTAACACTAAATGATACAGACCAGCACATGAATCAGCATATACCATCAGCCAGTTTAAACTATAAAAAGAGGCTCAAAATATGACTCCTGTCAAAAACACACATTTCCTCATTTGAATGCAGAATATGAAAGTCAAGTGAGCCTTACTGGGTAAAGTTGAATAAAATTGATGCCATAGCTGAGAAGGTTCTAAACTGCGACCAACATAATACAATCTAACACATTTTGAACAATATTGTGACAAGATGAAGCTCTTATGATAACTTGAGTGAACAGGAAGGATGCTCTGGAAGATATATTTTAGCTGTATTGGTTTCATGTTATGTACCATAAGGACTGTATTGTCCTAACTAGAATGGATCTTTTAACAGAGGTTGGCGCCTACAAGGAAATTGACTTGTCAGAGTCATATTTTCTCTTGTCAATTTAGCATTCCTAAAGGATGGAGTCAGGACAGTTCTGGTGGTCCCCACAGCAAAAGACTATTACTGGAGGAATAGTAGCAAAAAGCATAGCAAAAAAGCCCATTATTGATACCAGTCATATTACGGTTTATGTAATTTTGGTACATAATGTTTCTTGCAGGTCTTGTATATACAAGAGTGAAGACGATGGACTTTAATGAAGGAACCAATTGATCTGATAATTTCCTGGACCTGATAATATAAAAGAATTAGAAAATACAGCTTAAAAAGATTTGTGTGTGTGTGTGTGTGTGTGTGTGTGTGTGTGTGTGTGTGAAAGGATCCAGTTTTGTACAATGTGCAATGTGTTAATTTATGTGCAGAAGTGTATGATTAGAATTATTCTAAAAATGCAAGACATTTTTCCCAATGTAACAAAGTGATAACCTTCCTAATGTATGGATGGTCAATGATACTCGAACAGAGTATCCACTTTTCCACTTGTTAAATACTACCCATGATTATATCCAGATCATTTACACATTTGAAAAACCAGCTTTAGATCATCTGTATTTCATGTAGTGAACATTTAAAGCGTACATATTTGTTGATATTCTTCTGACACAATGATTTGCCAGTCATTCTCAAAATAACAAAATAAGCAGTTCTAACAGAGTACTTGGAAGCATGATAAAACAAACACAATCTAGACCAGAAATAATTCATGGGCTTTTTACAAGACATACCTAACCAGTTAAATTAAAAATTGGTTCCATTCACACAGCATGCTAAGCTTGGGAAGCTTTAATCTTAGTTTTAAAAAAATTATGTGTCACCAAGGTGCTTTTTCAAGAGGCAACTTTACTGTTTTTTCTTTGAAGATGTTTTGCTTCTCATCCAAGAAGTTTCTTCAGCTCTGAAAAAGCTTTTTGGATGAGAAGCAAAACGTCTTCAAAGAAAAACCAGAAAGTTTAGTTACCTCTTGAAAAAGCACCTTTGGGACAACCATGACCTGGATGACTGAGAATCTCCATAGACATTTTTTCCTGTGGTAGTGAAAATACAGCCTCTTTAATTAATCTATGATTTCAAGTTCTCTGCAAGTAAAAAATAAGTTAAATAAGTTAAGCATGTTGCGTCAAACCAATCATTTTTGGGACAAAACATACAAAGCCCCAAGTTTTCTTCCATTCAATCAGGACTCCAAGGCGGGTACACATACCGTGCCTGTCATTTCTGCAACTGGAGAACTTGTAGCCAGATGTTGTTAAACAGATGTTGCTAAACAGTTTCTGCCAACCTTATCAATGTTGCAAGGGGCTGATGATGGTTGGAACCCTACAACATTTGCAATAGGTCAGTTTCCCATGCCTGATCTATAAAGTGCATTTCATGTACAAAAAGTACTAAAGTGAAATTCTAACTGAAATGCTGCACATCAGTTAGATGTGCTTCTTCCAGATTTTCTAATAAGGGGACAGGATAGGTGATCCCCAATGTTTATTGCAAATAGCAATAATGGAAAGACTTGAAACAAACTTTCTGAGTAATCATATGGCATAGCGATGAAAAGATTGGATAAGGATCAGGGAGATCCAGATTTAAATCTACCTTAGGTCATTGGGTGACTTCGGGCCAGTCCCTCGTGATGGTTACTCTAGAGAAAAAATTGCAGAAGTGTTATGTATGTTATCTTGAGCTACTTAAGAAAAGGTAGGGTATACATTTAATGAACAATGTACAAAAGACTATAGTGTTATAATTATTTAGACTTCTTGTGCTGCAAGAATTATTGAAAGCACAATATAATCTCTCGTTTTAAACAATGATTATGATTTCCATCCTTATTACTAATTAAGAGCATGAAGCACCAAGCATGCTAACAACTAAGCTGGGCAGTTGGTTTGCCCATGACAAATATTGATTCCCATTTGCTGCGCACTGTTCTACGCCTTATTAAATTGCTTCTGCAATGTGGCCAACAGGTCTTAAACTGAACATGGAAGGGCCAGTTATGCTTTATGGGAGAGACTATAAAACCCTTGTCACAGACTTTTAAAAGCCAAGGAATACAATGTAAACACTCTCCAGAGTATTGAGGACAAACTACAACTCCCAGCATCTTGACCATGCTGCTAGCAGTTGTAGATCAGCAAGACCTGAAATATAATCCATGCTAGAAGATGAAACAAACACAGTCTAGACCAGAAATAATTCATGGGCTTTTTACAAGATATACCTAACTAGTTAAATTAAAGGCTGGTTTCATTCACACAGCATGCTAAGCTTGGGCCAGCTTTAATCTTAGTTAAATATTTTTTGTTGCTTAACACATAGCGAAAATCCAATCTTTTAAAATCTATGTTTACATGTGCTATGCAACTAAAAAAATATGTTAAATAAGTTAAGCATGTTGCATTACGCCGTAATTGTATTTGGGACAAACGTACAAAGTCCAAAGACTTTGGCCATGCTGCTAGTCTTTGTAGTTCAACAAGATCTGAAATATCACTCATGCTAGAAGATGAAACACAGAATATTTGAGAGATCCTCAGATGGAGAAATCAAAATCCGATTAGACTGAATCCAAGATTACTGTCTATAGGCAAATGGTCCCAGGTGGTTCTCAAGCAGTAGGCAGTTAAGTAGGCTGCTGGGTGAGGAGGTTGTGTGGGTAGCCAACAAGATATGGTACAAGCCCCGCAGGGGTACCGGCTTCTGGGCAAGGGAGGAAGCTGAAATCGCTCATGAGGCACTGCATGAGCGCAGCAGGGCCAGGGGTGACCTGCTATTGGGTAGGGGAGAGTGTGAATTATCTACCTGGGAGAATTAAAATCCTCCCTGCCAGTTTCCCCACTGAGATTGCTGGCAGGGAAGTTTGCAAATGGTGATCATAGGATTGTAGGATGTTGCAACCATTGAAAAGTGCAAGATGATTGCCAAGTGCCCAGATGGCAATCATGTCACTGCTAGAGTGTTGCGATGGCTTGAACTTCAAGGTCCAGTTGTAAGCATCACTTGTTCAGCATTTGTCATAACTTCAAGGGGTTGCTGAGCGAGTGGTTGTTAACTGAGGACTATCTGTAACCCATAGGAAGATAATGCCAGAAGTTAATGTATGGTCCCAAATTAGTCAGGATATACAGTACAACTGTGTGGTCTTGCTCTTATATCACAGTGTAAGGCTTCAGACAACTTTTTGCAAGTTAGGATCTGGAGAAAGTAGATGAAGTTTTACTACGGTTTTCCTGCCTACCTCAAATTCTGATAAGCAGGCCTAATTTGTTTACTTTTTATTTATTTATTCATGTTTCCTATTTCTAAACCACTCTCCTTACTTAAACACTGTTATCTTTTTAATACAAGATATGTTCTCATGTACTTTCTAAGAAACAGGAACTTGGAAACAGGACAATAATTTATATCTCATTTAGCTTGGTTTTGTTTATTTTGATTGGTCATGCTGGTTGGAGATGACGGGAATCAGAGCCCAACACAGAAGGACGATTTGGATTTGAGAAAACTGCATTGGGGTTTCTGGTAAAGACCTTAATCCCATTGACCTTGAAATGCCAGGGGTTGAATAGTTCAAAGTCTAGAATTTAGAGTCTAGTAGAATGTTTCTTTTCTCTACATCCATCTATTGTGGGGTGATGGTGGGAAGAATCTCATAAGCACAGGGCTGAACAACCTATAATGAAACAACATATATGATTCCTACCCTTCTTCTTTTGCAGGTCTCACAGTCCTTCCAATCACAACTGCCAAATTGGTGGCATGGATTCCCTACTGTGTGCGGACAGGAAACACACCTACATTGTAATGTAAGACTCTTGCATCTGTGAAAAAAATAATAAAACTTGACCCACCGTTGCAGTCCTTGAAAATTGTTGAGTAGCCTCTAACATAGTATTTCATAGATTGTTTGCTGCTCCTGCTGCTCAAGCAGGAGACCCCATACCGTTCCAGACAAGAGGTTGTCTCTTTTTAAAAGCCTCCAATGATGGAACACCACAACCTCTGAAGACAAGCCGTTCCACTGGTTAATTGTTCTCACTGTCAGGAAATTTCTCCTTAAGTCTAGGTTGCTTCTCTCCTTGATTAGTTTCTCTCCATTGTTTCTTGTCTTGCCTTCTGGTGCTTAGGAAAATAGGTTGACCCCCCTTGTCTTTGTGGCAGCCCCTCAAATATTGGAACACTGAACTGTAGGCATACAAGAAGGAATTCTTTGGCCATGTGTTTCTGAACAGGAAGGGAAGAACTAATTGGTCCCTCTTGAAGAGAATAAAGAGATTTTTGCTAAATCATTACATAAATACACTTTTTTCAGCCATTAAGGACACAAAACAAATCGGTCGGCTTACTAGTAGTGTTTGAGAAAGCTTCAACACATACTGTTCCAACATGACACAGGATGAATTATTTCTCCTGCTAAACACAGCACTAAAAAAAAAAAAAATCATCTATGCAAAACCTCTATAACTTACTCCAGAAAGATCACAGTTAAGCCCAAAGGGGTGTCGTGCAGTGTTTCTCAGTAGTTGCTATACTATGTGCAGAATTTAAAAAAGGAATTATAAAGAAATACTCTATCTTAACAAGTTCCATAGTTCCAAAGACATAAACAACACTAAGAGCCCACAAAAGAGTGAAGGCATTGTCACTGTTACACGTGGATTTCTTCTAAAGTAGACACCGTAGATGCAGGTCACTTTGCTTAGAAAGGTAATTTCTACAAGCAGTAACCTTAGTTACAAGGTTTTCTCAATTTTTGTCCAGAATAAAAGATGGCTAGTATAAGCAAATATCTGAGTTACTCATAACGAAGACTTTGTAGATTTTGTTTGAGATAATCAAACATGTAGGGTGAGCATGCATGGAATATGAAAAGTGTCTTGACGTATGATTGTAGACTTTTAGAGAAACTATCTTCCATTACCCTCTTCCCTCTTTTCAGGTTGCTTGGATGGCCCTGCTATCACTGAGAACATAATTTATCAATGATCTGCTATTTCCAACCCTGCCTCTAGTCGATTGTGATTTTCTCTAAAACCCTACCATCAAAAGGCACTTTTGGATTGGTGCAGCTTTTCCTTCTTAGGACAACAGGTTCTTGTGAAACAGAAGCCAAACCAGATCTGCGTCTTGTTTACTCAGAAACAAAAATTCAAGCTGACTTCTCTTTAAGTCCACGTTTCCATGGGCACCATGGATTCTTTTGTTCCGACAGAGGGAAGCAAATTCTCTTCATCCAGAAAGCGAAAGGGGAACTGGACAAGAAATCCACGGATTTTCTTCAATTCTTCAGTTGCTTTAGTGGGATTCTCGCATGCAAGTTTCGGTTTATTGATGAAATCCCGCAGGTGAGTTAAGTTATTGACTTCATCGCTAGGAAGACATCGGAAAACCTAATTGAGAAGAGGAAGAATGAAGAAAAAGATGTGAGAACAGATCTCTCTCCAAGAACATGTCTATACTAGAAACTTGCCCAACTGTTTAGTCATGTTACCTCTGTGCTCATTGAATTTTAGAACTTTAACAAAGGATTTTCAGAATCTCCAAGACACTTGATTTTTGTCCCCCAAGATTTTTTGGAATCAAGTCATGTAAATATGTTTATATTTACATTCTGGTTGATGTTAGGACCTTAAACCGTTCCAGCCCTCTTTCACTTAAGAAGAAAATTATCACTGGTTTTTCAGAAGCACTTGAAAGCAAAGCTGTCAACTATAAATATACAGGTAGTCCTCGACTTACGACCACAATTGAGCCCAACATTTCTGTTGCTAAGCAAGGCAAGTTGTTAAATGAATAGTGCCTTATGTTATGACACAGCTGTTAAGCTAATCACTGCAACTGGTAAGTGAATCATGCAGCCGTTAAGCGAATCTGGTTTCCCCCATTGACTTTGCTTGTCGGAAGCCAGCTGGAAAAGTCATGAATGGAGATCATGTGACCCCAGGACAGTGCAACTATGATAAATACATGTTAAGTGTCTGAATTTTGAACACATGACCATAGGGATGCTGCAGTGGTTGTAAGTGTGAAAACCAGTCATAAGTCACTTTTTTTCGGTGCTGTTGTAATTTTGAGTGATCACTAAACAAATGGTTGTCAGTCAAGGACTACCTGTATATAGGTGAGACAGAGATTCTTTGGATCTATGGCCGTGATGGTGAACCTATGGCACGCTTACATTTTTTGCTGTCCCCAGCCTCCAGAGACTCCTAGAGAGGCTCTGGAGGCTGAGGACAGCAAAAAAGTCACTTCCTGTTTCACTGGAAGTTGGGAAATGGGCCCTTTTAGGCCTCCAAGGGGGTGGGGAAGGCTGTTTTCGCTCTCCCCAGATGCATAGAGAGGATCTGGAGCCAGGTGAGAAAGAAAAACAGGTCTACCGAGCTATTGCATGCCAGGAGCGGGGGGGAGGAGGGGTTGCGCACGCAGGGCAGGGCACATAGAATTATGGGTGTGGGCACACACACGCGCAAACCTCCCCCGCCCCCCCCCCCTCCTGGCACGCGATGGCAAAAAGGTTAGCCATCACTGATCTATGGCTTAAGGATTGTTATCCTGGTCAAGGGTTTTGAGATCATGCTACAGATATAAGCCAATCATTAACCATACACCTAGGATAAAAGTAGGCAGGTTTTCAGGTGTTGGGTTTGTCTATGGAGATTCTCAGTCATCCAGGTCATGGTTGTCCCAAAGGTGCTTTTTCAAGAAGCAACTGGACTTTCTGGTTTTACCTTGAGGACATTTCACTTCTCCTCCAAGAAGCTTCTTCAGTTCTGATGAGAAGTGAAACATCTTCAAGGAAAAACAAAGGAAGTCCAGTTGCCTTTGAAAAAGCACCTTTCGGACAGGTGTTGGGTTGTAAAAAAGTAAGCAAGAATATTTTTAAAACAGCCAAAAATCTCGCAGAATTCCGAAGTTCACAAATGTCAAGGCTTTCATAACCGAGGCATGTCACATAAGAACACCAAAATCGTATACATTCTTGCCTAAAACCTCATGAGAACACAAACCTTTAGCAACGTGGTTGATCTTACAAACTTTCAGTCTGTTGATCTTTTTAAAGTTATGTTTAGTTCTAAAGTTCTGGGGTCACCTTCAAGTGTTGTTGTGTGGGCATTCCTAGCAATACCACATCTCTGATCCCTAAAATTTCTAATATGGATGTGAAATGCTTTTGGATTTGATTCCAAAGGTTGGTGTGCGTTGTGCAGGAGCATAAATATAGCACTGGTCAGGGATTTATTAAAGCAAGGTTGGGAGACTTCTAAGAATTGGACAGCCCTATTCAGAATAACAGAGTTGGAAGTCTTCTAGTCCAACCTCCTGCTCAAGCAGGAGACCCCCTACCAGTGGTGGAATTCAATTTTTTTTTACTACCGATTCTGTGGGCGTGGCAGGCAAAGGATACTGCAAAATCTCCATTCCCACCCCACTCCAGGGGAAGGATACTGCAAAATCTCCATTCCCACCCCACTCCAGGGGAAGGATACTGCAAAATCTCCATTCCCACCGCACTCCAAGGGAAGGATACTGCAAAATCTCCATTCCCACCCCACTCCAGGGGAAGGATACTGCAAAATCTCCATTCCCACCGCACTCTGGGGCAAGCCAGAGGTGGTATGTATGTATGTATGTATGTATGTATGTATGTATGTATGTATTTATTTATTTATTTATTTATTTATTTATTTATTTATTTATTTATTTATTTATTTATTTAAATTTTTATACCGCTCTTCTCCCGAAGGACTCAGGGCGGTGTACAGCCATATTAAAACAAACATAAACCCATAAAATTTAAAAACAATTTAAAATATATTAAAATATGGCCCTATATTAAAAACTACAAACACCCCGTTAAGATTCATTTTCTAAGCCAGTTCTCCGAACTGCTCAAAATTTCTACTACCGGTTCTCCAGAACCTGTCAGAACCTGCTGAATAGCACTCCTGCCCCATACCATACCATTCCATATGAATGTCTGTCCAGTCTCTCCTTAAAAGTTCCCAGTGACAGAGCACCCACAACTTCTGAAGGCAAGTTGTACAATACTCATGCCTTTCAGTAACAATAAGTGTGAAACAGAAGCCCATACTTCACCTTCCCAAAAATAGTGGCGTTACGTGCTGCTGTTGAAACCCACACTTCTTTAAAGAATTTGTCACTTATGGGATCCTGGATATCATTCAGATCTATTGAGCTGCCAAGAACAACCCTGAAGAATGGGAGAAGAGAAAAGGAAAAAAATAATAAAAAGAAAGGAAAGTACGCACAATTAAACTCGTAGGTGAGGTCAACGATAACCACTGTGAAATCAGGAAGATACAACCCCACAGGGTACTAATAAAATACAAGAACATTGCTCCAACAGAAGCCAAACAAAGAATGATAGTCATTATCAACCCAAGGTTTGGCTGTTTTGTTTTAAAGCTTCTTCGCAGGTTTCAACAGCTTGTCTATATCTTCCCCGAGAAGCAAAATGTGCATGATGATCTAAACTCCATCTCTTGCTTATTTGTGTATTTAATTTTTAAAAAATCCTGCCTTTATTATTTTTATAAAGGTTACAAACATACGTACATAATATTCCCAAAGGTGCTTTTTAAAAGGCAACTGGAATTTTGTGGCTTTTTCCTTGAAAACATTTCACTTCTCATCCAAGAGGCTTCTGGACCTGGATGATTCAGAATCTCCATAAATATACATAATACTCTTTCCTCCTCCTATTTTCCCCACAACAACCACTTTGTGAGATGGGTTGGGCTGAGAGGAAGTGACTGGCTCAAGTACACCAGCTAGCTTTCATGTTTAAGGAGGGACTAGAACTCACAGTCTCCTGGTGATGGGCCCAAAGTCACCCAGCCAGCTTTCATGTCTAAGGAGGGACTAGAACTCACAGTCTCCTGGTGATGGGCCCAAAGTCACCCAGCTAGCTTTCATGTCTAAGGAGGGACTAGAACTCACAGTCTCCTGGTGATGGGCCCAAAGTCACCCAGCCAGCTTTCATGTCTAAGGAGGGACTAGAACTCACAGTCTCCTGGTGATGGGCCCAAAGTCACCCAGCCAGCTTTCATGCCTAATGGAGGACTAGAACCCAGTCTCCTGGTTTCTAGCCTGCCATATGAACCACTAACCAAAGTGGCTCCTGTCGTAGCTCATACAACACAAATGAAATGGTGTTTGTGTTGCAATGCACCTTTCCTAGTTTGCTTTCGCAACCTGCCTTTTGCAAATGCCCGCGGTTTTCTTGACTTGACATTCACAGTAGGCGGTGGAAAAGGCCGGGATTTTTGTGGCAGCTACTCTGCTGCTTATCTGTCCAGTTAGATAGCAGGGGCAAATTAAGGAGGTCTGCTAATTATCTTTCCCACTCTGACAGTGGCAGCTTTAATTCTGAACAATTTTTCAAAGGAAGAACTTTGAACAGGCAGGCAATTATTATAAAGACAATTAAACCTCTCCCCCTCAAAATAGGGAGAAGCCAGGCTATATCTACTACAAAGTGACTCTGAAGCTGAATAAATGATGAGATGATGTAAAATGAAAAGATGAAAGGTTAAACCATTCATCCAGGTTATGGTTTAATGGGTAGAAAGCTCCCTTTCTCAGGACAGATGACAGTCGATCTTGTCCAGCCATTGTAAATGCATGCTGAGTTCCAAATCTCAGATTTTGATCAGTTGGGATGCTGCAATGGTCATCAGTGTCAGGACTAGTTGTAAGTCATTTTTTTCCAGTGCTGTTGAAACCTCAAACAGTCACTAAACAAATGGTTGTAAGTTGAGGACCACCTTAATACATTATCTACAGAGATTCTCAATTATTCAGGTCATGGTTGTGCCAAAGGATCAGAATTGAAGAAGCTACTTGGATAAGAAGTGAAATGTTTTCACACAAAAATAAACAAGAAAGTCCAGTTGTTTTTTGGATTACCTTAATACATATACCTACAAATTAGAACAGACCCCACTGAACTAAATAGAACAGGGGTGTCAAACTCAATTTCATTGAGGGCTGCATCAGGGCTGTGTTTGACTTCAGGGGGCCGGGGTGGGAGTGGCAAGGATGGGCGTGGCCAGCTTGACGTCATTCGTGTTGGGGGGCGCCTGTGGTGGCCTGAGCGCTCTGCCAGTGACAATAGGCTCCCAAGCTCAGTTTTCAGCTGCCATGGCCTCCTGCAACCCTCTGAAAGCAAAAATGGAGCTCGGGAGGGCCGTGTGTGGCCCTCCCGAGCTCTGTTTTTGCTGGCAGAAGCACCGTGGGCCGGGCTTTTAAAGTTTCCAGGGCGGCCCCACAGGCCGAATACAACTCCTGGGCCTTGAGTTTGACACCTCTGAAATAGAAGACCTGGCCGAATAGACAAACACAGGATTGTCTATTCTGTGGATGCTAAGGCAATCAAATGACCTTTGTAGATTGGTTTTACTCTGACTTTTCTTGAAGCCATTTTGCCAGCTGTGGTACCTAAAGCACTGAAGGCGAAGAGACTGGGCAAATCTTCCTGCTTTGTAGTCTTCCCCATCCATCACTGAAGCAATCATGTCGGTATCCTCCACAATGACAGCCATTTCACTGTCTCTTTTGCCCAACATGCTTCTGTCATTGATGTTTGCAGAGCCTGTAAAGACACAGCATTGACAGAGTTGCAAATGCAAGGGATAAATAAATATCTATTTTAAAGTAGCTCATGATGCCCCAGTTTGCATCATAAATGGATGCAAACAATCCTCTGTTTCAAACTCTACCATAATCTACCCAATCATCAATTATGATCCACAGTAATAAAAAACAACAACTCTGAAATACAATAAATATAGGAAAATGCTAGATCTTACTTCATTTGATAACTAATAGTTGATCTGGTGAGATGGAAGGCTATATAAATTTTATACAAAAATAAAAACAATAAAATATTGTTTTTATGAGATTTTTTCTAGAACAAGTGTTTACTTTCAAATTCAGGATTTGATGAAACCACTTATTTGGGCTTTGTATCAATTTTGGTTCAGTATGGAGTCTGGAGCAGAAAGGGCCACGATAGCATTATGGTAAAAATTAAATGGGGAATATGTTATGTTGGGTTCTGCTGGATCTCTAAACAATATAGATACCATAGGGCAAGGATTAAAAATTTCTGGCCTTCAATTGTTCCTGAACTTTGGCTGGTTCTAACCAACATTTCTGGTTAATGGGAGTTGTACTCCAACTATTTTACTAGAAGAGTATTCAAATCTTCTGCTCGAAATAAAATTCCTTATACCTCCAGGCTTGAAATTTTAGGTCTGGATAGCCTCTAACTACGCCATCTACGTTCCAACCTATGCTTAGTTCATAAGATTATTTACCAAAACGTCCTACCTGTAAATGAGTACTTTAATTTCAACTGCAATAACACTAAGGGCTATCAATCGATTCAAACTCAATGTAATTCGCTCTAATCTTGATTGTAAGAAATATGACTTCTGCAATAGAGTAGTAAATGTCTGGAATGCTCTACCTGATCCTGTTGTTAGTCTCGCTAATCTCCATACCTTTTACCTTAAACTGTCTACCGTGGACCTTTCATGTTTCTTAAGAGGTCCCTAAGGGGGCGTGCATAAGCGCACCAGCGTGCCTACCATCCCTGTCCTACTGTCCCCATTTATATGTAATCATTCTATCTGTTTATGGCTATGTTGTGCCTATTTATATCCTTTTATTTGTGCCAAAAATTTTTTTTCATGTGTCCATGTCTATGTCTGTACTGTTACTTGTTTCCTTGTACTTGTTGACAAATGAATAAATAAATAAATAAATAAAATAAAATAAACTCTGTATGTCACACCTGTTGTCATAGTTCATGGAATCCTTCTGGATACCTTGGAATGTAAAAGCTTGGACCTAAAGCTGCACTATAATCAGATAAGTAAATTTTGAGTAAACAACCGTATCAAGACTGCAAGAAAATCTACTGCTCCGTTGCTCAACTGCATCTAAACTTCGGTTGCTTAAGGGGGAGCCCAAAACCAAACCTTTACTTCTTTCTTTGTTGACAAAAAATAGTTCATTGGATTTTTTTTTTGTAGTGCAAAATGTATGCAAATCCTAATGATAACACTTTTCTTTCCCTTTACAGGAATTTTCTAGTCTTTGCATACTGGGGGAAAAAAAGGGGGATCTTTATCATGGAAAGGCAGCAAATTAACTGCAATGAATCAGGGCAGGAAAGGTGAACATCTTCTGCTTCAAATGTCAACATAATCTGACTGGGTTTGCTCATAATGCGTTGGGGAGGAACTGCTCTATGCCCTTCTGTCTTTTGCCAGCCTCAGCTGCACCTCTTACGTCTTGTGGGCCACATTTCCTTAATTCAGAGTAGTAGACGTACTGGCAATATTTTACATCTTTTTTGCTTAGTTAGCTTTCGTCTCAGCTATGGATCTAAGCTACCCATTAGGGCCTGTTTAAAAACTTCCTTTACTGGCAGATGGGAAAAAGAAGGCTGGATCATCTTGCTAATCTGTGCATATCAATCAATAGAAATGTCTTGTGGACATTATCCACTGCTCTTTCATAAAAAAAAGAAAAGAAAGGAAAGGAACGGGTGTGACAGTAGATAGCTGTCTGAAGATGAAGATTGCTGAAGAGAGGCAATCAAAGATCCTGCTTATTAGAAAGAGTCATAGCCACATTAAGTAATGCCCAAGACCATTTGTTTATTGATTAATCATTTGACCATATTGAAAAGCTATAAAAACAATGTAAAGAAAAGTAGGACATATTCATAATATATTGTTTCCCCTGCTTAGGTCATTAAAATCCAAGAAATACTCGGATACCAAGAATAAATTATTACATATTTTGCACGGAATGCACTTACACATAGCTGGGGGCGTGGGGGGGGTATGTTTTTATATCAAAAGAGGGTGGACCCCATAGAACAGATTGGGGTTAACTGCAGGGCAATAATATGTTGTCGATATGTCCTATTTTGTTTTTACAATGACTTGGTATGGACGAATGACTAATCAATAAACAAATTGAACTGAATTAAAACAGGAATGTCACGAAGATCTCTCTCTCTCTCTCTCTCCCTCTCTCTCTCAGAATAGAATAGAATAGAATAGAATAGAATAGAATAGAATAGAATAGAATAGAATAGAATAGAATAGAATAGAATAGAATAGAATAGAATAGAGTAACAGAGTTGGAAGGGACCTTGGAGTCTTCTAGTCCAACCCCCTGCTCAGGCAAGAAACCAGAGGGGTGTGTGTGTGTGTGTGTGTGTATTTGTGTAGAAATACCAACAGCTTTATAAATCCCAGCCTACAAGAGAAGGCTAAATAATTCTCAGTTCAGATCAGGCAAAAATAAGATTTATTTCTTCAGTAATTCCACAGGATTTCTGCAGAGCAGCACCCATACATTATAGGATCAACAGCTCTGCCAGGAAGGTATTTCAGTTGAAAACTGTTGAAACACATGAAATGCAGGGCCAGTTTTAAGTAAGTAAGGGTTTGCTCAATGTTGGAAGCATTTATTCTTCTCCAGAGATACAGTAAATAAAAAGATATTTCACCTATTCGGTCCCTTCCAACTCTGTTATTCGATTCTATATATATCCTTTTTGCCTTTAATCCAGAAGAATCTTCTTTGGGGAATACTGTTTGTTCTGGATTAATGTATCATTTAACTATGGCTACTGGATTTTTCTCTTCGTATAGCAATACGACCGAATATGTTGCTTGCTATTAATTTTCTTCATGTCCCTTTCCTGATCTAATGTGCTTCTAATGTACTGTATCTACCTTGGTCAGGCTGCTTCCTAAATTTAATTACACAAGCAATTACTTGTAAAAAACAACAACCCAAGATGGTTTACAATTTTAAAAATCCTACTAAAACAATACTTTAAATAGTTTAACATAACTCCTGAAGCTCAAATACTTTGGCCATCTAATGAGAAGAGAGGACTCATTGGAAAAGACCCTGATGTTGAGGAAGTTTGAAGGCAAAAGGAGAAGGGGATGGCAGAGGATGAGATGGTTAGATGGTGTCATTGACACAATGAACATGAATTTAGGCAAACTCAGGGGGAAAGGGAAGGATAATGGGACCTGGTGTGCTATGGTCCATGGGGTCGCAAAAAGTCAGACTTGACTTAATGACTGAACAAAACCTAACTACTGAACATAAGACAGCCTTAATATCATGGTGCCCACATTCTGCAGAGTTCTCCAATCCTTCTCTCTTTTTTTTAATATTATTTTTTATTATACAATTTTCTTTGTTATATATAAAATTTCCATATCCACAATGGCAGTGTACTGACTGGGTATAATCTCTTTTAAATACAAATAATAACTCTTACATATACAATAGCTATCACTACTATTCTCAAAATCTATTCATCATATTCTTTGCATATCCTTATTAAACATTTTCCATTATTTAATTAAATGCTCTATTCAGTTTTATCTATACTTAATGGTATCAATATCAATAAACATCATATAACCATCACATTTGTAACCATTATCGTCCAAGTCTATTAATTATGTTTACTTATCCTCATGATTCAATATTCATTATTTAATTGCAAATTTATTTCATTTTTATTTACATATCCTCCTTGATTCTAAATTTCTAATTTCTGCTTCTATTTTCTAACCCTTGATAGAATAATTCCCAAGTTTAAAAATATTATGTTTCCTCCTTATCCTTAATTTTCAATGTTAATCTACCCATTTCAGCACATTCTAGTAGTTTCTTTATTACGTTTTTCTCTATAGGTATATTTTCATTTTTCCAGTTTTGTGCATACACAATTCTTGCTGCTGTTACCACATGTAAAATCAAATTAAACTAATCTGATTTTAGTTTAATTTTAATTAATTTGGCATATAAATTAAACAAACAAACAAACAAACAAATATTTCTTTTATTATATTTCTCCGGTAGAATACTCAACAAGAACATTTAGTTCTATTTGTTGTTTTATCTTTTCTTCTAGCCACATTTTTATTTTTTTTTTGTCATAGGGCAAGTCCACCACATATGATAACCCGGGATCTGTTTGCATATCCAACATCTGGGAGATATATTTTGGAACATCTCTGCCATTCTTGCTGGTGGCAAATGTTGCCTATAAAACATTTTGTAGAGATTTTCTTTGTAGGCTGTTGACATCGTCAATTTATAGTTTCTTTCCCAGGATTTTTGCCATTTATCTAATTCTATAGTGCCGTGATGGTGAATTTATGGCACGCATGCCAGATGTGGCACGCAGAGCCCACTCTGTGGGCATGCATGCCGTTGCCAGTTGCTCTTCTACTTTCCGGCGCGGTCTTCCTGGAGTGCCTGAAAATGGCCAAAAAAACAGGCCTTTTTCGGGCCATTTTGCAAGCCAAAACCAGCCTGAAAACCAGCCTGAAAATGCCCAAAAAACAGGGATGCACACGCCGGCCAGCTGGTCTTTGGGTTTCTGGTGCTCCGGTGCGCGCGAAGACCAGCTGGCTGGTGTGGTGGTATTCGGGTTTCCGGCGCTCTGGCTCACACACATGCATGCATGCACGTTCTGGTTCAGCACTCAGAGTTGAAAAGTTTCGCCATCCCTGCTATAGTGTATCCAAAGAGTTCTCCAGTCCTTCTTGAAGGCTAGAAGCTGGAGGGAATTCCTCATCTTTGTTGGGTATCCAAAGAGCACAGGATGTTACTGAAAAAGTATGCCCCCCCCCCCACGCCTCATCTCTGGCAGGATGGGGAATCCAAGAAATGCATGGATCAGGTCAAATCTGGGTAGGAACGATGTTCTTAAAGTTATTCAGACTCCATGCTATGAAGGTTTTAAAGTTATTCAGACTCCAATAATAATAAAGTTATTCAGACTTCTTAATAATTTTTAAATTTAATTGGAATTTGTATTGTTTTTACTTGGCTGTGCACCGCCCCGAGTCCTTCGGGAGAGGGGCAGTATAGAAATAAAATTATCTATCTATCTAATATATCTATCTATATCTATCATCTATCTATCTATCTATCTATCTATCTATCTATCTATCTATCTACCTACCTACCTACCTACCTACCTACCTACCTACCTACCTACCTACCTACCTATCCAAGCTATGAAGGTTTTAGGCAGAACTTTCACTGGGACCAAGAAACAAATTTGGAACTAGCGTAGCAACAGAAGGAGGTATCTACCGACATGGATTTCAAGTGCTGTAAATCCTAAATTCTAGGCTGATGCACTCAAGCTCAGGTTTGCATCACCTATTCAATCTGGAGAAAGATTGAATTAACAAATCAATCATCCACTTCAATGCCTGATTCAAAGGAGTGAGTCATTCAAACTGCCCTCTAATTGAAACTCCAAATTGGTCCCCTGGCCCCCTTGAAATCTGCAGAGATATATGGCAGGACAGTCAACTCTCAAACACTGGTACTTAGCAAATTTCTCTCTTACCTATAATGACCGTGTTGTCATCAGCAATCAGCAGCTTACTGTGGACATAGATAAGTTCAGTAATGAGTTTCCCTTCCAGCTCAGCATAATTTCGAAGTCCACAGAATGAAATGTAATTAATCCATTGGTCTCCAACTGAAGGGTCCCATTAAGAAATGGAGGATGAAAGAAAAGAAAAAAGAACAGAAAAACTTTAGGACTTTAAAAAGTAGAAGAAATGAAAATGTACAGTTTTTTTAAATTACAGAAATGTAGGTCTGGGCTAATTATTAGAATACATTTCTTGACAGTAATAGCCCGTTAAGCCAATTACCTAGGGAGACCTGCTACTATTTAGAACCCTTCAGATATATCATACTTAATTACTATAATTCCAAGATAGCGTGATCTTTAGCAATGATTGTTAGAATTATGGGAGGTAGCAAAGATTGATAGAAGAAGTCTTGGAGGGGTTGATGTAGGACAGCAACACTGGATTTTATGCATCGAGTTATAATAATACCAAGTTGGCTGTATCAGATGCTATAGAGGTAGACTGGATAACATTCAACCCCACCAATCCTATATTATTATAATTATGTAACTGCAGTCCCAATAAGAACAAATATCATAAATATCATTTAAAAAAAAGCTCTACAGAGAATCATTAAAATTGTCCAGAATATCATCGGGCTCCAGCTACCAGCCCTGGACAACATCTTCAAATCTCGCTGTTTGAGGAAGTTGCATAACATGCTCAGAGACTCTTCCCATCCTGCTTACAATCTTTTTGGGCTGTTGCCTTCTGGCAGAAGATACAGTTTTTATCCCAGAGCTATAATTGCACTCAACAATGAACTAAAGGGCCACCAACAGTGAGCTGTTGGACAGCATTACTTGGTCTGTTGTGTGGATGTTTGGGTGGTTTAGGGGTGAGGAATTTGTGGTGAGTGGGGGTGTGTTTGGGGATTGTTATGTGTGTTGGACCTGGTCTTTGGGTGTTAAGTGAATTTCGTTGTATGGGTATACTGTGTATATACGTACAATGACAATAAAGTTATTATTATTATTAAAATGCATCTGAAAAAAGAAAAACATGGGTGCAAATGTCTGAAATTTATGCATCAAAATGTGCATTTTTATTCTATCATTCAGCTAATGTCTATCAAAGAGGAAAAAAAGGAAACAATAAACATTCTCAATCTGACTACCTAGCAGTTTTGGCATAAATCCAAATTTCAACTGCCCAGATCCTTATGACTGAGCCCAGGGAGTCAGTTTGCTGGAATGACATCAAGCAAACTCAGGAGAAGCAGCTCATTTAGAATCACGTCCAAAGGGATGCATAAGAGAGCAGCTATTTTTCTTCTTCCCAGACACCCAGATGTTGTTTTGCTAGTTTGTTTTCATTATCTTTGAAGATTTCCCTGACACAATCGAAGCCTCCTACTTTAGCTATTACACAATCCTGCAATTATTCCAGCTACTATGTGTTTTATGGCAGATCCATCAAGGTTTGGTGTCCTATGGTGAGGGCACCTACAGAGACCCAAGCAAAGGACTTACTTTCAGCTTTCAGCTGTCCCAAGATTGAATTTTCTCCTCTGCACATGGTCCTGGAAAAATTAAAACCACCATTACATTTACAAAACAGCACTATGTGAATGAATTTATACAAGAATGTGTTTAGCTGAAATCATCAAATATGTGCCTCTCTTTCTATAGAGATAGGTAGATAGGTAGATAGATGGATGGATGGATGGTGGGTAGGTGGGTGGGTAGGTAGGTATATGGATAGATGGATGGGTAGATGATAGATAGATAGATAGATAGATAGATAGATAGCTATAGAGATACATAGATATAAAGATAGATATAGATAGATAAATAAATATATATCTTAGAGAAAGAAAAACATTTTTTGGCCTTCTGCAACTTAAAATTTATTCAATGTTTTCTGGCCCTCGTGTTCTCTCGTTATATATATTATCTCAACTCCTGTTAATGTCATAGACACAACCATGTAGTTTTTGATATTGGTATGGAACAACACCATTGTTTTCTTTGCTTTTCCCCCCTGACCTCTTCATATATAGATGAAGAAAGATCACGAGGGCCAGAAAACATTGAACAACTTTAAGTTGCAGAAGGCCAAGAAAATGTTTGTGCTTTCTCTTAAGTCTTAAAGGAAGTCAGCAATTTGAAGCCTCAGGCTCTTCTCTGTGCAACCTGGAATCTGAGGCCTTAAGGCTGTGGCCTAATGTGCAGGAATTCAGGTTACAGAGCTCCTTTCGAAAGTCAGGGGAAAAAAGTAAACGAAACTATGGTGTTGTCCAATACCAATACCTTCAGCCGAACCAGAAAAGCTAAGCAATGGGAGATCATCATGTAATAATGGGAGCTATAGGCTGAGCTGGGAAATCAATAAGATATCCTGGAAGAGAGCAAAGCCAGCCATTTCTCTTGCCAAAAAACCCCCTACATACTTGAGTTTATGACACAATAGCAGGAGTTGAGATCAACTGGATGGAGGTGTTACTTTTCATGCAACGTCAGCTTCTGTGACTTCTCAATCATATCAGAGGTGGGTTTCATCAGGTTCTGACCAGTTCTGGAGAACTGGTAGCGGAAATTTTGAGTAGTTCGGAGAACTGGTAGTAAAAATTCTGACTGGCCCCACCCCCATCTATTCTCTGCCTCCTAAATCCCAGCTGATTGGGAAGAAATGGGGATTTTGCAGTAACCTTCCCCTGGAGTGGGGAGGGAATGGGGATTTTACAGTATCCTTCCCCTGCCACGCCCACCAAGCCATGCCATGCCCACCAAGCCACACCCACAGAACCGGTAGTAAAAATTTTTGAAACCCACCACTGAATCATACAGTGAACTTAAGTCTTGTCCTCCATAACTTATTAGAAGAAAGCTTTCTGACCGAGTCTCAGAACTGTTTGACATTATTTGTATGAAAGAAAACTAAATATGAGCACAGGCAATGTGTGGGCTTCCAGATATAGAACTGGAAACTCATCACCATGGTCAACAGCAATATATAATAGAATAACAGAGTTGGAAGGGACTTCGGATGAGGGGGACAGGACACCTGGAGAAATAGGTACCTTGACTAGGAAAATAAGGGAGCCTCTTATGGTTCTAAATAAATATATTATGCCGCCCTAAATATGAATCACTGTACAGATGTTCCAAGCCTGGCATGTTTCCACCTTAGGAGTTCTTCAAGACAACAAGGTGGACACAAAAATCCCCCTTTGAACACAATTGTAAATGGGCATTACTAAAGCAAGTCCCATACTGAATGATACCAATACGTAAGACCTAGAACAGTGGTTCTCAACCTTCCTAATGCCGTGACCCTTTAATACAGTTCCTCATGTTGTGGTGACCCCCAACCATAAAATTATTCCTAAAACCATTGAAAATATGTGTTTTCCGATGGTCTTAGGCGACCCCTGTGAAAGGGTCATTCGATCCCCAAAAGGGTCGTGACCCACAGGTTGAGAACGACTGACCTAGAAGAACATACAACACAGAATAAAAGGGTTGGACTTGGAAGGGACCTTCAAGGTCTTCTAGTCCAACCCCCTGCTAAAACAGGAGAGCCTGATATCATTCTGTCCACTCTCTTCTTGAAATACTCTAGTGATGGAACATCCAACTTCTGAAAGCAACCCGTTTCACTGAGTCATTGTTCCCACTGTCAGGAAATTTCTCTTTAGTTCTAGGTTGGATCTCTCTTTAATGATTTTTTTCGCACCTGTTACTTCTTGTCCTGTCCTCAGGTGCTTTGAAGAATAATTTGACCCCTTCTTTTCTTTGATAGCCCCTCAAATATTGAAAGAATGCTATCATATTACCCCCAGTTCTTCTCTTTGTTAGACTAGACATAAGGTAGTTCCCTCAATCATTTTGAAAAGCATTAAAAATGTGAATGTGAACACATGCCCATATGTATCACTTAATTTACTTTAAAAGTAGGTGTAGACTGCCCCACCCAAAACCACAAAACACAATGGGAAAAGGAAAGAAGAAAGATTAATTAAAAAGCCAGAAAATATATTTCTAGATTTTCTTGGCGAGGCACAACCCCAAACTCAGTGCTCCCTCTGCTGACTCTTTAGCAGAAATACATAATAAAATGAGCTTTGTTCAGCTTTGAGAAGGTCCAACACTGACCCTGTTGGATTATAAAATATTGTTTCATAGATCATAGTGGTTTTTACTACTGATCTTTTAAACTGCATTTCCACTTCAGGGCTTAGACTGGTTGTAGTCCCTGAGATGTTTGTGTTGTTTCCAATGGTATTGTTGTCCATCCCAGATGCAGAGTTCCCTGCCACCTTTCCTCCCCAGCTGGATGGGACATAGCTGAGTAGTTTTCTATGAAAGCATCACTCAAGACAACACCTAATTAGCTTCAATTATATTGCTGCTGTTAACTCCTTCTCGTTACTTCCTTTGATTGGAATAGTCCCAAAAATGGGACTCTTTTCTTTGAATTCCTGCTCAAATGCCAGTTTTTCAGTCAAATGAACCCCAATAAGCGGCCTCATTTTGACCTGCAGAGAATAACACCTGTGTATGACTTTTGACTACAAGAAATACTTTATGAGCATTCTGGTTTATGTATGTTCTCCACTTATTCTGAATATTTAAAGGTTGGGCTAGAGCAGCAACCCCCAAGTTTTTGGGCACCAGGGACCTGTTCTGTAGAAAGAGATTTTTCTGCAGACTGGAGGGAGCATTGTTTCATGTGCTGCCTGCATCCTACAAATGGGGCTTTGTTTGTTTTGTGCAACCCGGTTTCCGGCATGCCACGGACCAGTGCCAGTGCATGGACCGGGGGAGTTGGAGACATCTGGGCTAAATGCATCTTTTAGATGTTTGCCTAACAAGTGTTTTACGTGAATATAACCAGAATCAGAGAACCAGATATATGTTCACTTTGATATCTCTTTTGACTTCCTTTCTTTTCCTTCCATGCTTCCAATGGAAACTCAATAGGATAAGGCCCTACTACGAATCTAGAAACTGTCAAACATTCCGTGTATGAATTTGAATTTGAATCCTAAAAATATAAATCATGTAACACAATCTGCAATTTAAAATTTAAAGGCAACCTTCCTTTTAACACAGGCATGAGAGAAGTAGAAAATCCTATGGCTTTACCAGCCAGCAAAGTGGAAGAAAGATTATAAAAATGAAATAAATTCTACAGATCTAATCACAGATTCTTGGCTAAAATGTCCGCCGCTATCTTAGAGAAAAAGGATTACTCCAGCAAATGACTCTTGCTTGCTTTTCCTAGATGTTCCTTGAGTCTGATAAATTGCAACCTTAAATCAGAGTCTCTGGAACAATTTTTATCTAAGCCTTTTCCTATCACAGTAGCAGGCTTATTTTCCCAGATGATCTATCTCCCATTTCAAACAACAGGGAGATTTTTCTCTTTAGCAGAAAGGGCTAAAATGAGGAAAATCTTCTTGATAATCCCAGGTGTGCTTCAGTCTACAGAGCCTGTTTATTGGGTGTGTCCAAGAACCAGCATCTTGGTTCTAATCCAAGAGTCTGGTTTGTAGCAATTGTGTGGAGACAACTTGCCTATTCACTACAACAAGATTCCAAGAAGTTGCCGAAGTACTGTATGTGTATGTGAACAAGAAAATGTAGCACTATTACTTTATCAACTGCTCCTACTCTGGCTCCAAATTGGCCATCCCCATTTTCATTTGTGCCAATGCTTCAAAAGCTGAGTGACTTCCAGAGCATTGATCTGAAAAAAATGCACCACTCAGTCTCTCTTTTCAGCTCACTGACCTAGAGATAATGAAACTTCTGGTGCATTATGGAGATTGAAAAAGAAATGTCTTGATAAGGCCACACTTGGAATACTGCATCCAGTTTTGGTCACCAAGATATCAAAATATGTTGAGACTCTAAAAGAGTGTAGAGAAGAGCAACAAAGATGATTAGGGGACTGGAAGCTAAAACATATAAAGAACAGTGGTTGGAATTCAGTATGTCTAGTTTAATGAAAAGGACTAGGGGGTGACATGATAGCAGTGTTCCAATATCTAAAGGGCTGCCACAAAAAAGAGGGAGTCAACCTATTCTCCAAAGCACCTGAAGACAGGACAAGAAGCAATTGATGGAAACTAATCAAGGAGAGTAGCAACCTAGAACTAAGGAAAAATTTCCTGATAGAACAATTAATCAGTGAAATGAAAGCTGTGAGTGCTCCAACACTGGAGGTTTTTAAGAAGAGATTGGTTTGTCTGAAATGGTATAGGGCAGTGATGGTGAACCTTTTCGGCACCGAGTGCCAAAAAGGAAGCGTGCACATGTGCGTGCCGCACCAAGTGCCGGAAAGGGAGCTCGTGCACACTCATCAGGGCCGTGAACAGAAAAAGGAGTTGCCCAGGGACCATGCACGTGCCGGATAAGTTACTTCTGGTTTCCAGCACACGCATGTGCACTGACAAGCAAGTCTTCCGGTTACTGCCGCGCATGCACACACGCCGATCAGCTGGCTGGCACGCATGCTTACGCCGGAAAAGGGAAGACCAGGTCTTCTGGTTTCTGGCACTGCTGCATGCAGAAAGGGCAGCTGATTGTTGTGTGCACATGTGCGTCAGAAATCCGGAAGAGGAACGGGCAGCACACGTGCCATGCAACATGGCTCTGCGTGCCACTTTGGGCATGCGTGCCATAGGTTCGTCATCATGAGTATAAGATTTCTGCTTGAGCAGGGATTTGGATTAGAAGACCTCCAAAGTCCCTTCCATCTCAGTTATTCTGTTATTCCTTTAGCCTAGCATTGTAGGGACCATAGTAATAAGTGCTCATCATGAAACGTAGGCAACAGAGGTGGGTTTCAGCAGGTTCTGACCAGTTCTGGAGAACCGGTAGCAGAAATTTTGAGTAGTTCAGAGAACCGGTAGTAAAAATGCTGACTGACCCCACCCCCATCTATTCTCTGCCTCCCAAGTCCCAGCTGTTCAGGAGGAAATGGGGATTTTGCAGTATCCTTCCCCTGGAGTGGGGAGGAAATGGAGATTTGACAGTATCCTACCCCTGCCACGCCCACCAAGCCACGCCCGCCAAACAATGCCATGCCCACCAAGCCACGCCCACAGAACCGGTAGTAAAAAATTTTGAAACCCACCACTGGTAGGCAACGATGAACATCTTCATCTTAGGACACTGTTTCAGCAGAGGGCCCTATGCCAAGGGCTCTTTTAACTCTGGCGCCATCTCTGCTTTCAATTTGTTTTTTGAATTTTGGGCCAAGCATCCATCAGAGAGCTGCTTACATGACTTACTAAAATGCTTTACTGCATTGCTGAAAATAAAAAAGATCCAGGCTGGACCTCTAAATTTACCTGTAGTTAAAATGCATAATGGCCTGGAGAGCATTGCCTCCTCCTGTTGAAATATCACCTTCAAAACCAGGCAGCAAGGGGATCACTATGTAGACTCGGTATCTTTTGTTTTCCCTAAAAGAAAATGCAAAACAAGTAATTTAGTTTTGTGACAATATTGTATATTTTACAGTACTGGTGTTTCAGTGCAGTTCAGGGAGTCCTTAGCTCATGATTGCAATTGCGACTGGAATTGTGATTGTTGAGTGAAAGGTCATTAAATGAGAAGTTGTGTCACTGAAGAACCATAAACCTGGCACTCCTGGTTGCATTCATTAAACAATCCCTGTTTTTTAAGCAGATGGATAAAAGAGCTGCCTGCCAAAGGATTTCAGCTTCCCACAGAGCTGAAATCTTCTGGCAGGCAGCCCTTTTGCTCTCAAAGAATTTGAGATAGAATCCTATTGGCAGGCAGCAGCAGTTTGCAACCTTCCCTGCCAGCTTTTCACTGACTTTCTCAATACGTCAGCAGAGAACATTGCAAATGGTGATCACAGGACTGCAAAACACTTGGCAACTGATCATAAGTGCAAACAGGCTGTGCAACAGATCACGATCATGTGATGCAGGAATATGGTGGGATATTTTGCAATAGGTGGGATTGCTTTACAGGCCATAAAGAACCCTTTCCAAGGTTGTCATAATTTCGGACCAGTGTTTTAAAAAGTCATAAGTTGAGAACTACCTACACAAGCACTTATGATGTTATCTACCTGGGTAATTAAATAAATCTGCAAGAAAACCACCAAGGTCAGAGTGTACCAAGGATTCCATAGTTCAATTCTGAGCCATATATATTCCCTTCTATTTGAAGAATGTATTTTAAAAATGTATATTGGGGGGTTTATACTAGAACTAATCATTTATTTTAATACATGATCTCAGAGGAGTGTTTAGGTGGGGTTTATTTTTCAATCATTTGCGTAAAGAACAATGATCTATGAAACTTGTTCACCAATTTTTACAAACATGAAAATAGATGGTAGAACATAAAAATAGCAAATTCTCTCACAGATTATCTTCACCTTACAGTTCTGCTATGTTTCTCAAAATCTGCCCCCCCCCATTTCACATACACCACACCAAACTACTAAACAAACAAGCCAAGATTGAACAAAGATTGGTATAGCTTTGTTTGATGAATACATTATATTAGGCAACACTGATATTTTACTGATTTAACCATGCCCTGTTGTTAGCGTTGCTAACATGTGATACAGATCAAAAGTAGGCAATCTTTAACATCAGACTGTATATGGCAGGGATGGCTAACCTTTTTGCCATCGTGTGCCAGGAGGCGGGGGAGGTTCGTGCACGCATGTGCCCACACCCATAATTCTATGCGCCCTGCCTCTCTAGGAGTCTCTAGAGGCTGGGGACAGCAAAAAATGTCACTTCCTGTCCAACTGGAAGTTGGGAAACGGGCCATTTCGGGCCTCCGAGGGAGTGGGGAAGGCTGTTTTCACCCTCCCCAAACGCATAGAGAGGATCTGGAGCGAGGTGAGAAAGAAAAACGGGCCTTCCCCAACCCCCCAGGCCCTCTGGAGGCAGGGAACAGCCTGTTTCCCTACTTCTGGTAGGCCCAGAAGGCCTGAAAATCAACTGGCCAGCGCATGCATGCGTGCCAGAGCTGAGCTGACATGCCCACTGATATGGCTATGTGTGCCACCTGTGGCACACGTGCCATAGGTTCGCCATCACAGGTATATAGTCTATGGACCAACTCCCACTGTAGTTCAAATGTTTCTTGAAAGGGATCAGGTACTTCTGGATAAAAAGATGGTCTTCCAGCAAAACAATTGCAAAAGAGGTGGAATCAAAATAAGAGAGAGAAAAGGATGCAATCATAACCACATTTAAGTTCTATCCCAAACAAACTGCTTTCTCAAGGAGGCATGGTCCAAAACTATAAGGAGATATCTCTATTAACAGGTTCTGAAGCTAATAGGGAAAAGAAGAGCTGGTATTTTCTTGAAACGGATTGTTCTTAAAATACACAGTTTATATAAGTAGTAAAAATACATTCTTATTTCTTTAAAGACTAGAGTACTTTGTCTATGTACTTTTCTTGAAATTGGTTTTCAAGCCTGGCTTGGAATTAAAGACTATCACTTGTGTGAGACGGGATAGAGAGCATATGTGTGAAGTTAATTAATGAAACTTTTCAAAATTAATTAGACAAATTAATCACCCAGGAGCAACCTACTTCATTAAAAACAGCTACAGCATGCCTGGAAAAACAGAACATTTGTTATTTATTTATCGGAGAAACTGATCATATTTATTATATATGTTTCAGTTGTCTCAAGGACTGAGAGGTGTATTATTCAGTGGGCGGGAATTCTCCATCAAACCTTTCCATTGCAGGCACTCCTTGACTTATGACAATTAGGATTGGAATTTCCACTATAAGTAATTGCAGTCAGGTTGGACCTGATTTTATGACAAATTTTACGACAATCATTAAGCGAAGCACTACCGTCATTAAAAATCCAGCTTCTCCAATGTTTTCTTTTCTTTCTTTTTTTTTTTTTTGGCAAAAAAGGTTGCAAATAATAAGCATGTGACTGCAGGGCAGTGGATGTGACTGCAGTTACAACTGCAACTGGTTTTAAATGCAAGTAGTTCTCAAGCACTCAAATTGCGATCATGTGGCTCTGGGGTGGTACAAGTACAGGTCATTACTTTTTCCAACGTCTTTGTAACTTTGAAGCATTGTTAAATTAATGGTCATAAGTCGAGGACTACCTGAATCATTTAAATAATTATGCAAGAGCAAAATTTACAGACCAGAAGATGCAAAGGCAAAGTATTTTGTACAGTATATACCTGTGGAAGTTTTACCACTGACTGACCAACAGGAGGCAGTGCATGACTGGTTTCATTGTTATTGGAACTCATCAATTTTAGATCTTCAATCAGTTCAACTTTTTCTTTTTTTAGCAAGAATTGAAACTCTTAGGCTGTAGATTTTGTTCACCATTACATAGTGCACTCTACTTTATGAACTATAGTGTTCTCACGATGTCATAAATCATAAAGTCATAAATCACTTTTTTCAATGCCACTGTAATTTTGAACTGTCACTAAATGATCTGTTGTAAGTCAAGGACTACCTGTACGTGAGAAGGTTAAGAGGTGGGTTTTGTCAAAAATGCTTATTTCATTTCTGAGCACGTACTGTATGAAGGTAGTCCTTGACCTATGACTGGTTGCTAAGCAACCATTCGAAGTTACGACAGATTTCCACAAAGCTACGGTAGTTATGATCTGGCTTTAATTTCCGATGGCCCCCTTCCCCAAAGTCACGTGATCACATTTTGGGTGATTGGCAAGTGGCCTGCATTTACAATTGCTTGTAGTGCCCTGTCACACAACTGTGATTTATGGCATATATTGCCGGAAACCAACATTTACTTCCTGTTCCTGGCCAAAATAAAAAAAACATCATTGATTACCATGGATTTGGTTAATGTGTTTATTGAATGAACGCAGAGTTTGCTTAATGACCAATCAATTATGGGTGTAAATCAAGGACTACCTGTATGATCTTACATCAGATCTGTACCTCGTAAAACATATTTTACATGTCCTATATTCCATCCAAATCTACAGCTCAGAAATGGCTAAATTGGGGCAATCCAGATGTTGCCAAATTAGAACTCCCAAAAGTCTCAGCTAGCATTACCAAAAGTGACATAGGCCACCTCCAGGCTCCTATGGGAAGGATAATATCTCCGGTGCTCGGAGCATCGAAACACACATTAGGTTATCTTTTTCCAATTCTCCTGCGAGAAACAATTTTGCTTATTTGTATGCATAACAGTGGAAAATGGAGAAAATGTAAAACTTAATATTTTGTTTTGCTGTTGAACAGAATCCTGGAGATCCAATTTGGTTGAAGCATGCGGGCTCTGCAGCATAAAATGTCGATCTGGAGGCCGAACTGCAGATCTCATCATCAATCGAGCTTCTGAAAATGCTCCGGGGGGTTGAGAATTGATCACTTGTTTTGATAGGAATACAATTTGCTGCAATGCATACGCCACTACCTGAATCACAATTATACTCAGGGAAGCATATTCTGTCTCTTTAGCTATATTCCGTACCATGGAAACCCAAGGCTCTATTTAGATTTATGTAAATGCACTTTTTGTTTGCATAATTTCTTCGGCTAACAAGACTTGTGGATCCTTCAAGCAATCTGAAAAGGTTTCAGTCAAGGCCTTCCTAGAAAGGATTTATGATCTCTGAACAGTACATTGTTTGTTCTCATGGCTCAATAGCAGGGGTGAAATGCTCCCGGTTCGGACCGGATCGCCTGATCCAGTAGCAATGGCGGCGGGTGGTTCAGAGAACCGGTAGCAAAAATCCCTGCACCCCCCCCCTGCCCAGCTGAGCCGTGTGATCATCAGAGGCTGTTTTTTTACTTTTAAAAGCATTTTTTCTATAACCTCTTCAGCCGAAAAAATGCTTTTAAAAGGAAAAAAAAAAAGCCTCTGATGATCGCGTGGCTCAGCTGGGATCGTCACAGGCTTTTAAAAGCATTTTTTTTTCTACAACCTCTTTGCCCAAAGAGGTTGTAGAAAAAATGCTTTTAAAAGCCTCTGATGATCCCAGCTGAGTTGCCTGATCGTCAGAGGCTTTTAAAAGCATTTTTTTCTGCAACCTCTTCGGCTGAAGAGGTTGTAGATAAAATGCTTTTAAAAGTAAAAAAGAAAAGAAAAGAAAAGTTGGCCACGCCCACCCAGTCATATTTAACCCCCCCAAGCCACGCCCACAGAACCAGTAGTAACAAATTTTAGTTTCACCCCTGCACAATAGTTTAAAAAAAAATACTGTGAAAACTGACTGCAAAATTGGGTTGCATATAGACATCAACTTACAACATCAGTCGAGCCCAAAATATCTGGTGTTAAACAAGACGTTTGTTGAGTGCGTTTTGTCCCATTTTACAATCTTTCTGGCCACAGGTTGTTAAGCAAATCACCACAATTGTTAAATTAGTAATGCAGCTGTTAAGTGAATCTGACTTCCCCATTGACTTTGCTTTTCAGAAGCTTACAAAAGATGATCACATGACTCTGAGATATGGCAACCGTCATAATTGTGAACCAGTTGCCAAGCATTTGACTTTTGATTACTTGGCCATGGGGATGCTACAATGGTTGTATGTATGAAAAATGGTCATAAATCATTCTTTTCTCTGCTGTTGTAACTGTGAATGGTCACTAAATGAACTGTTGTAAGTTGAGGACTACAAAAGTCACAATTGCATAAAAGCGATTGATGACCATATTTCACACTTATGACCATTTCATCATCCTTGTGATCACGTGATCAAAATTCAGATGCTTGGCAACTGGCATATATTTATGACGGGTTGCAGTGTCCTGGGGTCATGTGACCCCTTTTGTGACCTGAGAAGCAAAGTCAGTGGGGAAGCCAGAAACTAAATTGACAATTGCAGTGATTCACTTAACAGCTGTAGCAAGAAAGGACATAAAACGGGGCAACTTAACAACTGTCTTGCTTAGCAATGGAAATTTTGAGCTCAATTGTTTCATTACCTGACTAGGTAATGCAAACCAGCCTAGCACATCACCTAGCACTGATGATGTTACCTAATCAGGTAATGAAATGTCTGCAAGAAAATAGCTAAGCTCACAGAACACCAAAAAAACCAACAGTTCAATCCTGAGCTACAAATATTTCCTTCTATTATTTTTAGATGATATCTAAAGTTTATAAAATAATATCAGCGTTGTGTTGAGGACTGTTAAGGTATTGCTTGAAGTTACAGTAAAACTTACTTTTTGTTTAGTGGAAAAAAGAAAACTAAGACTCACCGCTTTGATTGCAAACCCCTCTTTCCGGCAAGTTCTATAAAATCTGCCAATCCTTGAAGATTATCTAACTTTGAAGGCTTTCTCATCTTTGACAACTTTAAGAAGTCTGGACTTCAGCTCCCAGAATTCCCCAGCAAGTTTTTTCCATTGCAAAAATAGTTGCAAGAAAACATATTTTGCAGCCAGATTACCTGTAAGCTTTAAGAATTCTGCGTGCAATGGCATCACCAATTCGGTTCGACACAAGTTTATCATCGGCGCAGCTAATAAAAAACTGGTTCTACAATTTGAGAAAGGAAAACAGAAAGGAATTGCAAATGTTTATGTTGCTAACAAAACTGTGTTATTGCAAGTTTTGCATGTACAATATTTGAAAAGACAACCATTTCTAAAGAAGGAGCTTTGGGATTATTTGTAAAGTTATTTTGTGAAGTCTGATGAGAAGATCAGTTTTTCTAAAAGTGGAATCTATAATTAATAACCTTCTCTTCCAGTTACTACCTTAGCTTCAGGAAAGTGCTGAGCATAATCCCAGTGCATTCTAATTACCCAGACTAGGCTAGGGATTGGCAATCTGTGGCTCTGGAGCCACATGTAGCTCTTTCATCCTCTGCTGCGGCTTCCTGTCGCCAGTCAGCTCCACAATTGATAGGGCTTTCAGTTAGGACAGGTAGAGGAAAAGGAATGCCGAGCTAGGAGACTCTATGGTGGGGGAACCGAACTTCTGGTCGACAGAGGAAAAAGGAAGCCACGCTAGGAGGAGTGGTGGGGGAACCGGACTTCCGGTCAGCTCCAAAATTGAACGGGGGGCTTCCGGTTAGGACCTTTGTGGCTCTTTTGAGTGTTTAAGGTTGCCGACCCCTGGACTAGACTGCCAACCTGCTGTGCTCCAAATGCCCTGGAAACATCTCTTAGAATTCCGGCTGGCTGCTTGAGAATTCTGGGACATTTATTTCTGAAAATAAACACTTCTGAAACGCACAAGGTCATGGAAAGGTCTGGCTGGAATACTATTTAATCAAAGAGTGCATCTTGGAATGAATTCCAGAATTCTCAGCCATGCTGAGGTTACTTAGCAGACAGATGAAAGTCTCTTCAATTCAATTGGAGGAAAGAAAGTTTATTGAGAGACGCCCCTTCTCAAGAGCTGCATGAGGCATAGAAAAGGCAGCAGGTCTTCCAGAGATAAGACACCACTCTCTGCAATATTCTTCTCCTGCTCTTTGTGGATTTTAAAGAATTAAATCTACATTTCCCCAGTGGCCTTTAACTATGGTTTGTTATCACAGTGATTTTCATTTGGATTAGAAGACCTCCAAAGTCCCTTCCAATTCAGTTATTCTGTTATTCCTTTAGCCTAGCATTGCAGGGACCATAGTAATAAGTGCTCATCATGAAACGTAGGCAGCAAAGGTGGGTTTCAGCAGGTTCTGACCAGTTCTGGAGAACCGGTAGTGGAAATTTTGAGTTGTTCGTAAAACCGGTAGTAAAAATGCTGACTGGACCCGCCCCCATCTATTCTCTGCCTCCCAAGTTCCAGCTGATCGTGAGGAAATGGGGATTTTGCAGTAACCTTCTCCTAGAGTGGGGAGGGAATGGAGATTTTACAGTATCTTTCCCCTGCCACGCCCACCAAGCCATACCATGCCCACCAAGCCACACCCACAGAACCGGTAATGGAGGGCAATCAAGGTGTGAAAGTTTCATTTACTTTACTGTTGGCCTGATGCCTACAGAAGACAACATATAAGATATGTGATGGAGAAGAGGCCCAATGATTCCATCCAACTCCAGGGGACAACCCACCTGGTTTAGAATTTAGACTTAGAATAACTTTACTGTCACTTTGAATGTACACTAATCGGCATACATTAAAATGAAATTGCATTGCATACAGCTCTTAAAGGGCCTTCTAAGGCAGCTGCCTCCAATCACAAAAATACTCCCACTTATGCACATACAGGCAAAGGCAGCACTATTTATGTCTCTGAAGAATTTCAACCTATATGAAAACTATAAATTTAGCCACTGGCTACTTTCACTGAACTGAGCCAGATCTCCACACACGGCAACTACTTGCCTCTATATAGATGTAGTGCTTGCTGTTTTCTATCACGCACACGTAAGCAGAATGGATCGATTCTTCATGGTACTTAATGCCAGCAGACCAATCAGCAGCAGAGCGAAGCACCTAGGAGTGAAAACACCAGCTTTTTCAAAATATATTTCTCTTAGATCAGGGGTGTCAAACTCATGGCGTCACATTGTCGTCACATGACATATCATGACTTTCCCCTCCCCTTCGCTAAACCGGGGGTGGGCATGGCCAGCGTGTGATGCATCTGAACTGTGGGCCGCGATTTTGACACCCCTGTCTTAGATAATCCTATACAAGGAGCTTCCATTTCACAGCATCCAGCTAGTTTTAACATAAAAACCTAATTATATGCAATTATATGTCTCAGAGGTGGTATTCAGCCGGTTCTGACAGGTTCTGGAGAGCCGGTAGTGGAAATTTTGAGTAGTTCGGAGAACCGGTAAATACCACCTGTGGTTGGCCCCGCCCCCATCTAGTCACTGCTAGATAGGGGCGAGTCCCGAGTCCCAGCTGATCGGAGTCCCAGCTGATCAGCTGGGTCTTCTTTTGTTGCACAGGAGAACAGAGCTGGAAAGCAGGTTAATGGGGTGGGGAGGGAATGGGGATTTTACAGTATCCTTCTCCTGGAGTGGGGTGGAAATGGGGATTTTACAGTATCCTTCCCCTGCCACACCACACCCATCAAGCCACGCCCACAGAACCAGTAGTTTTAAAAAAACGAATACCACCACTGGTCTGCCTCTGTCAGCTCTATCTCCTAAGAATCGGCTTCTGGTGACAAGTCTTAATATTACTTTTTGTTGGATTAACATGTCATCTGAAGCCCCCATTTGTGGCTTATCATTAAGCAAACAGTGGCGTTGAGTGAGATTTGAACTCACTCATTGATTGACTGCAGCTGTTTTTCAGCCTTGCCTGAAGGTGTTGGCACAGCTGAGATTGAGGTAAACTCTATTGCTGACCTCTATCCGTTTTCCAAACAGGGAGAAACTAAAGGAATATTAGACAATAATCCCAGGCTGCCATTAGATTCATTCGAGGAGGCAACAGGAAGGGTGAGGAGGAAGGTATTACTGTCAGCAGAAGGTCTTTTTCCTAAGAAAAACAGTAGAAAAACCTCAAACAGCTGCCGCCCCTATTGCCATGGTTAACGCAACAAAGCATTTCCTTTCTGTTGTCTGAAAAGAATGAAGTCATCTCCTAAAACTCTTGCAGATCATGAACTAATGGACTTAAACCAGAGGAAAGCAGATTCCTCAGAAGAGTTTCACAATATAATCTATGACAAAGGAAGATTATGAGTACTGCCTCATTGGATGTGTAGGAGACGGAATTGTCTATAACGGGTGTCAAACTTGATTTCATTGAGGGCCGGGATGTTTGACCTCGGGAGGCGGGTGCGGGCTGAGGTTTGTGTGGCCCGGGGGGGGCGAGTTTGACGTCACTCATGTCAGGGGCACCTCTGGTGGCCAATTGCTAAGGCAGGACTTCCCTCAGACTCTCCCTCCCTCTCATTATAATCTCCTTTCTTCCTTTCCTTCCTCCCCCCTCCCTCCCTTCCCTTTTCCTTCTCCTTTCTACTTCCTCCCCCTCTTTCCTTCTTTTTTCTTTCTTGTTCTCTTCTCTTCTCATCTTTCCTTCTTTTTCTTTGTCTTTCCTCTTTCCCCTTCTCCTTTCCTGTCCCTTCTTGCATGTTGAAATGCAAAAGGGCAAACATTTCTCCTTTTGTTTTGAGCTTGTTTTGCTAGCCCTCTGCCAGTGAAAACGGAGTCCGGTCCGTGGCCCTCAGTGCTGGCAGACGCACCGCGGACCGGTCCTTCGCCATTTCCAGGGCAGCCCCGCAGGCCAGATCTAAGCACCTTGTGGGCCAGATCTGGCCCATGGGCCTTGAGTTTGACACCTCTGACCTAGGCCGAGAAATTTAAAAAAATAATAATCTAGAAAATGGTGGTGGCAAATTACTTTTGTTGTACTGTTACCAAGAAAACTACATGGTTGCATGCATGAAATCCTTAGGAGTCACGCTCAGTTTGAATGCTTTCTCTTCAAATTGCTACCGTCCATGACTACAATGAGCAAAACACATCTTTCTTTGTTCCAGCAAAGTTTCCATCAATCATTCTCATTTTAAAAAAAATGTTCGCTAAACATTTTATTTTATTTTTTTTGCTTTGAGATGATGATTCCCCTGTTGAAAATAAATTTTATCTAGCCAGGGACCTTGTCTCGCAAAAGCAAAGGCCAGCAGATCATAAAGTCAAGGAAGACAAATTATTTTCAGTTTCACGGCATTACAAGAGAACAATCAATTCCATCCACAATCGCTTCCTTTGAAACTTTTTCTCACCAACTAATTGTGTTTGGACAAGTCATTCCAACTCCTAAGATTTATTTCCTGTGGAACAAGAAACAGGCTTTCGCAATCTCACATTTTTCAGATCATCTTCGACTGCAACTCTCAATCTTGCAAATAATTGAGAAATGTGCAGTGCTTTTCCAGAGAAGAGTATCTGTCTTGTCTTTCTTTCCTTCCCATTCTTCATGATTTAAGAGTCCAAAAACATATTTTCCTTCCACATTGTTTAAAAGAGACTTTAATGAAACTGAAGTGGTAAATGGAAGCCTAGCTTAGCGATACGACTGGGAAATGTCTTTTGTTGGCAATTCCAGAAGGCTGCTGAACACTGAGTGACTTTACTTCTGAGTAAATATCCCCAGGGGTAGCTTTGTCTCTGTTTTGAAGAATGAAAAAATTTATATAGATGTTTTTTTCAGCGGATGAGAAAAATAAAAGGCCATGGGCCTCTTCCACAGCATCTCCAGATACTGTACATCAGTGATATAGAAATAAGAAAAGTGGCAATTAATCTATGGTTCAGAAGTATTTCAATTTTGGAGTCGTTTTATATGATGACAGAAGGAATTCAATATCTAACACTTGACAGTTATACATTTCATAAATATTAGAACACTCTTACCTGCACTTTGGCATTCACAGCCTCAGGGACTTGATAGTTCAATTCCTCAGCTGTTCGCTGAGATTTTGGCAACAAGAAAGGGTACGAAAGGGACCTGTATTTGGATTTCATGATCTTGTATCAAGAAAGAAAGAACGAAAGAACGAAAGAAAGAAAGAAAGAAAGGAAAGAAGGAAAGAAAGAAAGAAAAAAGAAAAAGAAAAAAGGAAGGAAGGAAGGAAAGAAAGAACAAACGAAAGAAAGAAAGAAAAAAAGGAAGGAAGGAAAGAAAGAAAGAGAAGGAAGGAAGGAAGGAAGGAAAGGAAGGAAGGAAGGAAGGAAGGAAGGAAGGAAGGAAGGAAGGAAGGAAGGAAGGAAGGAAAAAAAAAACATTAGTCACTCTTGCAAATGTTCAGATTTAACATGCAGTATGACTGTGACATCATATTACATCTTACCGACTAGGGATTCAGAAGATCCCAACATATCTGTCAGCAGTTCCAGTAATTGAAAAACTATATGAAATTCACCTTTGTGAAGTTCCAGCGTTGAATGAAGTGCCGAGCTACATCCCGTGCAGCTTTGCCATGGACTACAGAGGCAATGTCATGCCATGGCATCCTTGGCATGGTGTAACGATCAATAAAATCTGAAGAGGAAGCAAAAAAAAAAAAAAAGTCAAGAGCCTGAAGAACTATCAGCTATTCCTGGCTATGCTACCAACATCGGGTTGGCTATTGTGGGAAGCAAGATACCCAATCACCTAGGCTTTTGCCTTCCGCCAAACTCATTGTCTCTAAACTCTAAATATTCACAAATTCATTGGCCCCCACTGACTGTCCAGATACGATTCTAACTTGCAGTGATGCTTACCAGCAAAGGGTTTATCCAGTTGGACCCAGTCTTTAAAGACGAAGTTGCAATAATCTTTTCCATGCCAGAATCTGGTTTCACCAAGAAGCTCTCCAACCCCTGTCTTCAAACTGCGAACTGAGCCTTTACCTGTTTCAAACACAAAACAGATTTTTGGAACTTGCTACTAACATAACTATAATTGCCTCAATTATAGTTATGCAAATTTTTAATCTTTAAATTAATGCCAATCATGAAGAAGAGTGCATCCTCAAAGCAGAGCAAGCAGAATTGGAATGCTATTCAATACATTATTAGGGTTTTCTTTTCTATTAATCTTCTCATCTGGGACTGGGTCTTAGGAATGAGGAGACACAGTTCCAAATTTCCTAGATTGTAATATCCTAGATTGTAAATCTCATTGACCTGAAGCCATTCAATCATCCCAGCTTCATCATATGGTCCTTGTGAAGATAAGAAGAGGAGATTTTTTTTTTTGTCTCCCTTGAGTTGGATGTATAGTATATATCCGTGATTGTGAACCTATGGCAGGTGTGCCACAGGTGGCACACAGAGCCCTCTTTGCAGGCACGCCAGCTCTTGGCCCAGCCCAGCTCCACCGTGCATATGCACATGCCTCCCACTGGCCAGCTGGTCTTTGGGTCTCTGCCGCGCATGCATGGGAAGGGCGCATACGTGGGGGCGCTCGCATTGCATTTGGGGGGTTCGCACGCATGCGTCCCACATGCCCCGTTTTGGGCCTGGAAAGCCTCCTGCACCAACTTGGAAGCCAAAATGGGGTACGGGGGGGAAGGGGCACATGTGTGGGCAGTGGGGCGCATGTGTGGGCGGCACTCACACTGCATTTTGGGGGTTTGCGCACACATCTGTGCATTCTTGCGCGCATACGCACACTTTGGCCACTCGGCACCAAAAGGGTTAAACATCACTGGTATATATAATAACCTAAGTGCTGCCCTACATTTATGTTGTCCAGGTTTTCCCTATTTTATGGTGAAATTTAATTAATTGATTGTATTTGAATGTTCATCCACCCAACCATCAATTCATTTTTATATCATCCTGTTGACAAAGTTCTTGAGACTTGTCTTGGAAGGATTTTGACCCTGAAATATGGCACAGAAATACAATGAATAAGTAAAGAAATCACTCACAAGAATCACTGTCTACACTGCTCACACTATCTGCACGATGCATAGTATGTCGATGGAGCTGTCTGTAGATGCTGAATCTGGCAAATTTCTTGGGTCTCCCTACTCCTTTCATTCTTGAAACTTCTGGGGCATCGTCGCTGCATCCTTGAAGAGGTGTGGTTATTGGAGTCTCCACCTGAGGTTGAACAGTTTCAGCTAAAGACTTAGGGCAGAAAAAGGACAAATGCGGTTCAATTTTAGTATGTATTTGTGTATCTATCTTGGTTGCTAAGAATTGACATTTGATTTGATGGTATGTAAATCCATTTTAATCAACATGCGTATTCTGTGTATGCAGAATACGGCACAGGCCTTTATGCATATCCTATAAATGAGGGTATACCAAACTGCAGCATCTGTAAAAGCCATAACAACATTAAAATGAGGACGTACGTTATAATATAATGCAAATAATGCAATCATGTAATAATATCATGACATCTAAGATGAATGTACAAATCATGTCATTTGCTTAAAAACATGATACACTTATCATCACTTGCTCTTCTTGCCCACAGATGCTTTTGGATTAAATGACTCAAAGCTGCTTCCCACGGAAAACGAATCAGTTATGAAGAAGAGCCCTCCTATTTTCATTCAAAAATAATACAGACCCGCAAGAAGTACACTATATATGCTGTTTTTGAAAAGATGGACAAGTTTAAAGTCAGCACATACGTAGATTGAACTGCAAGAGAAACAGAAGTAAATATCCATGCCAATTCTTTGGCCTGGATATTGCAAAACTAGTTTGGGTACCATGGGTTTATACTCAATACATATTTTTCACTGCGTGTTTTCAAAAACAAATATTAGAGGAAACACTTATGCAGTTATTTAAACTACAGTTCTCTTCCACAGATAAAGTCTGGATTGTGAGCCACAAGTCAGAGTGTCTGAATATGTCTAACAGTTGCAACCCCTATAGAACGTTTACTGCAACCTTGAAACAGCTCCAGCTAGCTCACAACCCCATTAGGTTTATCAAGTGATGCTGATGAATGGACAGATGGTTTCATGCATGTGTGTCCACCACTGCAAAGAAACAAGAAATTGGCGTTCTCCAATTCTGGCGAGATCACAACTCTTAATCTAACATTGGCTAAACAGCTGGTACTCTAAGAAATGTAACAGCTAATGTGCCATGAAAAAAGTTGTCTGGACTGAGGACTTGTATGCTAGGGTTGATAGGGTTGATGCTAGGATGTCAAACCATGTAGTAGGGCTGTATTATCCTTCTCGCATCCTGGACATAAACTGTTTCAACTCCTACCCTCAAAATGACGCTATAGAGCACTGCATACCAGAACAACTAGACACAAGAACAGTTTTTCCCCCGAACGCTATCACTCTGCTAAACAAATAATTACTTCAACATTGTCAAACTAGTTACTAAGTCTGCATTACTATTAATCTTCTCATCGTTCCTATCACCCACCTCCTCCCATTTATGACTATATGACTGAAACCTTGTTGCTGATATCCTTAAGATTTATATTGACTGTTTCCCTATGACTATCATTAAGTGTTGTACCTTATGATTCTTGATGAATGTATCTTTTCTTTTATGTACACTGAGAGCATATGCACCAAGACAAATTCCTTGTGTGTCCAATCACACTTGGCCAATAAAGAATTCAATTCAATTCAATTCAATTCAATTCAATTCAATTCAATTCAATTCAATTCAATTCTATTCTATTCTATTCTATTCTATTCTATTCTATTCTATTCTTTCCTATTACCTATTCCTTTAACATCTTATGACTATCACTTTGTTGCTTGTGCCTTATGATTTATGTTGATTGCTTTTATTTAGTATCCTATGACTATCACGGAGGGTTGTATCTTATGATTTACGATGACTGTATTTTACGGTTATGGTCATGATTTATCATTTGTTACTTGTATGTACACTTATGCACCGGAGTCAAATTCCTTGTGTGTCCAATCACACTTGGGTAATAAAGAATTCTAATTCTAAAAAAATAACAATAATAAGACCAGCAGCACCCCAACTGATCCTGCAAAAGATATTCAGATAGAAACTGAAGGTAGATAGGTATTCAGTTTCTATTGCACCACAGGGTGTCTGCAATCCACATTAAACTGGCTTATTAGCAGGGAAAACAGAGTGTTAGCAGTGCAGGTTAAAAGGCACCAGAAATTGGATGCAGGATATCTTGTTTGATAGATACAGCCCTTTATAAAATGATTTCCCAGGAGCTAAGCCTGCCAGAAATCTTAAACCAATTGCTAGGCACCTCCACTGACCCAAGCAGTTGTCTAAATGTCAATCTGAAACAAGTTAGGAGAATTACTTTCTCAATTTCTTGTTGATTTTCAGAAAGTCACAATTTAAAAGGAAGGGAAACTGACCTGATCTGTATGTGTTTATTTTACACAGAGGCAACATTGAGTTCAGAGGATTTGGAGATCAATAAACTGCACAATTTAATTTTGGATGGGAATATTAATAAATTTAGAATCTCTTTAAGAAAAAAGCACAAGCTTTCACAAGCTAAGCAAAATACAAAAATGACTGTGGAAAACAAAAAACAAAAACAAAATCCGATAGACGTCATCCCATGTTCCTTTGCCTTTCTTTTGTGACTTATCAGTTTAAATCAAAACAGGAAAGGATGTTTAAGAGTCATAATTTCCTTGCTGTTTCTTAAACCAACAGTTCTCTAGAACCTGACAGAAAAGTTATAAAAGACAACCCTGCAGATATTTGAGGTATTTGTGAATATAATTTTATCCAGACAAAGTTTTTATTTATTTTTTATTTTATTTTATTTCGAATTTATATACCGCACCTTCTCCCAAGGGACTCAGGGCAGTGTACAGCCAGATAAAAACATACAATACAAACATTAAAAAACAATTAAAAGAATATATATTAATTTGGCCCCAGTTTAAAATGACAAACCAATTAAAAATATTTAAAAATATGTTAAGCCAGCCCGGCTTGCTGAAAAAAAAAGTTTTAAGGGCACAGCGGAAGGCACCGAGGTCTTGGATTCTCCTTATCTCAGGGGGCAGCTGGTTCCATAGGGTGGGTGCCCCCACAGAGAAGGCCCTCCCCCTGGGGAGAGCCTTGGCAGTTACCTTGGGAATGTGTACATTAATACATATATGTACTTTAGATAGATAGATAGATAGATAGATAGATAGATAGATAGATAGATGGATGAATTTTAATTATTAAAAAGTAATAAAATTTAAACATAGAGAAAGCAAACGTAATGGCAGGAAAAACAGAAAACGTTCGGAAAAAGAAAAACAAGAATAAAGAAAACAAATATATATAAATAAATGAGTTCTAAACCTCCTGACTACAAATAACAACTAATTTAGCAATTCTTCACCCTTATAAAGTTAAATAAATATCTCTTCATCCCATATTCCATCCTTTATCTATAAGCAAACTCATAAAACATTAATCCTAGTGTAAGAAAAAGCCCTCAAAGGGTTTCCAGATCATTGCCAAACAAGAGTGTCTTATTTTAACTGTGATCAAATAAACTCACTTTATATTCCTTCATTTTACTTTTTAAGTCTTGATCTTTAATTCAACTAATTTTTATTTATTTGTATCCCACCTTCATCATTTTCTACACATAACTCAAGACAGCAAATATATCTATTTTCCCTACAAAGTAGGTTGGGTTGGCAAAGACTGACGAGGTGGGACTAGAACTCAGTCTCCTGGTGATTGATCCAAAGTCACCCAGCCAGCTTTCATGCATAAGGCAGGATTAGAACTCACAATCTTCTGGTTTCTAAAATAGCACCTTAACTGCTTTGCCACACTGATATTAACAGAAAAATGTTTGATAGTGACGTTCTCTGAACAAGCTGAATGTAGTACCAATCTCAGAAGTAGCTTCCCTGATTTGTGTAGTCCCACCTCACCATTTTGTGCTTTTCCGTTTGTGTTCAGGCTGCAGAAATCATACTTACAGAAAGATCCACTGAAGACTCAGATTTGGTCGCTGTCATACGTTTCACGCTGCCCACATCTGTCAGTCGGTGCTCATTGTCATCCCATCTGCCATACGCCAAGTCTATGCCACCAACAAAAGCTACGGACTGGTCAATGATCACCAGCTTTTCATGGTGGGCCCATAAATAAACAGTAGAGGACACATGATCAGGGTGCCTCATTACCTGGAAAAGAAACACTGACCTTAATATCAAGTGGGTTATAGGTGAAGATTTTAATGGTGTAAACCTTAGATCAGAGGTCTTCAAACTTGGCAGCTTTAAGACTTGTGGACTTCAACTCCCAGAATTCTCCAGCAGCTGGCTGGAGAATTCTGGGAGTTGAAGTCCACAAGTCTTAAAGCTGCCAAGTTTGAAGACCTCTGCCTTAGATGATCAGAAATTCCATTTGGATAAATACCATGTTTCCCCAAAAATAAGACCCTGTCTTATATTTTTTTGAACCCTGAAATAAGCGCTTGGCCTTATTGCCATGCGCTCAAAAGCCTGATTGGGCTTATTATCAGGGGATGTCTTATTTGGGGGGAAACAGAGTAAATATATAAGATTCCCTTTTTGAGCAGGTATTTCTCCATCGTATTCAAGCAGCATGCTACCACAATTATGTAATCATTCCTAAATTGAGGTGGACTTTCTCATTGGCTAGGTTTAACACCTTCTTGACACTCATCAGTTATGCTCACATGAAACGGGAGCAACTTGGAGTTATTTTGTATTTTACTGTCCCTGATTTATGTCTGGAAGTTGTTATCTCTGTTTCTAGATAAATGCCCTGGTCATTCAGATTCCTTTTACCTGACTAGAACTGTCTGACCATGTTCATTCTGTCTCACTGAATGCAGCCAAAGACGGGTAGATCTCGACTTACAATCATTCATTTAGCAACTGTACGAAGTTACAGAAGCACTGAAAAAAGTGATTTACGGCTAGTTCTTGCACTAACGACAACTGCAGCATCCCCAGAGTTATGTGTTCAGCCAGCCCTTGGCAACCACCCTATATTTATGATAATTGCAGGGTCCCAGGATCATCTACTACTTTCCTAGCTGGCTTCCAACAAGGAAATATTCACTTAATGACCTCATGATTCCCTTATCAACAGCAGCAATTCACCTAATGACTGCTACGTTAATAAACGTAGCACAAAAAAAACAAACAGTTGTAAAATCGGGTGTGAGTTATTTAGCAATGGCCTTGCTTAGCAATGGAAATATTGGTTCCAACTGTGGCTGTAAGTCAAACATTACCTGTACTATCTACGGAGATTCTCATCCACATCCAGATCGTGGTTGTCCCAAAGTTGCTTTTCCAAAAGGCAACTGGCCTTTCTTGGTTTTTCCTTGAAAATATTTCGCTTCTCATCCAAGAAGCTTCTTTAGTTCAGAACTGAAGAAATGTCTTGGATGAAAAATGAAACGTTTTCAAAGGAAAAAAAACCTAGGAACATCCAACTTTGGGACTGACCTGTACTGTTTTGCTATCTCTAATATTCAATAAGCATTAATAAGAAGCAGTGGTGAAATCCAATTGTTTTTTTACTACTGGTTCTGTGGGCGTGGCTTGGTGGGCATGGCAGAGGAAGGATATTGCAAAATCTCCATTCCCACCCCACTCGGGCAGCCAGAAGTGATATTTGCCAGTTCTCCGAATTGCTCAAAATTTCTGCTACCGGTTCCCCAGAACCTGCTGGATTTCACCCCTGATAAGAAGGATTTGTCTGTCTGTCTATTTTTAAAGTTTTTTATTTTTATTTCTCACAAAACATATATAAATGTACAATCTCTTTAACCATTCTTATCACACATATTATCTTTTGGTTTCCATATTGGTTCATTCTTCATCCTAAAACTTTAAAATACATTCAGAGTTGCTCTTCCTACCATTCCATATCTTCCTTCTTCCACAACAACCATTCCTCTCCTTCTCCTCTCTTACCCTTCCCTCCTCTATTCTTTTCAACTTTCTTCTTTCCTCCTCTCCTTCCCTTTCTCTCCTTCCCCTTCCTTTCCCCCACTCCTCCCCTCTTCCTCTCTTTCCAACCTTGTCTCCTACTCTTATTTCCCCTCCCTTTCTCTTTCTTCTCTCTCTCTCTTTTCCTCCCTTCTCCTCTTTCCTTCCTCCCTGTCCCTCTACTCCTCTCCCCCTTCCCTCTCCGTTGTTGTGTCCATTTCCAGTTCAATATTTTGTCAAGATGGTATTCGAGCATCCCCAATTTTATATTTAGCCACATTTTCCTTTCAATTTCTTTTCTATTTTGCTGGTTAGATATCTTTTTGCTCAGATAAGCTGATTATTTAGTTCTGTTTAATTACAATTGGCAACATTACATTTTCACAGTTCTGTATAGTGCTGTTTATTTGGAAACAGCGTGTTTTATGTATATTTCACTACAGTTTATCCTTGGAATTTCTTTTGATCTGGTCTATTTCTTTTGATTTGGTAATAAAACTGAATCGAAGTATGTGATTTCCTCTAGAAGAATAAACAGGACTGACCTCCTGGCAAGGCCAAAATGACAGAATGGAAACTACTTTATGTACATCTTTTGGACATATCCTCATAAACATAATAGAACATGCTTTTGAGTACAGCACTAAAACACTATTTCTTCCTGGTCTTGAAGTTGTTTTGTGAATAGAGCAACAGTTACTCTATAGAAGTCAACAGCCTCAACATGGAGCAGCTATACCTAAAGATAAATAAACAGTGTAACTGTTATAATGGATACCAAATACCTTAATATTGGGATGCAGGCGCATTAGAGTCCTCTTGGTATATTCACTGTTGATACCCAGAGTGAGTTCTAGTTCTTTGTAGATCATCACAAAGATTTTCACTCCTTGTTGCTGTCAGAAGAAAAAAAAAATACCAATCATATTTGATGCATGCAGAATCAACTAAAAGCTTAGCCGAATGCTTTACACCCTTATTTACTCGTTGGGGTTATGCTACAATAGCAATGTGGGCAATCTTTTGTGGGTCAGGAGTTGCACTTAGAAAAATGGATCTTAAGAAGAAATGTGATGCTGGTAATGACCCAAAGTAAGTAGGATTGCCTCAGTGGTGAAATTCAATTTTTTTTTACTATCGGTTCTCTGGGTGTGGCTTGGGCATGGTCTGGCTTGGTGGGCGTGGCAGGGGAAGGATACTGCAAAATTCCCATTCCCACCCCACCCCTGGGGGAAGGATATTGCAAAATCTCCATTCCCACCCCACTCTGGGGCCAGCCAGAGGTGGTATTTGCTGGTTCTCTGAACTACTCAAAATTTCTGCTACCGGTTCTCCAGAACCTGTCATAACCTGCTGAATTTCACCCCTGGATTTCCTATATCTCTGGATAGAGCCAATTTTTTTTAGGACTGCCTAAATCTATGCTAGAGCCAAGATTTTTTTAAAAAAAGAATTTTCTGGACAGGGATAGAATTCACTGTTTTAAAAACATATATCAATCTATTTTAGAGTTTGAATTACACATTTACGAATTTTTCTTCCCTGACAGTGGCAAGGACACCTGAGGTCAATTTTCTGAACACACATTGTATAAAGTTGGTGAATCAGCTGAACAAAGGGGCTTGAGAAACCTCTTGGCCCACTCATACACAAACAAACAAAACTGGGAAGAAAACAGACTACAGTCATTAAATGCAACCAAATACATATTTCACTTATTGCTGTTTGGATTTTATGAGCTACAGCAGGAGTGTCAAACTCGATTTCGTTGAGGACTGCATCAGGTTGTATTTGACCTCGGGGGGGGGGGGGGGGCTGGCCAGCTTGATGTCACTTGTGTCGGGGGTACCTGTGATGGCCTGAGTGCTCGGCTAGCAAAAACGGAGCCAATCTCCGTTTTTGGCTGGGACGGCCTCCTGCAACCCTCTGCCAATGAAAACGGAGCCTGTTCCGTTTTTGCTGGTACAGGCACCGTGGGCCGGTCCCTTTGTTGTTTCCAGGGCAGCCCCGCAGGCCATGTTTAAGCACCCCACGGGCCGAATCCAGCCAGCAGGCCTTGAATTTGACACCCCTGAGCTACAGCATGACTTCTACATCTGCTTCAACCATCCAGGAAAGCCTGCTTCAGTCTTCCCGTCTTTTGAAGTGGGGCTAGAGAAGGATCTTTTTGGGTGGTGATCCTCTGATGTGGAATCCCTTACCATAGTGATTCTTCATTTCTCAATTTGCAAGAGAAAATAAAAATACCAGAGCAGCATGAGTAAGCTGCATTGTCCAGGTGTTAATTCTCCATATAAGGTTTTCTGGTTAATAACTTTTATAATTTGAAGATGTATTTTTAAGTGCTATTGATGACTGATATAAAGAAAAAAGCTGACATTAACAAATGAATAGGTTCCAGAATCTGAAATCTTCAATTTATATAACTTCAGAAGATGCTAGTCACATAGCATAGAACTTCAATAACCTCTCTCCCTCCCTCCTCCCCTTCTTTCTTTCCTTCCTTCCTTCCTTCTTACTTTCTCTCTCTCTATCCCTTCCTTCCTTCCCTCCCTCCCTTCCTCTTTTCTTTTCTTTTTTCTTCTCTTTCCTTTTCTTTTTTTCAACATGCACATTTCAGTAATCTATATTCTATGCCCAATAATAAATGCTATGTGTGGCTGGCACCTTTTATCTGCAGGATTCTTGCCCGCTTTGAAGAAAAGACATGGGAAATGAAAGGGATCTTTCTGGGTAGTTTGAAAAGCCAAAGATAAACCTGGTAGTAGTCAGGGTTCTTCATTCAGAACTAAAGGATGTATCTGGGATAATCCTGACAAGTCTGTCTTCTGATAAAATACTGTATTTTTTGGAGTATAAGGCGGACCTTTTTCCCACCTAAGAGGAGGTGAAAATGTAGGTGGGTCTTATACACAGAATGTAGCCCCGCCCACCCACTGGCCTTTGGCCTCTGCCTCCCAGCAATTTACCTCCTTTCAAGCAAACAGCAAGAAAAAACAGCTCCTTTCAGCTTCAGCACAGTCTAATTAGCACAAGTTGATTGGGTCGGACTCCCGACTCACAGTTGTTTTGTTCTCAGCTGTTTTGCGCAGGGCTCTGCTGCTTGCTGCAAAGAGGTAAATTGCTGGAGCAGATTTTTTTTCCTTGTGCTAATCAAGCTATGCTGAAAACGAAAGTGAAAGTAAAGCAGGCTGTTTGCTGCAACGAGGCAAAATTGCTCAGAGGCAGAGGCAGATTTCTTTTTCTTCTTTTCCTCACCAAAAAAAGTAGGTGCATCTTATACTCTGGTGCGTCTTATTCTCGGAAAAATACAGTATACGTTTTGTGAACAGACCAGCAAGCCTTCCTGCAGCAGGCATTTTGTAAGTGTGCCCAGGATGAGGTGTCAAAATTCCAGATGAGCTCACTAAATATTCCAAAACACGGTTCTTTCTATGTTCCTTTGATGCCGGTAAACATTATCCTAATCTAAAATAACCATGAAATTTAGCAACCTGTGCATGGTTAAAAAAAAAAAACCCAGCTAAGTTCAAAATTAAGACTAAAAAAATATCACCCAGCTTAAAATCTGAGATCTGGAAGCAGAGCAATCCAAGAGACTTCAATTGTGACATGACCTTTTCTCCCTTTTTCACAATAAAATTATTGTTATGCTTGCCAGAAGTGTATCAATGATTTGACTGACATTCCAAGGTGATATTCTAGGATGGGATCATCCTTGCCACAAAAGGAATAATTCTTTCTGACCTACAAGAACTCAAAACATACCTTGTCCACATTGGCAAAAGTATTTTATGAAGACGACAGAAAGCTTCCATTGAAGTAATCAGTCACCTCAAGCTCAATAACAAGGCACATGTTAAGCCCTCTCCTAATTAGACCTATATTCTTGGAGAAGATCAATGCCTACCATTAGCAATTTAATGAGTATCCATTTTGAACACAGACAAATAGAATATATCACATCACACTGAGATCATCTCTCTGGAAAATCAATTTATACTGTTTCTGCTCATGCCACTGATGTCCCTTGGAACAGGCCAAAAGAGATGATTGCACAGGATGCAGATAGCATTTAGACCTAAATTCCCTTCAGTTTGCATTGAGAGTTTCTAGAGTGCAGATGCCTTCAAAGTGAACATGGGAAAATGCTCAAAATTGAACAGTGTTATCATCTACAATCAAGGAGAGGTTTAGGAAGGAGGAATTTCCTATCCTTGACAATATTCAGGGGTTTGGAACAGAGGTCAAGGAAACAATGAAAATGAGACAGGAGGTCATAGGAAAGGGAGATGGGCCTAAAAAAATACAGCCCACTGAAGCAAACTCCTCTCTACTTCTGAACTCAGTCCAGGAAATATAATGAAGTTTAAGCAATGAGCTCTGGGGCTGTAGTATAAATGCATCTAAAGATAAATACTTCACTTTTACAGGAGCTTGGCATACCTCTGGAAGGAAGGAAGGAAGGAAGGAAGGAAGAGTTATTATTCAGGCAAATGCTGGGTTCATATAACAAAATGGTTAGATTATGCTTCAGTGTGTCATCAAAATCTAAACAACTGAATTAGATAAATAATGGTTATGTTAACCACAGATTAGGATGAAACACAAAGATAAGCTAAAACATACAATACAACAAGAGCCTGTAGTACAGTGGACTAAGCACTGTTATTAATATCTGCTGCTTGCAATTACTGCAAGTGCAAATCTCCCCAGGCTCAAGGTTGACTCAGCCTTCCATCCTTTCAAAGGTAGGTGAAATGAGGACCCAGATTGTGGGGGCAATAAGCTGACTTTGTATAAATATACAAAAGTATGAAGGCTATTGCTTAACACATTGTAAGCCGCCCTGAGTCTCCGGAGAAGGGTGGCATATAAATTAAAGCAAAATAAAATAAAATTCCCCTCTGTGTATTTATATGATTATGTATGTGTATAAACACACATACACAGAAAGAGCTAACCCACATTTTCTCCACTAATACACAAATGCATAAGTAGACAACATATTCCTAAGAAAACACGGGCAAAACCTCTATGGCATCTGATATACCATCTGGATACTGGCAGAAAAGAACAGAAAGAAACAAATCTGGAACTTACTATGTATGCCATAATTATTTTAACTGATTACCAGATTGATGCTGACTTTTCCTACAAATGTAGCATACTAGTGTGAGTCATCATCCAAACAGCCTAGAATACTGCATTAACATAGGCCATAATGAAAGTTTATGGTGCAACATGTTGGGCAGCTCAAAAACTGAATTAACTAATTAATTCAGTTATCTGCAGTACCATTCACCCAAGACACAATATTTGTTTATTGTGCAAAGGCTATCCATTACATCAGGGATGGCTAACCTTTTCTGGACTGAATGCCGAAAGCGTGTGCATGCGCCCAAACCCCCAAAGCGCATGTGCCATGCCCTTGTGCACCCCACCCTCGCATGTGCCATGCCCCCACACATGCGCGCATGGCCCCCCACACGTGTCCTGCCCCCAAGGAAGTGCATGTGGCCTCCCGCATGTGCCCGCCTCCACACAGCCCCCGTGCATGCATGGCAGAGACCCGAAGACCAGTCGGCCGGTGGGAGGCACATGCACATGCACAGCGGACCTGAACTGGAGCGACGGCTCGTGTGCCCACAGAGAGGGCGCTGTGTGCCACCTCTGGCATGCGTGCCATAGGTTCGCCATCACGGCACTACATTTTCACTTCACTTATCTAAGAGTGTTGAGTGAATACAGGTAGTCCATCATGAATGCAGCCATACCTTGAGTCCCTGCCTGAAAAATGAGAGATATCTCTATTCTATTATCTTTCGCAGCTTTGTAAGGCTTGAAAAATACTGTACACTTACAGCCTTCCGCCTCAAAATGCAATCCAATCTCCAGCGATTGCCTTCAACCACAGGCCGCTTCATAAATATTTCAGGGCTCAGCCTGTAAAAAAAAGGTAGAAGAGGAAGTAAGCTTGGCTGAAAAATACACTAGTGAACTTTTCTCAGTGGAGCTGTTGTCCACTTTACTACATTTTCTGGAATGAACACAAGCAGATGCCCCAATCCACGCAGTTAGGAGAGAGAGTCCGCCAGCAAAGAGGACCCTGATTTCTTTCTATTACAATATAAAACAGCAACGCCTCCTTAAGGCTGAAAGTCTTTTTCAAGTGTTGCTGTGCCCCCCAATAGAATATATAACCATTCTGGGTGAGGAAATTGTTCTGTTTCCTAGGTTTTAGAGGCTATTTGTCTTACATATTTTATTTCTCATTCTATTTTTTTAATAAAAAAAAATACTTGAAAGGAAAAATACAAACAACTTAAATTTGGAGACGGACACTGTTTTATTCTTTTTTCTCAAAGCTGCGGGGGGGAAACATCCTCCCTCATGGTTGCCTACAAAGTCACAATACAAGCAGCACATGAAATGGCACTGGGCCTGTATGCTGAGGAAAAGTTAAACCATTTCCTCAGGCGTCTTGGTGTAAGCAAGCTAAGGAAATGACATAATTCTTAAATAGTAAAGGAGGGTGTCTAAGTTTCGTGTAAAAGCAATGAGCAGTCACAGTGCATTTTTATTACAATTTTTCAAATTATAATTATAATAAGGAAAATCTGAAGGCCCGCTCTGGATGGCCACTCTGGCATTGTGATAGTCAACTGATGTGCCACACGGAATAAATATAACAGGTTTAAAAAAATAAGGGCCATCACCTTCATACTGTAGGTATTCTTCCACAGATGTGATTACTGCTGGTAGTCTCAAAATACTAAGGACATTATATGAATACGTCCTCCACTGGACAAATACACCAAACCAGCACCCAGTCCGTAATCCACATTCATGCTGTTTTCATTTAAAGGTTACAAAATAATCTGAGGTGTTGCTATGAAGGAAAAAGCTGAAAAGCTGCCATGGTGCCATTCCTTTATTCAATACTACTACTACTGCTACTGCTACTGCTACTACTACTACTACCATATTTCCCTAAAAATAAGACTGGGTCTTATATTGATTTTTGCTTCAAAAGATGCATTAGGCCTTAGTTTCTGGTTAGGTCTTATTTCCAGGGAAATATGGTACTAAATGCATCCGTCTGGCTGACGAGCTTAACTGGGGCTTATTTTTTTGGGTCAGGCTTATATTGAAAGCATCCTGAAAAATCATGCTAGGGCTTATTTTCTGGTTAGGTATTATTTTTTGGGAAACATGGTAAACAATAATAGTATTAATAATAATAATAATAATAATAATAATAATAATAATAAGTAGTAGTAGTAGTAGTAGTAGTAGTCTCAATTATCTATAACTAACTAGGAAAAGAAAGGACATAATAGGTAATCCAAATAAAATCAATTTTTCATGGCAAAATATCATTGAAAAAGACAATTTTTATGCTAGGGATCATTAGGAAAGGGACCAAAAAAACAACACCTGCCAATACTGTAATGCCTTTAACATCTGTGGAATTCTATATATAATCCTAGGTCACCATATTTGAAAAAGTATGGAGAGAATGAATCAGAATGATCTGGAGGCATCAGTATGTTTCCTATGGGAAAAGATTAGGACATCTGCCCTTGTTAGCTTAAAAAAAAGTAAGCAATTGAGGTAATTGAGGTGTAAGAATCATACATGGCATGGAGAAAATATAAGAGGGGAAGTTTTCTCCTTTTCAAAAAGCTCTAGGAACAGAAATCATCCAAAAAAGTGATTGATGAGAATTTCAGAGTAGGCAAAAACACATTAATGAGTGAAATTCACGACTATGTGACATGATGGTAACAGGTCTACGACATGGCCAACTCGCCACAGCCAACTCGCCATTGCCAACTTGCTATGGCCAACTCACTGAAGGACAGGAGTTACACTAATATGAAATAAAAGTTGGAACAGAAGCATTAAAGAAAGGTTGCCAAAGGAGGGACAAAATAAATGTCCCTTTCTTAAATTAAAATAATTTTAAATACTTAAATTGAATTGTTGAATTCTTCTGCAGTGAGTTGGCCCATGGTGAGTTGGCCATGGCAAGTTGGCTGTGGCGAATTGTCCCATTCCGGGTGGTGACCATTAATTTGGAAGCTTTCAGCAGGGATTGGGTAACTCCATGTCAGTTATGAAGAATCTATGTTATATCCAAACCGGAGAAAACAGCTCTAAATACCAGCTGTAGGGTAACAATGGTGACAGAGATTTATGTTACCATCAAACATTAACCCCAAAGCATCTGGGCCTCAGATCCCAATTCTTGCTTTAATCACTCTAAGGTCCTTTCTTCCATTCTATAGCAAATACTGGCATTGAGATATTAGGAAGGAAAACATCTGAATTATATTATATACATTTTTGGACTAGTGCCACGAGTTTTCCTCCTTCCCTCTTGTTTCAAAGTGCCACAGGTCTTTGGGGGTCATATTTTTATACTCCACATTTCCCATCTCCCAACAAATAGGCCACAACCATCCTTGATGCTTACAACATTCATACAGATGAGGAAAATAAGTCATCTAAAGTTTTTCAAAGTTATGATCCTATGTTTTAAAATTCACTAATACTTTCCAGTTCTCTTTGGCAAATTTGATACCTGCCAATACAACAAGTTTTGCAGTTTTCATTTATTCAGTAATATAGTCCAGCTTATTGTTTCTTTGTCTGAAGGTGGAAGCTGAACAGGGTTAAGTTTAATCAGTTCTGGAATGGGAAACCACTAAAAAAATTCCAGGGTTTAAAGACTAAGCTTGAAAGCTACAAAAATTTCCCATAAAATAGCAACGGCAAATCATGTTTGTACTGTTGTTGATTGAGACATATCCATGTCACCAGAAGCTCAGCTCAGCATTATCTTCACTTTTTATTACAAGATTAGATTGCACACTGTTTATATGTGAATAAAACCAACAAGTATGACTTTAAAAGTTCATATTTACATGGGGACCTGGCTTGGGTCTAAACAGTCAGCTGAGAATCCAGTCTATAAGCACTGTGGTTGTTTGTTGTTGAGCAAAGTAATACTAGGCCAGATGTCTCTATTCCCTACTGCTTCACACCTCTTCTCCTAATCCTGTAAAACAACAGCTTCTTCTATTCCAGGGGTGTCAAACTGTATTTCTTTGAGGGCCAGATCAGCACTGTAGTTTTCTTCTACCGGCTGGCGGGAGGGGGGGGACAGTGGGGAGCGGGGGTGAGATGAGACGGATGCCTCCTGCAACACTTTACCACCCAAAAAGGTGGGTGCACAGCCTCCCGCACCTTATTTTCGCCCTCCAGGGCCTCCTGCAGCAGTTTGCTGGCCGAAAGCCCCCATGCGGCCCATTTTTGGCCGTCCGAGTGCTGCTGGAGGCTGTGGGGGCTGAAAACAGGCCATTTTCAGCCCGTTTTTGGTGGCAGAGGCACCGCGGGCCGGTCCTTTGATATTCCCAAACTGGCCTTGCGGGCCTTGAGTTTGTTATCCCTGTTCTATTCCCTTCTCTCCCTCCAATTATTCTTTTTGTGCCTCGGGTCTCTTAATTTACAGGTAGTCCTTGACCTATGACCACAACTGAGCCCAAAATTTATGTTGTTAAGTGAGACATTTGTGAAGTGAGTTTTGCCTCATTTTATGACCTTTCTTGCCTCAGTTGTTAAGTGAATGACTGCAGTTGATAATTTAGTAACCCTGTTGACAAGTGAATCTGACTTCCCCATTGACTTTGCTTGTCAGAAGGACGCAAAAAGTGATCACATGAGCCCGTGGACACAGCAATGGTCATAAGTATGAACTAGTTGCCAAGCATCTGTATTTTGAGCACATGACCATGGGGCTGCTACAAAGGTTGTAACTGTGAAAAATGGTCATAAGTCACTTTCTTCAGTGCCGTTGTAACTTTGAACGGTCACTAAATGAACTGTTGTAAAGTGAGGACTACCTGTACATGCTAAATGTTCAAGAAAGGCCAATAAGAGACTTTTGATTTTCATTTCTTTTTCCCCCATGCAAAAGAGACAAGTTGAAAAGGAATCAGTACATTAAAGTGATTTCTGTTAAATTAAAAGTTTTCATTGGCTCATCTTTGTTTCCTTTGCCAAGTGTCCTGAAAAGACCTTTGCAGCAAAGCCTCACTTATTCTCTGCCTCTTCCTCTAAGATGTTGCCAAACCATCTGGTCCCGCTGTTAAGTTTCCATGTGAAAGGACCTAACAGTGCCACATTATAATTATATATTCTAGAAAGTACCTTGAGAGGCTAGAAGGAGGCTGAGCAGGAAGGGTGGAATCTGATCATGTCAGTTAAATACTAACCACCAATCTGTGATGAAAATCTCTTCCTTGGCAGCTTCCATGGCATTTGCTACGTCTTCAAAGTACCCCTTGGCATTGACATACCTAGAAGCAAATGACAACATCACACTAACAGGCAGGACTGGAAATCCGGAAGCAAAAGGTAACAATATATAGGACTTTTTTGGGTTTTTTTTGTTTTATTATTGGAAGAAGCACCAAAAATGAGGAAATGCCCAAAAAAATGAAAGAGGTGAAAATGATTAGGGGACTAGAACATCTTCCTAGTCAGGAAAGATGGAAGCAATAAGTGTAGGACTTTTTGCAGAAAAGATTGTAGCAATAACTGTAGGATTTTTTTTTACCCTACAGCTATAAAGATGTGTTGAAAAACAAACATAATGGAGATATGTGAAACCACGCATGGTGTGGAAAATGTGGAAGGTTTTTCTCTCTCACTCTCATTTCACAGTCTTTAACCTTGGGTTCATCCACTGAAACTAAACACTAAAGAAATTCAAAGGCAAAGAAAAGATTGCTTTATCCATAGATAGTAATACTGTGGGAAATTGCTGTCATCAAACATGACAATGACCAGCAGTTTTGGTGTTTTAAAAAGGAATTTGTACAATTCAGGGAAAATAGGGCTGGGCAGCTACATACGATCCAGGGGTGGATTCTAAATTTTTTTACTACCAGTTCTGTGGGCGTGGCTTATTTTGTGGGCTTGGCTTGATGGTCATGTGACAATTCTTTAGGATTTAGTAGAGGTACTGGTCTACCATGCTTTTAACTGCTTGCAGAACTGTACCGGTCTACTCATTTGTTTTTGGAGGCACCGGTCTACTCATTTGTTTTTGGAGGCACCGTCTACCCATTTGTTTTTGGAGGCACTGGTCTACTCATTTGTTTTTGGAGGCACCGGTCTACTCATTTGTTTTTGGAGGCACCGGTCTACCACCACACTGCCTTTTAACACTGATCAGCTGTAGGGCAGCCCTTTGAAGCCCTGCGGCAAGAGTTTAAACAGTTTTTTTCCTTCTAGCCAATCGGCTGGGACTCGGGAGGCAGCAATAGATTGGGGGCGGAGCCAAATAAAAGGTAAGAATAACGTGGGTAGGGGAAGCGGGAGGGCCCAGCTCCCGAACAAAGAGAACTGGTTCGGTGACGTCTTATCATCACTTCTACCGGCTCGGCCGAACCAGGCCGAACCGGGAAGAACCCACCACTGATACGATCATTGAATCTCAGCAGAATATTTAATCAGCAATTGCTAAAAAGCAACAGTATAAGAGGTATAATATTTAATCAGTACCTGCTGGAGACCAACAGTAGAAGAGGGCCACTGACCTTGAGCACACTTTTGAGTTTTATGGCTACACCTATGCTGCTATGCTAAACGGGGACTGATGCAGTTATTATGGTTTTAAAGGGGTGTGATCAGTGGTGGGATTCACCGGTTGTAACAACTGGTTCGCTATGCGCGCTTCTGCACATGCACATTACGATCAAAATTAACCTTCTACTGGATCCAGAGTGAGTAAAACAGCTGAGGCAGCACCTATCAGCTGGGCTTAAAACAAAAGAAATATAGGTAGGTTATAGCGCAGGGGCGGGCAGGAGGGCCCATCTGATCATTGGAGCGAACCAGTTTACTCTCAGCTGATTGTCGGAGATACCGGTATGCCTGAATCGGTCAAAGCCGGCTGAATCCCACCCCTGGGTGTGATAAACAAGTCAATGATTAACCAATCATCATCATCATCATCATCATCATCATCATCATCATCATCATCTCCTTTTAATGACCCCATAATCCCTTGTGGGGTGGAGTCTGGGCAACTGAATGGAGCTGAGTGTTTACTGGCCGGATGCCCTTCCTGTCGCCAATGCAGAGTTTTTTTCCAGATATATTCTAAGTGTGCCCAGAGAGAGAAATATCTGCCTCTTCCTAGGATCGAACTCGCAGCCTCCTGATTGTGAGGCGAGAGCTCCACCTCTAGGCCACTCCACCACTCAAGTCAATGGTTAACCAATGTTCTAATATAAATCAGAACACAATCCTCGTAGCTATTTTTTATTTATTTTATTTATTAAATTCAGAGACCACCCCAAGTTAAAAGCCGGAGGGAGCAGCCTCAAGTCACCAGGCTCCTCCAGGATTACATGCTGCTCAGGCTCAGGTTTTCAAACTCTTCAGGAAGGTCAGAGTGCAGGGGCCAACTTCACCTCATGGGGCAAGAGGTTACATACAGTGGGGGCAAAGGCAGAGGAAACTTTTCTTTTATCTGAAAAAACAGAAGTACTTTGTAACTCTGACTTTATCATCAGATGGAGATTTAAGTCCTTCATGTATGGCTCATCCACATTCATGAGCATCCTGAGGACAATTGTTGTCCCTTGGAAAATTGTTGCTATACAAGCAGAGAAATGCTGCTGGTTTAGATTTGACCACAGATATCAGGGTTGCTACTTCTGCCCTGTCCCCGCCCTCCCCAAAAGCCTAGCAACGTTTCTTGCATTATGGGAAGAATTGCCACAGGTGACTCATCACCAATAAAGCCATCTGCATGCAAAAGGCTGTGTGGGTGGGTGGGTGGGTGCGTATCTGTATGTGTCTGTCTGTCTGTCATCTCTCTCTCTCTCTCCATCTATCATTTATCATAAAGTATGACTTGTGCATCATAACATCAACCTGCAAACAATGTGACTAACGCATTTGGAACAGATACCATGATGCAAATACATAATTGCATCATTAGTGTGATGCCCTCCATGACACATGTTGTCTTGCTACAGACTGTCTTGCTACAGACTAGACTCAACCTTGACAACTTTAACAAGTGTGGACATTAGAAATCCCAAGCCACAATGCTGACTAGAATTCTGGGACTTGAACTCCACACCTATTAACAGTGGCTAAAGTTGACTGCTACAGATACCTACAGTCATATGCCATCAGCAGCTATTAAACAATGGAAGGTCTTCTCTTACCACTTGGCTAATGTGCTCTCCTGGATGGCTGCGTAGGAACCGAATCTGTGATGTTTGAGGAAGTTCTTGCCATTTTTCTGAATGAATTCTTCTATTCCTTGGCACCACCAGAGAGCATGTCTGTAGCTGTTGCACTTCAAAATCAGTGACCTGGACAGGAAACAAACATTCGGCTTTATCTCTTCTTCACCTGTACACAATCACCATTTGCCATAAGCAACCAGCACAAAACTTGCAATTTGGAACACGTTGAATCAGAATGCTCGACATTGCAGAGGGAGATAATCATGTGGTACTATATGAACTTCTCACCTGGAAAGATTATCAATCCGTAACCCATATTTAGTTTCTGTCTCCTTCTTGCCAATCTTTATGCTGAATTCTTTATCAACCAGGAGGACGAAAGAAATAGCTCCACTGTCTGGCTTCATGTACAATAAGAAAGACTCTTTTACCACTAACCACCTGGGGAAGGAATACAAGTAGAAAAAAAACCCCAGTAGATTATGTTGATAACTTAATCATATTAACATTTAAAGCATTTCATCCATGTTTGCTACATTCCCAACAATACTTTTTCCCCAGACTGTTCCTAAAGCAACACAATTTGCCTGCTGCGTACTTTTTTTCTGTATCACGTTTTCTGTGAACTGCTTTACTTTTAACATAATCCATTCTAGACAAGCTAAAGCATAATTATAGTTATTCCTCTTCTGAAGAGAATGCAGGTAGGCAATTTCCAGACTCAGTTCACTGAGGTGTAACAACAGCGGTAAGTATGGTTAAAACCCTCCCAGTTTAGAGTTGTTAAGTAACCAATGAATCATCTAAACCAGCTTTGTCTAACCTGACCCTTAAGACTTTATTTATATTTATATACTTGATTCTCACAAGAGTTCAACTTACTTTTAGGTTACACCTGATATATTGATTTTCATTTAACAAAAAAATAAAATAAAATCTAGGAACTACATAATAAGCCAAGATATTGTTGCCTAGGTTGTATGGGCAGCGTAACGTCACGTTAAGACCATAACTCCCCAAACTTCTAATTGCCTGGATATACTCTCAAATATATGTTAATTAAATATTTAAAAGATGCATTCACAGAACCTACTAATTTTGGTTAGTTGCATTCATATAGAAATCATTAATTTTGGTTCATTCATTTTGATGTTCGATTGTGGCTTAATGTATTATTTAGCTAGTTCTTTAATTTATGGTTCCTTGTATAGTCTTTTTTTTGTTTGTTTGCTTTCAAGTTACCGTTGACTCCTGGCAATTGCCTGGGCAAGTCCCTCAGTTTTCTTGGCAAGATTTTGGAAGTGGTTTGCTGTTGCCTTTTTCCTAGGGCTTGAGAGACCGTGACTGGCCCAAGGTCACCCAGTTGCCTTTGGGTCTAACGTATAGACTAGAACTCACTGTCTCCCAGTTTCTAGCCTGATACCTTAATCATTACACCAAACTGGCTCTTGGAGAAATCCAGGGAATGAGTTAATTCAGCACCAGGGTCTATAGTTCTCCTTTTTGTGTGGGAGTCAGCTGAGTCACCTTGGGCTGGTCATTGCTTCTACGTGCTAATTAGCATCCACCATGAAACGCTTCACTGCATCCCCTGTTACTAACTTTGCTACAAGAACTAGGTGTGTACAAGAAACCATATGGGTCAAACACAAAGAAAAACAACCGGCTAGGAATTCTGAAATTCGATAGCCCCAACATAACACTCTGAGCTGGCAGTATGATGTGGAAGCCTGACCTGAGATGACATTTTTATGAATGCATTCTTCAGGAAAAAAAAAAATCTTTGGGGGCCACTGTGCTAAGAGATAGCAATTTTACAAAAGAGACAGCTTCTAGCCCTGAACTAAGGCTCAGTCTTACTAGCCCTGAACTAAGTCTTACTCAACTAAGGGTAATCCAATTCCCAGTTACAAGGATGTACCTTTGTAAATGTGACTGCTTTTTGTTACATTTTCTAAAGCAAACCAGAACTGATCTTCCAAATCTGAAATACCAGGGGTGTCCATCCTTGGAGACTTGTGGATTTCAATTTCAACATGTTGGCTGGGGAATTCTGGGAACTGAAGTCCACAAATCTTAAAGTTGCCAAGGTTGGACACCCCTGGTTTAGCAGCACCTTTCCCCCACCCCCAAACAATGTGGCAGTCAGAATGTTGAACTGAACTGAATACTTTAGTGGCCAAGTCTGATTAAAGATACAAGGAATTTGCCTCTGGTACAGAAGCATTCGGTGTACTTGCAAGTCAATTGAGAAAATAATAATTCAAAAGGTAAACAAAAATGCTAAATTCAGTCTGACTGTATCACAAACCATAATAGGCACCTGCCTATCTCAGGTCCTTGGAAAGGACTTCATAGGTAGACAAAAGTGTTAAATCCAGTCTGAACATCTGGCTGACTGTGTGATGAACCATAATACCAATAAAAGGGGGAAGTAAAGAAAATAATAAAAGGAATAAATAATAATACCATTGCCACACTCTATGGGTTGATATAGATACATATTAGATAACTGAGAATTAGGTGTTTCCACCATATACTTCTGTGGCTCTATAGACTTTGTCATTATCTCAATTTAATGTGGGTGGTTTTTTCTGCCCCCTGGACCTTTTAATTGGACTAAAGTTTGTTTGTTCCTTTCTGCTCTGCATTTGTGAGTTTTGTGAAGGAACTCTATGTCTTTTCTCTATTGCTCCAATTTTGCAATTCAGAAATGACATTTCCACCCTAGCCAAGTGGAGCGAAATATTCCAGCCTGACACTTTTCATATCCATGCAAGCCAGGTTGAAATTTTCCAAGGCAATAATTAGTTGCTAAGCTCTTCAGTGACTCACTGGATCGTCTGAGCCTTAATGCTGGAAATGACTCAGAAAAGTCACATTCGCCATGGTGCTCTGTTAACATAAACCACCATTCAGTCTAGGATTTGATTCAACAAAAACAATATTCGATGTTTGTTTGGCTAGTGATTCCTGACCTCCACTTTCTGGAGCACGTTGTTTGGAAATGCTTCCCCCCATCATTATAGACTCAACACTTTAAAACTCAGGTGTTATTGTAAAAGTTGTTTATAAAAACACACCGACTTAATTCCATTAAAGTTTATAAAAAGGAGACTGCAAGTTTAGCTTTGAAAAGGTGAATTGCTAAGCAACAGGCTGTGCAGCAACGAGAGAGAGAGAGAGAGAGAGAGAGAGAGGGAGGGAGGGAGGGAGGGAGGGGGCGCACATGCATGTACATGCACACACACACAGAGGAGGGGGTGGGAGGGAGAGACCAGTGAGGTAGAAGAAGACTGAACAGATTTTGCTGTTTTCAGTGTAGACTTCCTAAGTGCTGTGGGACGAATGGGGAAGAGAAAGTCTCCTATTCAAACTATTTTTACCATCAGGGTATGCACGTACATAGTCGGAATACCGAAGTGAATGTTTCACAAAACTAGTTCTCAAAATGGGTGCATGTTTTCTCCAGGAGGAGGAAGAACTCTTTGCTGATCTCAAATCATGGCTGGGGTTGGAGGGCTTTCTCCAGACTACTTCACAAGGACTAGTAACACCTTGTTATTTTTATGTTTTGCCTTTTCCTCTTTGATGGTACACATTGCTTGACAGTTTTGGGTTCTGGATACAGGAAATGACACATTAGTGAGGGGAAAGAAGGATACGCATACTCTGGCCACATGCTTTCCCTACGTGAAGTTCTTAACTCTTATGAATTCAGAACATGTGTCATGGGAGCATCCAAACTGTTCCTCTTCACACAAGGAACCAGAATTGGTATATTTCTCCACTTTGTTGCTGCAGAGTCATAATTTGTTCCAAATCACGTCATGTGCCAATTTTCCATGCAATTTAGAACTGCTGTAGTGATGCCATCATTAATAGCAAAGCATCAAAACTCAGTCTGTTTGCTACATAGGGAGAAGCATCCATCTGCCAACCACTAATATTTACCCACTTATTGCTGTCTCCCTTTCTGTCTGCAGAATAGCCTGTTCCAACTCATTTCTGCATCACAGCCAAGAATATTAGATAACATGTCTGTGGAATTGCCCAGAGCTTATATTATTCAATGTAAACTAGGTGGTACCTGTATACGATTGTGTGAGACTTTGGTGTGATTACACAATTGCACAGTGCAGCAAGCAACCGCCCTGAAATTCTATGAAAATTGTTCCTCTTGGGTATATTTTATTAAAAGTGTTTTTAAGAGTAAAAAATAATGCCAATATAAAAAGAAAAAAGAAAGGAAGGAAGGAAGGAAGGAAGGAAGGAAGGAAGGAAGGAAGGAAGGAAGGAGAAAATTAAAAGTGCAAGAAAAGAAAAAAATAGAAAAGAAAAAAATATACAAAGTGGTTTCTTGTCTATGGAGTTTCTCAGTCATCCAGGTCATGGCTGTCCCAACGGTGCTTTTTCAAGAGACAACTGGACTTTCTTTGTCAGAACTGAAGAAGCTTCTTCTTCTTTTTTTTTTTTAAATTTGATTTATATGCCGCCCTTCTCCGGAGGCTCAGGGCGGCTTACAATGCGTTAAGCAATAGCCTTCATTCTTTTGTATATTTTATACAAAGTCAGCTTATTGCCCCCACAAACTGGGTCCTCATTTCACCTACCTTAGAAAGGATGGAAGGCTGAGTCAACCTTGAGCCTTGGAGAGATTCGAACCAGCAGAAATTGCAGGCAGCTGTGTTAATAACAGGGTGCACTAAACCCCTGTACTATCAAGGCTCTTGGATGAAAAGCAAAACATCTTCAGGAAACAAAGAAAGGAAAAACAAAGCAAGTTGTCTCTTGAAAAAGCACCTTCGGGACAAAGTGGTTTTCTTATTCTGTGGCTTCAACATAACTCTCTTCTTTCTTTAATCTAGTCTGTCTAAAACTATGAATGGTTAAATTCATGTTTCACACAAAAAATATGTAAGACGGTTTCCAATCAGCAATAAATACAATTTTTGTGAGCCTTGAGATAGTATTCATTTCATCTTTAAAAGCTATTTAATTTTAATGGGGCAGTGGTGCTGGAAGAACAATTGGACACTTGGACCAAAGGTACAAGTATAGATTCGGCGAAACCTGGCTCAAGAATAGTAACTGTGAGTGGGACCTTGGAGTCCTAGTGGACGATCACTTAAACATGAGCAGCAGTGTGTGCGGCAGCAGCCAACAAGGCCAATACAATCTTTGGTTGTATAAATAGAGGCATAGAATCAAAATCATGAGATGATGATGATGATGATGATTGTTTAGACTTCTATACTGCTTCATAGTGCTTTACAGCCCTCTCTAAGCTGTTTACAAAGTTTACAAAGTTAGCATATAGCATATTGCATATTAGCATATTGCATTAGCATTAGCATATTGCCCCCAACAATCTGGGTCCTCATTTTACCCACCTCGGAAGGATGGAAGGCTGAGTCAACCTTGAGCTGGTGAGATTTTTATCTGTTGACCTGCTGAACTAACAGTCAGCTGAAGTAGCTGCAGTACTGCACTCTAATCACTGCGCTACCTCGGCTCTTAGGAGATTTATTAGTACCACTTTATAAAGCTTTACTAAGGCCACACCTAGAATACTGCATCCAGTTTTGGTCACCACATTACAAAAAAGATGTTGAGACTTTGTAAAAAGTGCAAAGAAGAGCAACTAAGATGATTAAAAGCCTGGAGATGAAAACATATGAAGAATGGTTGAAGGATTTGGGTTTGGCTAGTCTAGAGAAAAGAAGGACTAGGGGTGACATGATAGCAGTATTCAGTATTTGAGAGGTTTGCCACAAAGAGGAGGGGGTCAATTTATTTACCAATGCACCTTTAGGCAGGGCAAAAAAGAATGGATGGAAACTAATCAAGGAGAGAAGCAACCTGGAACTAAGGACAAACTTCCTAACAGTGAGAACAATTAACTAGTGGAAGAGGTTCAGAAGTTATGGGTACTCCATCACTAGAGGTTTTTAAGAAGACACTGGACAGTCACTTGTCTGAAATGGTATAGGGCTTTGATGGCGAACCTATGGCATGCGTAGCCATATTGGTGGGCACATGAGCTCAGCTCTGGCCAGCTGATTTTCAGGCCTTCTGGGCCCACCGGAAGTAGGGAAACTGGCAGTTTCCAGCCTCCGGAGGGCCTCGGGTGTGGGGGAGGTCATTTTCGTCCTTCCCAGGCTCTTAGAAAGGCTCTGGAGCCTGGGGAGAGAGAAAAACGGGCCTACCGTGCCTACCGTGCCAGGAGCGGGAGGGGGGGAGGGTTGCGCAGACATGCAAGGGAGGGCGCATAGAATTATGGGTGTGGGCACACATGCGCGCGAACCCCCCTCCCCCTCTCGCTCCTGGCAAAAAGGTTAGCCATCACTGGTATAGGGTCTCCTTCTTAAGCAGGGGGTTGGACTAGAAGACCTCTAAGGTCCTTTCCAACTCTACTCTGGTTGAATGCTGACTGTGCATGCAGCAGATTCTGTTATTTTCTGTCCTGGGAAGTCAGTCTTTTGTCTCTCTTTTTTGAGAGGCCGAGACTTGATGTTCCATAAAATGCAAATGAGCAACTGAGGGCATCCAGCCTGCTTACTGGTGACAGTAATTGAATGGTGCCATGTAGTCCAGGACAAAACCTGCATTGTCTTCACACCGCTAATTGAATTGAGATTTTTGTAAATGTTTCAGGACACCCGAGGGCTCTCCAAGGAGAACAATTATCCGGAAACATTGGGTAGCAAATTGGCTGCCAAGGTTGTACTGCATCTTTCGTGAGTCTACAAGGCAAAACATGTTTCAAAGAAGGAAAGGAAGAGAGAATGAAAGGAAAAAGGCTTAAAATAGAGTGGTACTAAAAAAAGAGAGAAATGCTCAGATAAATGTAGGCATTGCTGTGGTCATATAGCCACCCATTCACAGAATGCAAACTCTGAGTCTAATGAGATTTATTTCCCAGGAGGTTTGCTTAGGAAGAAAATCATGACCAAGAATAAAGTGGTATTGAATTCTTGGGGACTTGAAGAAACAAAACAAAACAAACCCAGAACTCTGACAGCATCTTACACACTGTAAAGTCAGGGATAGGTTGCTGGAGGTTCACAGCGGTTCAGGAGAACCTCTAACTAAGATTCTGTGCCATTCAGAGAACCCCCAAATCCCACTCCTGGCTGGCCCCGCCTACCCCGCCCCTCTCTTCCCAGGAGTCCCCACGTGGCCCATTTTGGATGCAGGTAAGTGCAGGGCGCGTGCAGAGGCTCAGGGCAGGTGAAAAATGGGCCTACCGGAAGGTCAGGACCGTTTCTGGCCTCCAGAGACTGGGGAGGCCGTTTTCGCTCTCCCGGAGGCTCGAGGAAAGCCTCCAAAGCCCAGGGAGGGCAAAAACGCCTCCCCCCCCGCCGTGGTGCAGGAGGCCAACTAGGCCACGCCCACCCAGCAACTGGGCAGAGAACCCCTTGCTAAAATTTTTGAAGCCCACCCCTGTGTAAAGTTACTTTAATCCAGGCGAATGCTAATAATGTTTTTTTAAAAAATAAATTTTATTAAATATACAGTTTAAAAACATTAGACTTGGTGCGACTTGTCAGATACATACTTTTCTAACACTTTTTCTTTCGCGTATATTACAATATAATATCATGCATATTCCATATATACTTTTTGTACATTCAAACTCACTTTAATTACATACATATTCCCTTTGTCTCTATTCAAATCCAATTTATTCCTATCTAATATTTCTTAATTTTATTTTATTTACTTTTCTCCCCTTTTCTTCACTCTGTTTCTAATTCTCTATCTCTACATTCCTCCTTTTCTCTAGCCATTTATAAAATGTATTCCAGGTTACATAGAATTCCGATTCATCTTTATCTTTGAGCTCCATTGTTAACCTGTCCATTTCTGCACAGGTCAATATTTTGTTAATTATTTCTACCTCTTGTAGATTCTCTCTGCATTTCCAATTTTGTGGGAATATCAACCTCACTGCCGTTAATATGTATATTTTTCTTCTTTTTATATATTTCTTCTTTTTTGTAATAATTGTAATTATTTTGTAATAATAGTATCAGTAGTGATATTAACATTATTAGCAGTAGTAGTGAATGCTAATAATGTTAATATCACTACTGATACTATTAGCAATTCCGATAGTCCTCAACATATGACCATAACGGACCCTAGAATTTCTGTCGTAAGTTGTGATGGTTATAAATTGAGGCACTTATGTGACAAACCTGATTTTATGTTGCAGTGGTTGTAAAGCATACATTGTAAAGCAAATCCATTTATTCCTAGGGGCATTTTGTTTTGTTTTGTTTTGCTGGAAAGCAGTGAAAAGGTCAGAAATCATAAAAAAATAATAATCATAAATAGTGGTCATGTGATTACAGAATGCCACAACCAATTATAAAAATGAATCATAGTGCCTGAAATGTAGTTATGTGACCATGGATGTGTATTTGTGCATGTGTACTGCTGTCGGAACTCCAGAACTGGAGAACCGGTAGCGGAAATTTTGAGTAGTTCGGAGAACCGGTAGTAAAAATTCTGACTGGCCCCTCCCCCATCTATTCTCTGCCTCCCAAGTCCCAGCTGATCGGGAGGAAATGGGGATTTTGCAGTAACCTTCCCTTGGAGTTGGGTGGGAATGGAGATTTTACAGTATCCTTCCCCTGGAGTGGGGTGGGAATGGAGATTTTTCAGTATCCTTCCCCTGGAGTTGGGTGGGAATGGAGATTTTACAGTATCCTTCCCCTGCCATGCCCACCAAACCACGCCCACCAAGCCAGGCCACGCCCACCAAGCCACACCCACAGAACTGGTAGTAAAAAAATTTGAAACCCACCACTGCTGTAATACAATTTTTAAAAACTCCCTATGCATGAAGGCTGCACAGGTCCAACCGGTCTATTAAACACCGAATGTTTGTAATCCAAATCCATTAAACTAACAAAATTAAAATGTATCTATAAATATCAATTCCTAATAGACATATAGATCCAAGGTATTGAAAATTAAATCCATAGTCCTTCAGTCTTTAGAACAGTGTTAGCATTTTAGGTGTTTTCGTGGTAGTTTCCAGAAAATAACAAATACTACATCTGCAGTGCCCCCCCTCCCCCCCAAATGTGTTCATCTGGCAAAAGGAATATCTACAAAATCTAAACCACAATATGCTTTGTAACTTAGCTTTTTGCTTTTGTTCAAAAGGGACAGCAACACATTTTCAAACTGCCAGGAGGCATTTCGATGCTTTATCAAATGTTGGATTTTGCAAGCAGAAGATACAACTTCCATAATATCTCCATGAATTAAGAATGGACTCCTAATGAAAACATTTGCCAAATGAAGGGGGTTGAATGAGGTGAATTATTTCTGCTAGCTGAATCTCCTTCTGCGAGGAAGAGGCCTGCCAAGAATACAGAGATATCTGCCAAAGAAGAGGTCCAATTGGGGCAGGGAAAAGCAAGAAGCATATTACCTATAATAATCATAATTGACAGGGTTGGAAGGGACCTTGAAGGGCTTCTGATTGAACCCCTTGCTCAAACTGGAGACCCTATACTATTTCAGAAAATGGATGTCCAGTCTCGCTTGAAAACCTCTAATGATGGAGCACCCACAACTGCTGGAGGTAAGTCGTTCCACTGATTAATTCTTCTTACTGTCAAGAAATTTCTCTTTGGTTCTAGATGGGATATTCTCTTCCATGATTTTCCACCCATTACTTCTTGTCCTGCCCTCAGGTACTTTGGAGAATAGATTGACCTTCACTTCTCTGATAGCCCCTAAATACTGGAAGACTTCTATCATCTCCTGGAGCCTGGATAGCTCAGCAGACTAATGCATTGTAATTTAACTCCAGCTGTCTGCAATTAGTAAGTTCGAATCTCACCAGGCTCAAGGTTGACTCAGCCTTCCATCCTTTCTAAGGTAGGTAAATTGAGGACCCAGTTTGTGGGGGCAATAAACTGACTTTGTAAAAATATATAAAAGTATGAAGGCTATTGCTTAACGCATTGTAAGCCGCCCTAAGTCTCCGGAGAAGGGCGGCATATAAATCAAATTTTTTTAAAAAAATCACTCTTAATCTGGCATTATATTTTTTTTGTTAGACTAGACATACCATACTTTTTGGAGTATAAGACACACTTCCCCCACCCTCAAAAAAAGGGTGGAAATGTTGGTGCGTCTTATACACTGAATACAGCCATTTTTGGCCTCCTGAAACCCTGCCCTGCGTGCCCTATTTTTGCCAAAAAGAGGCCCTTTTTTGCAAAAATGGGGCCTGCAGAGGGTTTGGGAGGCCTGCAGAGTGCTCCTGGGGAGGGCAAAACCATGATGCATGGGGGGTTTGGGAGGACAAAAACGGGCCCGTTTTTCACGAAAATAGGGCCTGCAGAGGGCTTGGGAGGCCTGGAGAGTGCTCCTGGGGGCTGAGGGGGAAAAAACGCGATGTGGGGAGGAGGGGGGGTTGGAGGTCAAAAATGGCCCATTTGTGAAAATGGGTCCATTTTTTGAAAGAAATGGGGGTATTTTTGCCCTCCCCATCCCCCAGAAGCACTCTGCAGGCCTCCCAAACCCTCTGCACATTCCATTTTTGCAAAAACGGGACATGCAGAAGGTTTGGGAGGCCTGCAGAGTGCTCCTGGGAGCCGGAGAAGGCAACCCCCCCTTTTTTTTCCTGGTTTACCTCTTCAAAATCTTAGTGCATCTTATACTCCGAAAAATACCGTACTTAGTTCCCTCAATTGTTCATTGTATAATATTAGATCAGACCTAAAGCACAAGTAGGGAAGTATCTATACAGGTCAAGGAGCATCCTAAGTGAGGGACTAGCCACATGATGGCCAGAACAACAATCTTTCTAGAGATCTCTTTTACGGACCTGCCAGTAAACCAAAGTGTAAAAATGTAGCCTCGTCTTTTCTGTATTTCCAGAGATGCCTTTGGGTCTTCCTTAGGCTCCGTAGACATTTCAGAACATTAAAAAGTGGTGGTTGCCTTGGAGGACTTATTTGAAGTTGGAGCCATGGTGATTATTTCTGACCAAGAGGCTGTTCCCAGTAAGAGAAACCATTGGGTTTTTTCTTAAAAAATTTTTTTTTATTGCATTTAAAATAACGACAGAAAATGAACTAGAGAAACAATTGTTAGTAAATAGAATGCCATTCCTACCTGAAGGTAAGTCTGAAGAAAGGTTGTTGCATATTTTGTAGGTGTATACCTTCACTTTAAATTTAATTGGAATAGAATAGAATAGAATAGAATAGAATAGAATAGAATAGAATAGAATAGAATAGAATAGAATTTTTTATTAGCCAAGTGTGATTGGACTTGGACACAAGGAATTTGTCTTGGTGCATATGCTCTCAGTGTACATAAAAGAAAAGATACGTTTAATAAATTGCTTTTTAGGGTGCCTTAATTCCTAATCAATGAAACGTTCATTTAAGAAGAAAAGTATGCATTGTGTAAATAGGAATAGTAGTAATGATTTTGTGTATTTGAGTGTGTATGTGTGTGTGTGTGCCTTCGAGTGAGCATTGACTCATGGCAACTGCCTGGACTACTCCCTGAAGTTTTCTTGGCAAGATTTTTGGACGTGGTTTGCCATTGTCTTCTTCCTTCTAGGGCTGAGAAAGAGTGATTGGCCCAAGGTCACCCGGCTGGCTTTATGGGACTAGAACTCAGGATCTCTCTATTTTAGCCTGGTGCCTTAACCATCACATCAAACTGGCTTTCTATAATATCAATAATAAGAACTGAGGACACAGTCTTTAAAATTAAAATGTTTTGAATTTATCAACTAAACATGGCATTTTTAACGCATCTGTCTCTCATGCTCTGCCTGAATACATCTGTCAAACCCCGAATCCCCTGGATTCCATTCGTGAATCTCCATCCCAACTTTTGCACAAAGCACAGAGGTACACCAACCTTTAGTCTTGTAATAAAGCAATTATCTGTGCTGCAATTATTTCTTAATTAGATTAAAACCTGTGTTTGTCCTACCCATCTGAACAGTATATTCTGAAGAAAGAAAAAAAAAAAAACTGTATTCCCTATCTCCTGCCCACAGTTGTGTTATAAATCCCTATTGTTTTTGAAGGTAAAAAATGTGCTCCCAATTTGAAAGGAAAAGGAACAAAGCAGAAAAGTATTAAAAATGGGCTCCTGGAGCTCGAATAAAGGTGAGCTATGAGTTATTGCCAGATAATTCATGAAATTGAGTGCAAAGGGGGTCCAATTTAATATATACCACTCTTATCTGTCACTAGTTTTGCATCTGATTTAGGTGAGAGTAATATCACTCAGGTCTTTTCAAAATGTTTCTTCTGCTTAAAACATACCAGACAGCTGTTAAGAGAGCAAAAATTACTTCTACTACCCACAGTTTTTTTTAAAGCTACCTTTCTTTGCTTCTAAACCATTCAGTTTAATGCTGGGGGTGGGTGGGAGGGAGCATTTAGAAGGAAATTCAGAATTTCCACAAAAGTACCTTTTTGACCATCGGTAGCATAGCCTTCCTTGCCCACAACAGTTTAAGCCAGGAATTCGGTGTCCTCCAGACCTCTTCATAATCATACCCTCTCTGAAGACAAAGACAAGAAAAAGGGTGTAATGATTTAGCAAGCCTTTAGGAGAAGAAAAACCTAATCAGGAGTTTTGTCTACTGCAGTGTTTCTCAACTTTGTCTACTTGAAGATGCGTGGACTTCAACTTCTTAGAATTCTCCAGCCAGCCATGCTGGCTGGGAAATTCTGGGAATTGAAGTTCATATATCTTCAAATGGACTTCTTCTTGTTGTGCCATATCCATCATTGGACGTTGGCGATCATGTTGGCGATTCTATTTTTATCAACAGCCGCACGAAAAAGTACTGCTGAGTTCTGTCCAAACCAGTCTCTTAGATTTTGAAGCCATGATGTTCTGCCTGGACCTCGTTTGCCTTCAATCTTTCCCCTGGAGGATTAAGTGAAGTATGCCGTATTCTTCCGGATGTTGCATCACATGTTCAAATGGATAAAATTGAGAAAAATTGGTCTACTGGATATTACTGAACAAAGTCCAATCTTACAGAGGTTTTTTTCCAACCAATTTCAAACATGAAGAACCCCTGGTGCATTTCCTTTTTTCATATCAGAAACCATCTCTATAATTTGTCTGCAAGATTTATTTATTTGCGATATATGTACTCTTTCCTTGCCGTTTTATTTGCGATATATACACTCTTTCCTTGCTGAATCCAATATCAAAGCATCATGAAAATCAATCGAATTTGACAGAGTGAAAATTGAACATAAAATTAACATAAAACTCACTGGCTCCCTGTGAACGAGTCTTCAAAGTCCAAAGGCCTGCCTGAATTGTTCCATTGCTATCTTGAAGATGCCAAATATAGGGTTCATATGGATTTAGTCCCAAAGGGTTGGGCTGTCAGTGAGAAGATGTTTTTTGGAGCTTCTTCTCTTCTAAACTCAGAAGGTGGGATACCCACAATATCCCATCCCAGGCTAAACCAACTGGTTGGGGAGAGTCTACCTGGAGGAGAAGGTTGTCAAAATAACCTGGACCTTAGCCCTGCAGGACCAATATCTTGAATTGGATGCCTTCAAGCAACCACAATTTATGCTTGGTTGACAGTGAATCACCAGATCATACTCTAACCTAGTTCTATTTCTCAGTGAACTTCTTAAATGGGTGGCTTGTTTATTTTTTGTTTAGAAACAGATGAAGGCCTTAAACTAAAAGCAAAGCATGGGTTCTTTAAGGTTTGTTTCTTGGATTACCAGCCAGATGCAAATAACATAATAAATATGAAATAAGCCAGCAGGAACACCGAGAAAACCACGTGGTGAAGCATGGTAGAGCCAGCTTGTACAATCAAGTCCATTCATAACTGACTATAAAGTTGTCTTTGTCTCAAATTTACAGAACTGTAATGCTAGAGGCAGATGTTTAGGTCATCAACTCCAATCCTCTGTTCAGGACAGAAATCCAATGTTCCTGGACAGAAAGTTGCCCTGTCTCTGCTTGAATAAATCCAGCAAAGGAGAGCTGGGTAACTTTCTGGATAATGCTGAATTCTTACCATTAGGAATTCCATTTAAAAAAAAAAGAATATCCAGTTAGAATCCTGCCTTTGACTCTATGGAATTCACAAGTTGTGGTAATTTCATGCACACATTCATGCCTTTTTCTTAATCAGGTTATATAAATGGTTTAGCATTGTTTTCGGTCCAGAGGACTGGAGGGTCATCAAAATGGCATTGGCATGTCACCTGTGACACATTTGTCACAGTTCACCATCGCTTTAGGCAATGTTATAGTTTGCAGGAATTAGAAGGGGGAATTCTTTCACAACAAGTTGTCACTTACTAACTCTAGTTGCTACAGAAATAGAAGCAGGAGGTGGCTGCAAAATTCACAGCTTTTCATCCTGCAAATCTCTTCCTGCATAAAATATCCCTCGGGTTAAGCTCGGCTTCTGGTGATTACATGGAATCCTCCATGCCGTTTTCTTGCAACAGCATGGATATAGTTTATCAATACCTTCTTCCAGCTATCCTACAGTTATAAGATTTCCCAGTGTTCTCCCATACTGTATTATTCACAGGCAACCCTGCTTAGCTTTTTCAAGATTAGTCACATTGATTAAGTGCTGCCACCCGTGTATTTTTCTGCATACAACCTTCCATAACTTGAATATTTAGCTGACTCTCCCTACCAAAGCTTTGAAAAATTGGAAATCTGCATCAAATGTCCATGTGTGTGGTTATCCGTACAGCTTCAATGCCCTTGTGTTTGTGCTTTGTGTTGTGCACCAGTTCCTGGACTGGGAGGCTCTGCTCACAGTCACTCTTGCCATGGTACCTCCCAAATGGACTACTGTATTGTGCTCTACCTGGGGCTGCCCTTGAAGAGTATACAGAAGTTTCAGCTGGTGCCCAATGCAGTAGGACTGGCAGCTATGTGTGTCTCTAGATTGGCACATGTTACACTCCTGCCCTATGTCTCTGGAGATTCTCAGTCATCCAAGTCATGGTTGTCCCAAAGGCAACTGGACTTCATTTATCCTTGAGGACATTTTGTTTCTTATCCAAGACATTTCTTCAGTTCTGAACTGAAATATCTTCAAGGAAAAACAAGGAAGTCCAGATGCTTTTTGAAAAAAGAGTGTGAAACACTCCTGTCCTATGAACAGCGCTGGCTGCCAGTTTGCTTCCAGATCCAATTCAAAATGCTGGGCTTGACTTTTAAAGCCCTTCATGGCAGTTTATCTGAGGGACTGTCTCCACCTGATTATATCTAGTCTTGTCAGGTCTGGCAAAACAGGTATGCTGTGGGTCCTCCTGTCTACAAATGAAGATGGGCCTTTTTTTGCAGTGGCACCTACCCTGTGGAATATTGTCTGCCCCACTGAGGTGAGATTTGCCCCCTGCCTCCCATCCTTGATCTCAGTGCAATGGCGAGTTAATGAAATGGCCACATTGTTTTTAACATCAATTCTCTCCATTGTCTTATTACAGCAATAATATTGCTGTTTTTTTAAAAATTGTAGTTATTTTATATTTGGATTTTATGATTATTTCTGTTGTAAGCTGCCTATAATCACTTTGTTGTGAGATGGGTAGCTATATAAATGTGAGAAATTAAGTAAACAAACCAAAATAAGACATCTCTTGATAGTAAGCCCAATTGGGCTTTTGAGCGCTTGGCAATAAGGCCAAGTGCTTATTTCAGGGTTCAAAAAAATATAAGACAGGGTCTTATTTTCGGGGAAACACAGTATATGTTCTACTCAAAATGTTCTGTAAACCAGAACCTGAAAACCGAAATGTTTTCACTAAACAGATTCATAAAGAGGCCAAGACTTACATGCCTTTAGGTCCCAGATCATGGATGAAAGACAGTTGACTTACACCAAGGAATTCCATCTGAAAAGTAAAATACAAAGGGAAAGGGAACATTTCCTATTAACTTAATAGTTAAAATAGCAAAAATAGTCTACGTATTGCTTTACTTCAGTGTTACCAGGATGCTAAATCACAGTCAACCAAAAGCAGACAGGGAATCTGTAGGAGACAACCAGGCTGAGCATCAGGGCAGGATCAAACACATCATCAGTTTAGAGTCTCTACATCCCCATAAGAGACCTAAATTCAGGCCCCTTTGAAGTCCATTGAGTCTTATCTGCGACCAATTCGCCTTGATCATTAGTGGTTCACAGTCTTGTGTATAGGTAGCATGATATGAACCAGTAGTGGGTTGCTCCCGGTCCGGTCCAGTTCTATAGAACTGGTAGTAAAACCGGTGGGAGGCTCCATCCATCCACCCACCACAACATCATCATGGGTGATCTGCGCATGCGCAGAAGTGTGCGCACGCAAAGCAAGCATGCACATTCCCATTGCGAACTGGTAGTAAAGGTAAGTGAAACCCACCCCTGATATAAACTCGTAGTACTTTTGATTCTGCTACCTAACTTCTTGCACCTGACAGGATCTCATATGAAGGTAGCACTGAATTGAGTGAAATGGAGAGGATTCTACAACATTTAACCTTGCCATAAATGCCTGGTTCAGTCCTATACTTCAGAGCAAAAGTTATCAAAAAGATCCATGTCAGCCCCACTATCTTGTAAGGTTGAGCTTCTTGTGGGCAAGGAGAACGGAAATAGTGGCCTTAAACTGAGACAGTTTCATCTGGACTCCTCTTGTTTATTCTGTGACCTCTACACAAAATGCAGAACCACAAACAAGCTAAATGCATTTAGTATGTTGTGTAAACCCAACCTTTGTAGTTTATGGTCCAAAGCATTATGTAGAAAACCAGTGAGCTGGGTTGAGAAAGCCACCAGTAGGCATGTTATGGCAACACAGTCTCTGCATAATGGCAGATAATCCAGGGTTCATCCAGAAGCTTCTCCAATGTTTAGACTCTGATGATTTCTCTCAGAGTGGAACTGAACTTAGACTCTTCTTTAAAGCGCTCCATGGCATAGGGCCTAGCTATCTTCGAGACCGCCTGCTGCCACCGACAATCTCCCATCGACCCGTGCGCTCCCACAGAGAGGGCCTCCTCGGGGTGCCATCAGCCAAACAGTGCAGGCTGGTGACCCCCAGGGGGAGGGCCTTCTCTGTGGGGGCACCTACCCTCTGGAATCAATTGCCTCCAGAGATAAGGAGAATCCAAGACCTCGGTGCCTTCCGCCGTGCCCTTAAAACCTTCCTTTTCCAGCAAGCCGGGCTGGCCTAATTTTTTAAGTGTTTTTAAGTGTTTTGTTTATTGTTTTTAATTAATGGGGCCAAATTTATATATGTATATTTTAACTGTATTTTAATATTTGTACTTGATGTTTTTACTTGGCTGTTCACCGCCCTGAGTCCTCAGGGAGAAGGGCGGTATACAAATTCAAAATAAAATAAATAAAATAAAAGCAAAGGACCATTGTGTTAAACTGAAGACAGAGAAAACCTAACTTCACACTCAACCATTATACCTCATTGGGACACTGGATGACCACCGTCTCTCAACCCAAATTTCATCCACAGGGTTGTTGTGATGCTCTGAAAACTGCAGAGAAGCATGCTATGGTTTGAGCTCTTACTCAGATTAAGCATGATGCAACGCTAATAGTAGAGAATTTAGCTCAGTATTGAACTGTGAAGTTCTTGGTGATCTCTGAAATGAGTTGTTTACTTGCAGATATTTTATTACCCAGCTAGATAACACCACCAGTTTGTTGAGGGTGTTGCCTAACTGAGTAACAAAACATCTGCAAGGAAGTAACAAAGGCTAGGTGGTTCAGTGGCTAAGATGCTGAGCATGTCGATCAGAAAGGTCGGCAGTTCGGCGGTTCGGATCTCTAGTATAGGTCTCCTGTGGGAGCAGGGGGTTGGACTAGATGACCTCCAAGGTCCCTTCCAACTCTGTTACTGTTACCACTTAGAGAGTATGAATATCTCCACAGTGATATAAAATTCCTGCTCACTGGGTATTTGTATTGCCAATGGATGGTAGCATTATAGCTTTGTACTGATATACACTGGAATGTTTGCATTTGTCAAATGTTGGATAACTTTTATTGTTGTTGTTGAGGTCAGCAGGAAACATCTGTCGGGAACCACACACTTACAGGTGTTTTTGCCATCTCTATAATTGGTGAAAAATACACATTATTACTGGAATCACAAACCATATTTGTGCCAAACCCTGATTCACGTATTTTAATAAATAACGAGCTAATGAACTAATTGGTTTGTGGTTACTGTGACAAATTAAAACCATCATAGTAATCAAAGCCAGGCTATATGGCTTTAGTGTTAAATGTGAAGAAAGGCACTATGGCTTCTCCAACAAACCATACCCGTGTTTACACATTGTGCTAGCCATGTTTTAGTTTTTATAATTATTTGTTGAAAAAGGCATACTGGCTATAATCACATATTGTACTGTCATACATGGTTTAGGGACAAAATTAAAAACAAACATATTGGCTATGTTAGTGGAACACTGTTAAATATGGTTGTCTCTAAGTAAGATGATGTCCTAAAACAAACTAGCTACCTAGGATTAGACTTGTCAACGTATTAAGTGAAAAAAAATTGTTTCAGGATCCAATCTGGGTCAGTCACTGAGACCAGAGGTTTTGTCTTCCGAGCTTTCGGACTCATGCTGGAGCCCATCTTCAGGGAATTTCTCTCTAGCAGAGTGTGTGCTGTTCTGTGGTGTGGTATTTATAGTGCCTATTGTATGATGCTGATTGGAGTGTGTTGATGGCTGGCTTTTAAGTTGTTGCTTGTTGTTTGCTTGTGCTGCCCAGCCTTTGCCTTCTAAGTACTTGGAAGGGGCAGCACAAGCAAACAATAGCTAATGACTTAAAAACCAACCATCAACACACCCTAAAAAGCCACATGCATCAGACCGTTTAAATACCACACACAGAACAGCACACACTCTGCTAGAGAGAAGTTCCCTGAAGTTGGAACTCCTACACAAGTCTGAAAGCTGGAAGACAAAACCTCTGGACCCAGACTGGATCCTGCAGCATTATCCTGGGACACATATATTCAGTTTCATGAGGAAAAAGATTTCTGTGCAAATGTACCCAATAAGTCCAAGTGTAATCTCTGACCATTATTAAAAAAGAAAGAAAGAAAGAAAGAATTAAACCACTGCCTGAATTTGGTGAATTTGAGCCTGCAGCAGTTCTGCCATCTTTTCATGTTTGCAGAGTAATCATTTAACACAAAAGGTATTATGGAAAAGTACTGTAGGATGCCTTGAGCTTAAAAGCTGCAGAATCCCATAAAGGGCTGCAAAGTACTGTATTTTTTGGAGTATAAGACGCCCCGGAGTATAAGACGCACCTTAGTTTTTGGGGAGGAAAATAAGAAAAAAGGTGATTGGCAGGTGGATCCGCTTCCCGGAATACCCCCAATCAGCTGTCCCCAGAGGTGAATTTTAGAAACAGGTTTCTTGGTTGTAAGCTCTGTGCCTTGGGTTTTTCTTTTCTTTTCTTTTTCTTTTTTTTCTGCATCTAAAAACTTTTTTTTTTGAAAGCCTTCAAAACAGAGCTTCAGAAAAAAAGCCTCTGAAGCTCTGTTTCTGAGGCTTTTTTTCTGAAGCTCTGTTTGGGGGCTTTTTTTCTGAAGCTTCGTTTCTGATGCTTTTTTCAGCCTCTGAAACCTCTGTTTGAGAAGCTGGGCGGGGCTACATTCGGAGTATAAGATGCACCCAGATTTTCACCCTCTTTTTGGGGGGAAAAAGGTGCATCTTATACTCTGAAAAATACGGTAACATTTTCTATGCTACATCTGAAATTATAGATTCCCTCAGCTATCCCAGGGAATATTCAAGATCTCATCCAGGTTTTCCAATGAACCTGGTTATGAAGTAAGGTCTGTGAAGATTTCAACATACATTGTTCCACCAAGAAAAACACCCAGGGAAAATCCCTCTAAGAACAACGGAGAATTGAATGTGAATTGGCAACAGTTGTTTGGTGGAGACAAATCCCAAAGGATCTTTTGTGCTACCCTTGAAACACAAAATTCAGGTTCTTTTAAGCCAGAAGCAAAGGCAATTATGCTTACGACAATGTTCTAGTTTAGCATTATACTGACGATCAGGGTAACACAGAGATATGTAACATTCTTGAGCTGAAGGTCATATTTTATCTTTTATGCTTTGACTTAAGGTACCCACTTTGGCCTTAATCCTCTGCTAATGGAATGAATTGCTCTTGGCCCTTGGAAGGGTTTAAGGCACTAATTTCACTAATTCACTAATATCTCTCCCCCCACATGCAAATAACAAAAAAACTGGATCAACATTTTTAATCCCACTGACTCACTTGGGCTACACAGGAGTCCCATGTGAAGTATTGCATGCAAGACACAAGTCTTTCATCTCTTTCTTTACAATGCTCATATACACCTTTACAGAGATGCAGTGCAATTTTTTTAAAAATACAGCAATTACCACCTGCGGTAAACAGTTCACAACTACCAAATCAATAAGCAGCTATTGGTTTCAAATGAGAATTAGTGACCTTGCTGTATAGTGAACAAATGGATGCAGAATCAGCTGATCATCATTGATGAAAAAAGCTCCCAGGTGAAAGCCTTATAAACACACTCCACAACCGTTGACCATTCATCATCACTGAGAACTACAAAGACAAGCAGAGAGTCTTTGACATAAACAATGACTATAATCAAAGCATTGATTATTCCACCAAGCCAGCCTAGCCTAAATGGTTTTTAATTGGGATTTTACATTTTATGGATTTGGGGGTTTTAAATTGGGAAGCTAATGATTTAATTCTTTTTTAATTATCTTAACTTTTGTATTTGTATGTTTTTTAATTGTGGCTGTTCACCGCCCTGAGTCCCCTCTGGGAGAAGGGCGGTATACAAATTAAATAAATAAATAAATAAATAAAATTCAAGAGAACGATGTAAAAGGTAAATAGAATAGGATTCAGGCTGAATCCTGGTTTCTAATCCAGCATTCAATATTGCAACAGAACCAGAAGGCAGAAAAGCCACAAACCTATAAAGTGCATAGCCAATAATATTGGAAGACCATAATGTATCTGGTAATCGAATGTACTCCGTAATACAAGAAGTAGCTTTATTCTTTAGGATGTGCAAAAGAATATTATGCATGTGCAGGCACACCCATATATTCCTTTCTGTGCATATATACTGTCCTTCTGAATTCAAAACTCTGTCCTGGAAATAATTCTTCAATGGACTTGAATTATTCTCTGCTACCAGAAATTACTTGTTGAAGAAGCAGTAAAATTCCACAGAGGAAGTAGACACCTGAAAACATGTTGGGAGCGAAATTTTACACAGCAGCGCTATGTACTTACATCCTCTTCAGTGACTCAACATTTCCAAGTGCCAAGTTGGCATGATATTGCATTTATGAACAGAAGGCAATTATGTTATTACACATGTACACCAGTTCAAGCCTACACAAACAGGTGAGAAATTATAATCACCTTTTCAAAACCCTAAAGGGAGGCCCTGCTGAGTTAGCTCAAGGGTTTGTTTCTGTTTCAAGTAAATGGAAACTAGGCAATTTCAGGGATGATACACGTCAGAAACACTTCTCTCTTCTTACATCCCAAAAGCTAGAAGTAGATATACACAGCCTCTATACCCGTGATGGCGAACCTATGGTGTGGGCACGCCAGCCGTCGCCCCAGCCAAGCTCCACCACGAATGCACGCATGCCTCCCACTGGCCATCTGGTCTTCAGGTCTCTGCTGCCCATGCGTGGGGGGCATGGGGCATGCGCTGGGGACGCTCATATTGTATTTTGGGGTCTTGAGCAGTGCCCCCACACCCCGTTTTGGCTTCCAGGTTGGTGCAGGAGGCTTTCCAGGCCCAAAATGTTATGTGAATGTTATAAATGCAAAGATTAGTTGCAAAGTTTTTTTTTTTTTTTTCATCACTGTATGAATGATTGCAAAACAAGGCAATCACTAAATGTGGATGTCATGCAGTTGCTTCTGGGCTCTCATAAATTTACTGAATCTTAAACTTTGGTAAACATGTAAATGATATGCTCCCTCCCACTACATACCCATATTATGACTTAATGTTATATTTTGGGGGATCATATCATGCTAAGTCAATGAATGAGAGTGTACCCCTTCAAACTGCAAATGAACCCTAAAGCTAATTTCTCTATTACAGTAGTACTTTACAACACAAGATTCAGCCAAGAACACCTTCGTATCACAAAGAACATTACAGATAATGTTCAGATTGGCTGAATTAGCACTGTTCTTTGACCATGATATGTTCAAAAAGTTTTAACTACAATAGCTAGGTTTATATTGTTCTAGATACAAAATCAAAATGTCTTCTTTCACTTAAAAAAAACTCCAAATATTTATGATCTGGCAGCCCAAACACTTTTGAAAACTTCTTAAAGTTACCATTTATATATATTTAAGTCAAGCTATCAATTATAACTCACATCACTAATTCGATCTTTCTTTATCAAACAATCATAGAATAATGATAGAATAACTTTAACTGAGCAGAAAAAAGTAAACACCATCTTAAGGTCACTTACTGTTCCATGATAATTCTTGTACAGGGGCATTTTTAAGAGATTTGTGAGATAATCTTCCAGTTGTTTCTGCAAAGGAAACACAGAGATACAATGTACAAAGGAAACACAAACATACCAGTGTAAGGACTGCAACAGCCATTATTAAAACAGGCAGGCAGAAGACAAGCAAAGCACATCCATGAATATCAACTACCATTCAGAAGACATGATGAAAACTTCTTAATCTCACAACACATGGACTGATTTAACCATAGTTTCAACTGGAAAACTAAACATCCTGTATTAAGCTAAATTCAAAAATGCTAGGCAATTCTTGGAAACTTGACACATAAATTAGCCATCAACAGGCACATTTTTTTAATTTTTTAATTTTTCAGATTTCTATACCACCCTTCTCCTTTCGGACTCAGGGCGGTGAACAGCCAAAGTAAAACCCTTTATACACAAAAGTTAAAATAGATTTAAACCCATCCAAGACCGAGTGGCTGTGGTTTCTGACGTCCCGATATAGTCAGCTGGTGCCATCGCTGACTATTGGGGGCGAAGCATTGGCCCCCACGGAGAGGGTTCGCAACTTGGGTGTCCTCCTGGATTCACGGCTGTCTTTAGAAGAGCACTTGACGGCCGTGACCGGGAGGATTTTTCATCAGGTCCGCCTGATTCGCCAGTTGCGTCCCTTTCTGGATCGGGACTCGTTACGCACGGTCACTCATGCCCTCGTCACCTCCCGTTTGGACTATTGTAACGCTCTCTACATGGGGCTCCCCTTGAGGAGCACTCGGAGGCTCCAACTGGCGCAGAGTGCGGCCGCGCGGGTGGTGATGGGAGCGACGTGGCGCTCCCATGTAACGCCTCTCCTGCGCGAGCTGCACTGGCTCCCGGTGGTCTTCCGAGTGCGCTTCAGGTTTTGGTTATCACCTTCAGAGCGCTCCATGGCTTAGGACCTGGCTATTTATGGGACCGCCTGCTGCCACCAATAGCCTCCCACCGACCAGTACGCTCCCATAGAGAGGGGCTCCTCCGGGTGCCATCGGCCAAACAATGTCGACTGGCGGCCCCCAGGGGGAGAGCCTTCTCTGTGGGGGCACCTACGATCTGGAACGAGCTCCCCCCGGAGATACGGAGGATTCCGGATCTGTGTACCTTCCGTCGTGCGCTTAAGACGTTCTTATTCCATCAAGCTGGCCTGACCTAAACTTTTCCTCTTTTTAAATGGAATTTTAAATTTGGTTTTAATTTATTGGGGTTTTAAAATGGTTCAGCCAAATTTATTTAATTAGTTTTATCTCTATTTTAAATTTTGTATCTATATGTTTTATTTTATGGCTGTTCACCGCCCTGAGTCCTTCGGGAGTAGGGCGGTATACAAATTTAATAAAATGAAAATGAAAATAAAATAATTAAATTTGGCCCATAATTTAAAACATTTCAATTTAAAACCAATTTCAAATTTTAAAAACCCATCATAAAATCAAGACAGCCCAGTTCCATGGTCGATGGTATCAAAAGCCGCTGAGAGATCTAACAAGACCAGGATAGAGGAATAACCCCTACCCCGAACCCTCCAGAGATCATCCACCAACACGACCAATGCCGTTTCCGTGCTGTACCCAGGTCTGAAACCGGACTGGAGCGGATCTAAATAGACAGCTTCATCCAGGTACTGGGGAAGCTGTCGCGCCACCACACTCTCAACAACCTTCGTAATAAAGCGAAGGTTGGAAACTGGACGATAGTTAGCCAAAACATCCAGGGAGGGCTTCTTGAGGAGGAGCCTCACAACCGCCTCTTTTAAGGCGGCCGGCAAGACACCCTCACTCAAAGAAGCGTTAATAATCCCCTGGAGCCAGCCTCGTGTAACCTCCCGGGAAGCCAGCACCAACCTGGAGGGACACGGGTCCAATAAACATGTGGCCGCGTTCAGCCGTCCCAAGATATTGTCCATGTCCTCGGGAGCCACAGGATCAAACTCCTCCCAGATAACACTCTCAAGGCCTGCCTCAGTCATCTCGTCTGAACTAACCCAGTCAGCGGCCAAGTCTTCCCGAATCTGAGTTATTTTATCATACAGATACTGTACAAAATCCTCAGCTCGGCCCTGCAAGGGGTCATCATAAAGGTAAACCGCATTTACATACCATTCAAAAGCTAAGAAGGAAACAAAAAGACCAGAATACATCCTTTCTGGCAACCGGCACACAGATAAGCAGGGTTTAACACCAGAAAAATAATCAAGCAGAAAACAATACCCTAATCAAGGAACTTCCAAGGTGAAAACCACAACCCCACCAACACTAGCAGGGCAAGTCACTGTATATAAACAGGGAAGAAACCCCACATTCAGTAGCGCTGATGATATTACCTAGTCAGATAATGAAATGACTGCAAGCAAACAACCAATCTGAGTTGTTGTTATGCAGAATCAGACTAAAACAAGAAGATCTCTTTTGGAGAGAATGACAAAATTGAAATGTTGCATGGGTGATAGAAAGACAGCAAGTGGAGAGGGAGGCAGAGGAAATAGGATATGAAGAAGATTAAGCAGGAGAATGATTTATGAAGATAACGATAATGAAAAGATGAGATAATTAACAAAGGAGTAATTGATTTTACTTTGCAGGTGAATCTGAGAAATGCCTCATGATGAAAAGCAATCTGAAATAGCTGGAGATTTACATGAAAGGAAGACTGATATTTTTTTCACAAGTAATTAACTTTGAAGACAGGAGGATGAATTTCGATTTGCTGAGAATAGGGTAAAAAATATATGTGGTTTTTTTTTTCTGCCTACAACTGCTCTCAGGGAGAGTCTTTCAAATTCAAGATAATCTTTCTTTCTGGTAAACAGAGCAAAAAATTGAGAAAGAGAAACTAAGGGGGGAAAAGCCCAAAACAAAACAAAGCCTTAAATCTCAATGACAGGACTAAGCACAAACAGCATGCTTAAAATTGGACTTGAATTAGAATGTCAACATAATCCTTCTTTAGTAATATACATCAATATGAATTTTGTATACAATGCTTGTGGTTCATTTCTCATTGTGTTGAACTTATATTTACCAACAAAGAAATAAAGGGAGACTAGTATAGATCTATTTCAAGCTATTTAGCTCTCATCAGCTAGTCATACCCTTCTATGATTTGAACCTGGGTTACCTGCATATTAGATATGCTCCATTCCATATTTGGGTAGAACAGGTTGCCCTGATAAAAAACACTTATTTCTCTCTGTGCTACACAAGATAATAATTGGGAGTGTTTACAGAAGAGAAGTCAAAGAAGTAAAAATGGATAGTTGCAATCCTGTGATCAAAGCTCTATTCCTTTTAATAGGAATTGCATGTATGTTAAAAAAGGGACAAGGCTTTGATCCTATGAGTCATGACTGCCATCTTAACATTTTCTGAGACCTCACCTACCACAGACATCCCTGGTAAGAAGATAGGAAGTTGTGGAAACACTGTTGTTTGTTAAGTAGTTATTTAAGACAGCCAGTTCTACACCAAGCATTTGAATCCAGCACTGAATAAGTTACATACAACTGGTACTCACCGTTGATCACCATTTGTGATTTTTCCCACGAGCGTCTGACAAATAAAGTTAATGGGGAAAGCCAAATTTGCTTAACAACCAAGTGATTCATTTAACCATGGCATAAAAGGTTGTGAAATTGGCTACAACTCATTCAACAAATGCTTTGCTTAAGAATGGAAATTTTGGTCCCAACTGTGATCATAAGCCCAGGACTACCTGTAATAATCATTTACTACCATTCCAGATAACCACATTCCAGATGCCCATTCCAGATACCTACATCTCCTCAAACATGCTCAGTTCCTGAATGCAGGCCCATGAACATCAAAAGTGAGGGCGCTGCTCGTATTTCAGAGGCCGCTCTTTATTGTATCAGATGAGAGAGGCAGCCTTGAAAAGGTACTCTTGGCCCTAATCCATATAGGCTTTATATATTTTAATCAGGAACTTGATTGTTATTTGGAAATAAACCAACAACCAATGCAATGCCAAACTGCTGGTGCAGTATGACGATATCAGACCGCTAACATGCAGACAGCTGCATTGCCTTCAAAGCCAATCCCATTTACAGTGGGATTTACAAGGCTTTTAAGTTAGGGGAGACCAAAAAAAACCCCAAGTAATTCAAGGATTCCTGGAATGCTAATGTCAGGTTTCCAAGCGATGAAACCCATTCAAAAAAGAAATAGGAAAAGCCCATCTTCCAAAACAAATTGCTTTTATCAAATTGGCAAAGACTGTTGTAATTCCAGATCTGACACAAACCGGAATTACACTACATAATATTGCAATTTAGAAACATCCCACAAAAGTCACATTCTCCAATAAACACTCAATCCACATTGCCCGGTGTCTTCAAACTCTACCTTCCTTTCTCACCAGGAGCAGCCTCTGTTCCCATGGGAAAGAAGGTCACCTAGAAGGTCACAATCCTCACTATCTATTTGACAGCTACTTTATTGGAAAAAAGATGGAATAACAAAACCTTGAAATTCTATTCAAGTTCCCCTCCCTCCCTCCCTCCCTCTCTCCCCTCCCCTCCCCTTCCCTTCCCTTCATACTAAACAAAATCAAGCGATATCTTTCTCAGGTTTTCCGTCGGTCTCTGGATTATATCATTAAATGTCCAAGTTCTCCTTAACAGTGCATTCTTCCTTCCCCAATTTTAATAGCCTTCCATACCTTCCTGAAGGAAATCTCTTTAGGGTCTAAGAATCTTGTGATGAAGATGGCCACCAGCACCAGCTTTCCTAGGAATAGCTTCAACTGGTAAACCACGAGTCTAGAACACGGGTGTCAAACTCATGTCATCATGGCGTTGTCAAGTGACTATTGTGACTTCCCCCCCCTTTGCTAAACCAGGCATGGGCGTGGCCAGCGCGTGACGCATCTGGCCTGATCTACCCTGATCTAGAAGGACCACCAAAGTTGTGGACTACTTCCTTCTAATCAAAAATAGAACTGAAGCCAGTACTGATATTAGATAAGTTAGGAGAAATGGTTGAACTCTATACACTCCTTACTGGAGCACCCAAGAGGCAAAACGTCTCCACTATGCACTAGAATGATCCACTTAGAAGGTCCTAAATATAGCTCGAAACTTACTTAGAAGAGATATTCAGTTCCAGCTCTCTGGCTTTATCAATTACATAGGTAAAGGGAGCGATGAAATCAGAACAAATGCATGACATGCTTGAAATGTATACATAAGCTCATTTATGGAAACTACAATTCGATATGTAGCCAAGGTCTAACATTAACATTAAAAAAATAACTTAAAATTTATTTTTCAGATGAAGGATCTTACTCTTCTACTGGAGAGATGATCCTCTCTGACCATGTTTTCAGATGTGCGTGGAAGACTCGGCATTTGTCTTGCTTCTCCCCTTTTGACAGTCTGTCTCCGCACAGTGTGTCTAAAAAAATAAAAACATTGATTTGGTTGCATGCACTGGAATGTGTCCTAACGAAGGAAGGTGAATTTGGCAACAGAAAAGATCCTCATTGTTTAAAAGAAAACATTTGCAGCTAATGATTCAAATGCCTTTAATTACTGGGAAAGATAACATAAAACATACATAGATATATTAATTGCATGTGCACCTTCAGGCTTGTGTCTTCATCTACCACAAAATATCCCAAAGTGCTACAATAGACCTTTACCACACTTCACTTACATAAATGAGTAAATTCTGCCTTAGCCAACAGACATGTCCAAACAATTAAAATCATAAAATTGATTTGGATTACTGATTTTTTTTTTTAGCTTTTTCTATTTTTTATTTATTTATTTATTTATTTTCAATTTTTATTTATAAGTATAAATTAAACAGAACAATGAAACGTACAAAACATAAAAACATATAAACATCCATTTCAATACATGTCTAGTTTGTCGCAACTATAATATACATTTCTCTTTGTATTTTGACTCTTCCTTATTTGGTCATTCCCTTTTATCTATCTAATATTGATCTTTGTTGACCTATGTCTGTTCTTTGTTTCCATCATATTATATTTGGTCATTTTATTTACTTCCTATTGCTTCATCTCTTTCCTATCTTTCAACCAACTATACCACTTTTCCCATACTAAGTAAAAGTCATGTTCTTCCCTATTTTGTAATTCCTTTGTGAGCCTATCTAATTCCGCACATTCCATAATTTTATTGATTACTTTATCTGGTATTGGTATATCACTACTCTTCCAGTGTTGCGCATATAGTATTCGTGCTGCTGTTATCATATGTATAATTAAATAGGTTGTTTCTTTTTCATAGTATCCATTCACTATGCCTAATAAGAAGCTTTCTGGTCTTAGTTCTATCTTTTGGTGTGTTATTTCCTCTATTTGTATTTTGATCCTTTGCCAATATTGTTTTGCCATTGGGCAGGTCCACCACATATGGTAATAGGTGCCTTTGTGATGGTTGCATTTCCAACATGTTGATGACGTGCCGGGGAACATTCTTGCCAATCTGGCTGGTGGCAAGTGCCACCTATAAAACATTTTATAGAGATTTTCTTTATAGGATACAGACATTGTCATTTTATAATTTATTTTCCATAATTTTTCCCATTTGTCTAATTGAATACTATAACCGAATTTTTTTGCCCAGGTTATCATATTTTCTTTCACTACCTCTTCTTCTAATTTAATCCTCGTAAGTAATTGTAAATTTTTTTGATCAGTTTGTCCTGTGTCCCTTGCAAAATTTTATCTAATTCTGTTTGACCTTTTTGAAATTCAAATTGAGCCAAATCTTTATTGTATCTTGATTTTATTTGTATATACGGCCACCAGTCAATGTCTGTACCCATCTCTTTTAGTTCTTGCCAAGTTCTTAGTTCCTCCTGATTGTTTAACAGATCTTTATAAGTTTTCGTTTTGTTATAGTCCATGGCATTTGGATAGATCTGGGCTTCCATCGTTGACAACCACTCCGGGATTTTGTAATAATGTGCCTTTTTAATACTCTGCCATGTTTGGTATAATGTGTGTCTGATTGTATGCCTCTGAAAATATTCATGCCTTTTGTCTGTGCCCTCCCATAAGAAGGCATGCCATCCTCGCTGAAGATCGAATCCTTCCAAATTCAATAGTCTATGGTTTTTGAGTTCCATCCACTCCTTGATCCAAATTAATGCTGATGCTTTGTAATATATTTCCCAATCGGGCAATGCCAATCCTCCTCTCTCTCTTGAGTCCTGTAAGTGTTTTAGTTTAATTCTTGTCTTCTTCCCTTGCCATATGTAGTCTGCAATTAGTTTATTAAAGTCCTTGAAGAAGTTCTTCCCCGGTTTTATTGGAATCACTTGAAACAAGAATAGTATTCGAGGCAACACATTCATTTTAATGGAGGCGATCCTTCCCAAAAGAGATAGCTGTAACTTTTTCCAAATTTCTAAGTCTTTCTTAATTTGTTTTGTTAGTTTATCATAATTATCTTCTTTAATTGATGAACTTTTATTGGTCAGCCATATCCCTAGGTATTTTACTCTTTTTGTCGTTTGTATGCCTAATTTCTCTTCTAATTGTTTTTCTTGTTAATTGGTAAGGTTCTTAGTCGATATTTTTGTCAATATTTTATTTTTTGGATTACTGATTTATCTACCTAGAATCACCAAGTTAATTTGGAATTGATTTAACAAAATTCAGATATCTAAATCAGGCCAATTTAGGCCAAATCTATGGGTGAATGATCATGACATCTCCGAACCAAATCAATCTGGCAGTCTCTGATATAGCTTGACCATTTAAAACAATTACTTTGGTCCTAAAGTGATGACTTCAATCATCTCTGAACTGAACATTCACAATCATTTTTCTAGGTCATCTAGTAGATAGTAGGTAGTAGTAGTATTAGTAGATAATAAAGAGAGAGCCAGTTTGGTGTAGTGGTTAAGTCAGGGGTGTCAAGCTGGATTTCTTCAAAGGCTGGATCAGCATTGTAGTTCTCCTCTGCGGGCCGGATTGGGGGGTGGGGAAGAGACAGGACAGATGCCTCCCTGCAACACTCTGCTGGGGCATGGGGGGGTACGTGCAGCCCCCCGCACCCGTTTTCAGCCTGGATGGCCTCCTGCAGCACTGTGCCAGCCGAAGTGGGGTCCGTTTTGGTTGCCAGAGGCACCGCGGGTTGGTTCTTTGCTATTTCCAGGCTGGCTCTGCGGGCCAGATTTAAGCACCCCACAGGCCGGATCCAGTTTGTGGGCCTTGAGTTTGACACCTCAGGGTTAAGGCATCAAGTTAGAAACTAGGAGACCATGAGGTCTAGTCCTGCCTTAAGAGTTGGAAGCTGGTTGGATGATTGTGAGCCCATCACACTCTCTCATCCCTAACAAGGAGTCAACGGCAAACAACTTCTGAAATTTTTCCAAGAAAACTGCAGGGATTTGTCCAGGAGTCAATACTGACCCAAAAGCACACAGAACACAGTAGATAAAAGCAAGACTTTATTTTTTTGTGATTGTTACGTCCATAAAACTGCCATCTTAGCACTTTTACTTCTTTGAAGAGAATCTCTATTTGCTAGAATCATGGTGATCACCTGCTTTTTAGCAATAATAAGCAAGCATTCATAAGAATTAGTTTGATGTAGTGATTAAGGTGCTGACCTAGAAACCAGAAAATTGTAACGATACCTTTAATGTTATGAAACAACAATATCTGCCTATTGCAAGTCCATGGGGGAAAGGAAAAAATGCCAAATCCAATCTAAACATCTGGTTGATTTTGTGATTAACTATAATAATAATGCATAATTCTTTGATACAGATGTTCATAAATGTTTTTAAGCCATTGCATATTTCTACTATTTCGCCTCCATGTAATCCCAAAGAAACTTAATTACATGAAGCCAATTCTTGGCCTACTGAAATTTTGGCAACTTTTTGAAACATGTTCAAAACCATAAAATCTTTGTTTTAATAACTGAAAAACAGTAGTCGTTAAAGCAGGGTTAGGGTCAGAACAGTGTTAATATGATCACAACAGCAATGTCTGGAGAGTCTTTAGGGACTCACTCAATTAATATGCTGGGTGACTGCATGGAGACCTACCTACCGAACTCTGGATTACAGCGTGAGTTTAGGAGAAATATGGGTTCAAAAATCTTGCTCGGACAGGAAGTGTCTTAGGTTAGAGATATCTAGACAGAAAAAATCCTGAAAAAAATTAATGGTAAAAATTCAGAATCTCCTGTAGTTCTTTGATAGCACCTGCTCAAAAAAGCAAGCCATCTAGATGTTTATAATTCAGATAATTACCCTATTTCCGCCCGAAATAAAACATCCCCTGATAATAAGCCCAATTGGGCTTTTGAGCGCCTGGCAATAAGGCCAAGCGCTTATTTCAGGATTCAAAAAAATATAAAACAGGGTCTTATTTTCGGGGAAACACTGTACCTACTTTAGATAATTCACTGTCTTTTAGCTTATCCAACCTCATAATACATTCTTCCTTTTAAAAAACGAGAAAGAACCAACTATGCCATCAATAAACCTCTTGGCTAATGGTGGTATAAATATACTAAGACTACTGTAGTGCTAAAGCTGATACAAATCTGAACAATATTGTCTGAGAGAAAAATCACATCTCTAACGCAACGTACTGAGCTCTCAACAAATCACTAGCATACCACCGGATGAAAATTGGGCAGCTATGAGTGTTTTTTATTCACTCTATTCAAATGAATCCCTGTTTAGAAAGATGGCATGCAATCACCTCCGTGTTGGGATGGGAATTCGGATAAAAGCTTTGTATCGAAGGAGTTCCCTATGCAGCTCCTGAAAATGCTTGTATTTCCTTTTCACTTGCCATGTAAACTCCGCATGAGTCAGCTCAATTGTGTAAACACGTGGACTTGGCACCTTCAAAAAGGAAAACAGACATTAAAGACTCAAAAGAAGATTATTTAGTCATTTCCTTCTTGTAGCAGCTTTAAGCAGCAGATTCTACAAAGAGTCCATTAGTGACCTTCCAGTAGGGTTAGAGCAGGGGTGTCAAACACAAGGCCCATGGGCTGAATTTGGCCTACAATGTGGTTGGATCCGGCCCATGGGGCTGTCCTGAAAAATGTAAGGGGCTGGCTACGTGGCTTCGGCCTGGTCTATCCAATGTGAAGAGAAAACATGTCATCAGTTTGGGGAGTGGCATCAAGGTGGCCATACCCACCCAGTTGGCTACATCCAGTGAGTGGCATCATGCTGGACACGCCCACCCAGTTGGCCACACCCACCCAGTTGGGCAAGGCCAACCACAGCCCTGATGCAGCCCTCAATGAAATTGAGTTTGACACCCCTGGGTTAGAGTATTAACCTAAACTCTCATTTAATACAAGTAGTTCTTGACTTACAACCACAACTGAGCCCAACGTTTCTGTTGCTAAGCAAGACAGTTAAGTAAGTTTTGCTCCATTTTATGACCTTTCTTGCCACAATTAAGTTAGTAACACAGTTGTTAAGTGAATCTGGCTTCTCCACTGACTTGGATAATGAAACCAGTGCCATATACATTTAATAATAAATAAAAAAAACCTTCCTCCTTTCCTTTCTCCCTCTATCACATTTGGGGAAAATTTATCATTTGGGGAAAAATTTATCTCGGTTAAAGATTAAGACCCCGCAGTGGAGATTCCAATGCAAATCATCAGGTGTACCAACTTTTAAAAATGGCACACAGAAACCTTCCTTGAGCTATTCCTATGGATCAGATTAAAAAGCATTTAAACATGATATCCCTGATGCTTTTTTTTTTTTTTTTAAATTAGTCTTCCATTAAAAAAACTGCAGCCTTGCAAAACATGAAAGTATGATGGAGAGTTCAGAGAGAGCTAGGTCTGACCTTGGTTGTTGACGTAAAACGCTCCACTTCTAGAACTCGTACTCGGATGGGACACCCGGTTAGGTAGAGCTGCACGTGAGGCTCTTTAAATCCTTTAGTGTTATAAATGGCTGAGAATGGAATGCCCACTGCAAATAATGATAATGGCCGGGTATCAGTTCTTTACATGGGTTTTAAAGCGCACGTTTAACAGGTTACAGCAAAAGCAGTTAAATGACAGATCGAGACAGAATGGCAGCAGAATGTGGATTCCTTCAGGCAAGCTCCCTTCAAATAAATAAATAAAAACTCCGGATTATTTTGTATTAGTCACTTCCGCATTAGAAAGGAAACCTGATGCCGAAAGGGTGAATTTGAGTGAAATGGTTTTTTTAAAAAAAGTAATACAAGTTTCACAACAAAAACTTAAATTAATGAATTGGATGAATGGGTATATGAGAGACTGAATCTGGGTTCTTCTATAATAATGCAAAACATTATTCTTAGACTTAGAATAACGTTGTTACTTTGACTGTAGAGCATACATTAAAATGAAATTTCGTTGCATGCAGCTTTCAAAGGGTCACTACTTCCAATATAATACTACATAAACAGGACAAAATAAATAAATTTTACGCATATACCCACATATATTATATGACATAGAGAAACAACACAGTTTACACTCTGAATCAGATCGGACAGTAATTTATATTTTGCCTAACTGTACTTTGTTGAATAAAACACAGTTGATGTCGCTCATGGTTTTCTTTCAGTTTTTGGTGGCACCTCTATTCGAAACTGGTAGAGTGTTCAAATATATATCTCTATCTCCATCTATCACCCCTCTGTCTGTCTGTCTGTCCGTCCATCCATCTTCTCTACATCTATAGAAATAGATATTTGAAGCCTCCACCAGTTTTGAAGAGAGTGCCACCAAAACTGATAGATAGAAAATCATAGGTGACATCACCCACAATCAGAGCCATGAAAGTCCAATGTTGTAGTAGCTGTGGATGATGACACTCATGTTTTTCTGGTGGAAACTTCATAGCACAGGGCTCATCAGCAGATTCTGTCAACAACTGTGGCTGAATGTCACAATGGCAACATGTTTCTTTCGTAGCATTTGTGTGGTACTTGTGTGGTTGACCTCAAGGTCTCTTCTCAGATTTCAGTACAACTGCAGAGCAACTGGCAAGGCGTACAGTGGTTGCCCATTCTGATTATGTGTCCCACCCACCTCTGATCATCAGGGACTCAATGCTAGCAGTCTCCACACAATCCAAGACAGCCCACATATAATTTGTATAAACAAAGGAGCTTTTTTAAAATGATATTTGCTGTTAATTACCATATGGTTTGCATAATACACTAAACCACAGGTTTTGAACACAGTTGATTGGGTGCCTCTAAGCTGTAAGTGAAACACATCACATTACAGCACACTGAATGAACCAGGCCACTCAAAACAACAGGGCTTAAGTTGTTGCACTGGTTTCAACATGGCCTTTGGACATGAATAACTTCAGTTAGATAAAAGTGTATATTTATGCATACGCAAGCAGATGCTGGATGAAAAAGTTTCTCCTTCTCAACTCGCTGATGTTTATCTATCATTGTGTAGTTTATCTAGCACAGCTGGCTGGGGAATTCTGGGAGTTAAAGTCCACACATCGTCCAGCGGCCAAGGTTGAGAAACACTGATCTAGCACCATCAATCTAAGCCACAGCAATCCCAACACAGTAATTGCTAAATAATGGGAAAGGCCTGGGGTTTTCTGTATCTCTTTCCTTCCACCTAATGGTCATGTGGATTTTTTTTTGCAATCCATATTGGCAGTCCTAATTTATTGCGGTTGTTAGCAAACCTCTTTGAAGAGAAAGCTCAGAGTAGATTAGAAAATTTCTAATCTAAAAAAGTGTTTCTCTAGTTCCAGTTTCTGTGCCATTACTGTATTTCAGAATGATTCAGGACAGGTTTTTTTTTTTTTTTCAATTTTAAGATGTGTGGACTGGGGAATTCTGAAAGTTGAAGTCTACACATCTTAAAATTGATATGTCTCACAACACTGAATTAAGAGAACAGATGGTACCATTTCAGATTCCATACTGAATCCTTCCCATTATTATTCCGCAGATACCTGGCGGACCATCTGCGGCCAGCGATGAAAACAAAACATTATCCAATAAAAAAATTCCAGAATATGCACTCAGCAGTATAGTTCTTTGCTTTCTCATGAACTTTGTATGACTTGACACCAAGACTTCTAAAAACAGGAGTGGATAAAGCCACACAGGCCATGCGCTGCCCATCACTTCCCTTTTTGGTTCCCAAAGCAGTGCAAGATGTCATCTCTGAAACCCAGTGTCAAGAGGGCTAAATTTTCAGAGTTTCATATTTAAACTTCAGAATAAGGGAAGGAATGGGGCTGCAAGTCTTTTGGACATAAAAACTCCCATTACTCTCTTAACCTGGTTATCAAAAAAATCCCTGAAAAGTTCGAAGGGGAAAAAAAACTGGGTCCAAACTTTCAAACTTTTCCGTTCTGATGACCAGAAGACCTTTCTGTGATGTGTTGGGTATTTGGGACGTTTCATCACCTGAAAAATTATCTCCCCCTTGTTTAAAAGAAAACCAGCTTTTGGAGTTATTAAATATAGACTTTTGGTTTTTAATTGGTAAAAGAAGGAGGTTAGTTGTTAAGTTACAGTAGTACAGGAAACAGAAATATCAGGCAGGATGGTTGCTGAAGACTTTACAGAGAGCATCAAAGCTCCACTCAAAATTCCTGGATTCAGTGTAATTCTATCACATTTGATTTCTCTTCCCCCTAATTCAGTAAAAACTATCAACCTTCTTTTTAAAAAAGAACACTTGGGTTTCAAAGAAGCATTTTGTACGCTTGTGCTATTGACTTACCAGGAGCTTTTGGATCATGTACCACATCACTATCCAATTCGTCCCCTTCAAAATGCAGCTCCCTTGAGTCCAGACTTTCGATTAAGGTACTCATGTCGGCAGCAATTTTCCTCAGTGCTGAAGTGCTCACTTGCTTTCTATTGGTGAGAGACATCTTAAAGGTTTACTCTTACGCACAAGGGGCTGTTTGAGAGAAGGAGCAAAGAAAATGCATTACTGTGGTGGTTAGAATTGGAGTTTGTTGCTTCATCCAAAGATTTATCTGCGTGCCCGCTTGACCAAGAAATTCAACCGTCTTTCTTTCTATGTTGCATGATAAAAAGAGCTCAAACAGGATGGAGTAGCTCAAGTCACCCCAGGGGGGTGGGGGGTGCACTGTAATATTTGTATTTTTTCCCCTTTTTTTGTATTTAGATGTATATGTTCTATGTTTGTATTATTTGTATTTAAAATAAAAAAAATATTTAAAAATAAATAAAAAATTATATTTTTTAAAAAAACACAGCCAAAAGTTTGTCTAAAGAACAGATGAACTGCCTAGTTCCTGTTGCCACTGTTGTATCAGAAGAATTATTCTATGTCTTCATGTAAGTTACGTATGAGAGATAGATACCCTCCATTTTTATAACCCTGTAGTCCTTATTGGGGGTAGAGTTGGGGTGATTGGATGGAGCTCATCCGGGTGTCCTTCCTGACAAGTTCAGAGCAGATGTTTTTTCTTTGTGCCCTAGGACATCTGTCGCTACCTAGGATCAAACTCTCACTGTTCCGAGTGGGAGGTGAGCATCTTCACCACTAGGCCACCACACCACTCACATGAGAGTTACAAGACTAGTAAATATTTATTTTCCTTCTTGTGGGAGATAGAAAGGTGATACAAATGGAACATTAGCAATAGCAATAGCATTTAGACTTATATACCGCTTAACAGTGCTTTACAGTCCTCTCTAAGCGGTTTACAGAGTCAGCCTATTGCCCCCAACAATCTGGGTCCTCCTTTTACCGAGCTTGGAAGGATGGAAGGCTGAGTCAACCTTGAGCCTGGTGAGATTTGATCTGCCAAACTGCTGGCAGCCGGTGATCAGCAGAAGTAGCCTGCAGTACAGCACTCTAACCACTGCACCATCACAGCTCTAGAAAATCCCATAGCATGCTTGCTAATTTTGCCCATCTAGGAAAACTCTTTCTCTGGAGAACAAACTTCTGATTCTCTTTCAATATGTACATCACTGAACATGTAACAGACACAATTATGATACAAACTTAGCAAGGGCCAAACAACATGAGGAGTCCTTGGAGCTGCATGTGATTCAATTTCATGTGGATTGGTGGGATATAAACTAATTTTCTTGATTAAGTATAAACAAAGCATCACACAATGTGTGAATGGTCCAGAGAATTCCAAAATTAAAAGAATCTTACACAAGGTGCCTAGCAGGATCTGAACATGGTGTCGCTTAAGCTATCTCCTGTTGTGGCTCGCCAGCAGCCAGAGAGCTGGTGGCAGATTCAGACAGTGAGGAGGTTGGGGAGGAACATGGGCCAGTCCCGAAGTCTGGGGAAGGCTCAGACGAGGGCTCTGAGTTAGAGGGAGAGAGGGGGCCAAGGCCATCTTGTAGATCTTTGCTGCCTCTGGAATCTCCAGAGTCTGACATCAGCGAGGCAGAAGAACAGTGTCAAACTGTTACCAGTGTTCGCATGCGCAGAGCTGCCAGAGGACAGGAAAAATTAAGAAAACAGGGTTGATTTGGGAGTAAGGCTTGGAGATGATTGGCCCCTCCCATAAGACATAAAAGAGAAGCGAATGGGACATGAACTTTTGCAGGAAGCAATTAGTTCATCTGGTCGGTAAAAGCTGTGGAAAAGCTCTTTTTGACTCTGTGCTAAATTTGGCCTTGCCTTGCATGTGGCAATTAGTTCTCTGGCAGCATTCCAAGGGAGATAAGGTGGGTTTGTAAATACTCCCCTGATAGAGTGAGAAGCCTTTCGGACTGGGAATGACAATAATTCACAGCTGTATGAATTAAAGAGGTTTGCCGGGACTAATTTTGTGCTGTATACTTTCTAATGAAGCCTAGGTCAGAACATCTCCTTTTGTCTAATTCTGGCCAATCAGGTTTGTACATTTGGCATTTCCATTGAGAAAAAGTCTCAGAACTCAAGATCAGTATTTCATCTCCCTGATGGTGTGCAGAAGCAAATGGCATAGTCCAGTGTTTCTCAATCTTGGTGACTTAAAGATGGATGGACTTCAACTCCCAGAATCCCCCAGCCAGCGAAGCAAAAGCTCAAGAAGGAAGGCTATTGACCAAGTGAGAATCAGATGTGTATGGGATACCAGTGGTTGTACGCGCTCGATTTCTGATGTTTGTTTGTTTGTTTGTTTGTTTGTTTGTTTGTTTGTTTGTTTATTTATTTATTTATTTATTTATTTATTTATTTATTTATTTATTTATTTATTTATTTATTTATTCATTCATTCATTCATTCATTCATTCATTCATTCATTCATTCATTCAATTTATATACCGCCCTTCTCCTAGTGGACTCAGGGTGGTGCACAGCCAAAACTAAAATACATAACAATACAAAATTTAAAATTAATTAAAAGAACTATATACTTTGGCCCAAATTAAAACAGTGCGAATTAAAACCCATTAACAAATTAAAACTAAACAATTAATAACCATTTAAAAACTAAAAAAGGGGGGCGGGGTTCACGCCAGCCCTGCTTGCTGGAAAAAAAGAGTTTTCATGGCACGGCGAAAGACCCGGAGATCCGATATCCTTCTTATCTCCGGGGTTTTGATCATGTATAGGTAGTCCTTCGCTTACGACCACAATTGAGCCCCCAATTTCCATTGTTAAGCGAGACATTTGTCAAGTGAGTTTTGCCCCATTTTACAACCTTTCCTGCCACTGTTGTTAAGTGAATCACTGCAGTTGATAAGTTAGCAACCCGGTTGTTAAGTGAATCTGGCTTCCTCATTGAGCTTGCTTGTCAGGAGGTCGCAAAAGGGGATCACGTGATCTTGGGAGACAGCAATGGTCATAAGTATGAACGAGTTGCCAGGCATCTGAATTTTTATCACATGATTTTGGGGATGGTGCAAAGGTTGTAACTGTGAAAAACGGTCATAAGTCAGTGCCGTTGTAACTTTGAACGGTCACTAAATGAACTGTTGTAACTTGAGGACTACCTGCACTTTGTATAAATGAAAATTATTATGTGCTCAGTTTAATACTGATAGTTTTTGAAATGATTAAGATGCACAAGATATAGGATTCTTCCAAGAATCCTCTTCTGTAGCACACACACACAGGCAGTGATTTCTTAGCAAGAACAGGAAAAAAACCAACAGCAACAAACAAAATTGTATTTCTCATTAAAAAAATATGTTTTTTTTCTTAGTTTTACTTTGTTCTTGGGCTAGGTCTGACACATATCCACTAACCTGCCCATATACTGATTAATTTTTTAAATGAATTACCTCCCTGTCCCATTATCTCTTTGTTCTTGCCAAGCAAATCCCAGCCATCTTAAATGTAAAAGCCTAGAATTGGCATACATATTTAATTAAGCAAGCAATTTTAGTGTTCTCTTCCTTTAAAATATTCAGCAGCAACAAGGCTGCCGCTATACCTGAATCTTTTAAAGGGACACAGCTCCAAAACAAGACAGGGTTATGTGCGCACGCTCTTTGCAACCAGTGCCAAGCTTAGGTGTGTTCAAAAGTGAAAAAAGACCACGCGAGAAAAAGAACAGTCAAAGCTCATGCTTCAGAAAGGGTCTAACAGAAACAGAGAGTTGCAATTCCAGTTCTTCTTATACAAACTGTATGAAAAGCTATGCATTTTTCCCTTGGATATGAGTCTTCTGGGTCATTTCCCCTCAAGACAAAGAGATGAGTTACTAGTTTTTCTTGTTAGTGGGTGTTTTGTTTTGCTTTGGAACAATAGTTATAAATAGCAGAATATGCCATCATCCATTTTGTTCATTGTTCAGAAGGCAGATCAGACAAAGCAACGGGAAATGAAGCATTAAGCCTCCCTCTTCCTTTATATGACCTATATATTACCCTGTTCAATCTACCTGTTTGCAAAGATAAATGTTGAAAAGGAACATAGAGTTGGCGGCAAGAGCCAAGGAATGAGTTGATTATTCAACTTTATTACCATATAGTTATGGTATGTCTGTATACTAGTTGAATACCTGTGCTCCGCTACGAAACTATGTGATTGGGCTTGATAAATCGACACTTACAACTTGAAAATTAATGAGTAGTTACAATCGGCCTCTCCTCTCCCCTTCTCTCCCTCAGCCTTGCCCCACAGAAGCCTATCCTATTCTATCTCCTTCTCTCCTTCAGGCTTGCCCCACAGTTCCCCTGGTTGCTGCTGTCAAAGTAAAACTGAAAATGAAACTTGTTAAGGATATTCTTGGCTCATAACCGATGTTATGGGTTATTGAGCAGAGTACCCCCTGAGTATACACATGAAAGCGGCTGAGAGTGAATAACCACAGTTAATATACTGACACACTGAGTTGTGGTAGCCTTTTACTTTTAGAAGAAAGTAAAGCAAAGTCCAATAACAATCCAAGTCATACACAGATACGGTGCTAGTTAAAATATCAATTCAGGGATATTCCAAGTACAAAGTCTTCTTACCAGTTGTTGTCATTACACAATAAAACAGTTCTTCTCGAGTTTCAAACAGGAACAAGTTCAGTATTAAAACATTCAATAAATATCAGAAAGCAACAAGTAGCAATGATCAAACAGTGATCATGCAGAGAGATCAGGTAGAAAGTAACAGCAAATAAGCAGATAAAATGGTATAGTGTTCTCAAGCCATGATTCAGGCTTCCCCTTAAGTACATTGGCTACAGAGCTTAACCAATCAGGATACAGAATGATACCTGTTACCTTCCCACCAAAGGTGGTCCCTATTTTTCTACTTGCATTTTTTACGTGCTTTCGAACTGCTAGGTTGGCAGAATAACTGCTGGGGCAAATAACAGGAGCTCACCCTGTTATGCAGAACTAGGGATTCGAACCACTGAACTGCCGACCTTTCGATCGATAAGCTCAGCATTTTAGCTACTGAGCCACCGCGTCCTTCTTGTACCTCTATTGAACAGCAAAAATTGTAGCACAAATACCACTGCTTTCTATTACACTCTGAATGTCGAAGCAGGGATCAAACATAGTCTACCTCAACTCCTTAGGTCAAACGAATTTGAAGTTGCTGTGTGATCTTGTGAAAAGACATAGCTGGATTAAAGAGTTGCTGACAGATGCCATAATCATAGCTCCCCCCCCACTCTAAAGCAGATTATGCCTTTAAATCCTAAACACTGTGGAGCTCTATTGCCTGCAGCAATAGTGTCCATGGACACTGCATTGGGTATGCAGCAGTGGTGGGTTACTCCCGATTCGGTCCGGTTCTTGCAAACCGGGTAGTAATGATGGTGGAATGCTCCGCCCACCCGCCCAGACATCATCATGAATAAAGCTTCTACGCATAAACAGAAATGTGAGCGCGTGCTCCTGTTGCGAACCGGTAGCGGAGGTAAGTAGAACCCACCCCTGGTATCCAAGATATTTCCTTTTTATTTATGCATACCATTTCTTGGAAAATAGGGAGATCCTTTGATTTGCATTTACTTCTTCCTTGGGATTATAGACAAACTAATGATGGGACACCCACTCTTGTTAAATTGGTTTATTGAAAATTCTCAATGCCTTCCAAGAAAAGAAACAGACTAGCATGCCAACAAATACATTAATTACTGACAATAGTTATTTCTTCTTGTGACAGAAAAAAAATGCTTTGAAAGTAAACATTTAAATATTTGTTTAATCCTGTATGCTAAACTGTGAATTCACTCATCTAATGTCTATAGTTTTGCAGCCAAAATAACTCCATCCTGGTGCTTAGGTAAGTACAAGAAAACAGATACAAAAACTAAATGAGACAAAATATTATAGGAGAGAATTGGAAGTGGTATCAGGCTTGTAGAAACAGTCTGGACTGGGAGTGGCTAATCATAAGTTTTGATTAGAATAAATTACTAGGAAGAAGGTTAAAGTAATGACAGAGAATTCCAGTGAGTATTATGCTTTCAAAAGAGGTACATACCGGTATATAATTTTTTTCTTTTAAAAAATTGCTTCTCACTTTTATGTGTAGTATGTGTCTTCCTCAATCTCAGCCCTACAGATACTTGAAGACAACTCTTATGTCTCTTCTCCAAGTTAAAGATACCAAAGGTGAGAGTTGTTTTCCAGTTTAATAGAATAACAGAATAAAAGAGTTGGAAGGGACCTTGGAAGTCATCTAGTCCAACCACTGGCTCAATCAGGAGATCTTATCCCATTTCTGACAAGTGGCTGTCCAGTCTCGTCTTGAAAGCCTCCAGTGATGGAGCACATACAACTTCCGAAGGCAACTTCTGTTCCATGGGTTGATTGTTCTCATTGGTCAGAAAAATTCTCATTTCTAGGCTGAATCTCTCCTTGATCAGTTTCCATCCATTGTTCCTTGTTTGCCCTTCAGTGCTTTGGAAAATAGCTTGATCCCTTCCTCTCTGTTGCAGTGCCTCAAATATTGGAAGACTGCAAGCATGTCTCCCCTGGTCCTTCCCTTCACTAGACTAGCCATGCCCAGTTCTGCAACCATTCAATAATAAGATGTTTAATAAGATGTCTAGTAGCTAATTTCAAAAGAATCAACAGATATGGTCTGTCTCCTCTTCCCAAAAGAAACCAGAGTCATGGGAGTTTGAGGATTCCAGGCAGTTAAGATAAACTGCTCCTATCACTGCACTCTTCTGGACAGAGAGCTCTGATTTGCTCCTCAGATGTTCTGAGACTGGAGTCGGCAACCTTAAACACTCAAAGAGCCACAAAGATCCTAACTGGAAGCCCCCCATTCAATTCTGGAGCCAACCGGAAGTCTGTTTCCCCCACCATAGAGTCTTTTCCTAGCGCAGTGTCCTTCCTCTGCCGACCCGAAATCTGGTTCCCCCACCATAGAGTCTCCTCCTGCGCGGTGTCCTTTTTCCTCTACCTGTCCTAACCAAAAGCCCTATCAATTGAGGAACTAACTGGCAACAGGGAGCCACAGCAGAGGGATGAAAGAGCCACATGTGGCTCCAGAGCCACGGGGTGCTGACCCCAGTTACTGAGAGAAGGTAACTGGCTTAAAGTTGTTCAGTTAGCTTCCATGGTTGAGGGTGGTCTAAAATTATCCTTCTGTGGTTTCCACGTATTTTGATGGAGAGGGAAGGATTCTGGATTCTTTGGGGAAGAGGAGGCAGGCCACATTTGTTGATTCTTTTCAAGTTAGCTCCTAGGCATCTTCTTAAACTGGAAAACAACTCTCACCTTTGGTATCTTTAACTTGGAGAAGAGACATGAGAGCTGTCTTCAAGTATCTATAGGGCTATCATGTAGACAAAGTGCTAGAATTTTTCGGGAAACAATGGATTTAAATTACAAGAGGGTAGATTAATCACTGGACATCAGAAGTGTTGATCAAACATCAGGTTTTGTTTCCTAAAAATAAGAACTGCTCAACATAGCCACAGATTGCCTCCAGAGTTGGTGGATTCTTCTTTTTGAACTAGTTTTTTTAAAAAAAGAAAGCTGTAGTATTGGATGCCTGCATTGGACAGATGCTTGGTCTATGATATTCAAGGTCCCATCAACTTTTACATTCTATGTCTATGTTTTGATGTTTGCCCAATGTTATTTCTGACTGAACAGCTAGCTGGAGCCCTGAACAGAAACATTCACCGCTGCAACCTTTTGTTACAGTTCATGCTTTTATGATTTCCTTTCCTTTTTTTCCTTTTTTCTTTATTTAATGAGTAACATAAAAGTCACAAAGAAACCTCATGATCCTTCCAGAGTCATAACTTTCAATCAATAAGTACATCACGTACTCTTATTAAAATCATGAGATGACATGGCAGAAGGGGAAATTCTTTTCCCTTTTAACCTATTCTGCCATTCTGCCTAAATCAGGATATCCCGTTCAAGGGATTTGTCATTCAAAGGCACATAGAAATGGCCATCATTAGCTTTTAAGATACCTTGATTATCTTTTTCTTTCCATCCATCTGTCCGTCCGTCCATCCATCCATCCTACCATCCATCCATCCATCCATTCACCCACCCACCCATTTACCCACCCACCCATCCATCCATCCATCCATCCATCCATCCATCCATCCATCCATCCATCCTATTTACGCATCACCCATCTCACTATCTAAGTCAGTGGCTCCCAACCTTTTGGGCACCAGAGACCTGTTCTGTGGAGAGGGGTTTTTCTGCAGAACGGAGGGCATGAGGTTTCGCTTGCTGCCTGCATACCACAGATGGGACTTGGCATATTTGCATAGCCCGGTTTCTGGCATGCCGCAGACTGGTGCCAGTCTATGGATTTGGGATCCCGGATCTAAGTGACTCTGGGCAATTTGCAGATTAAAAAAAAAAAGCTTGGAGTATCAACCGTAACAGTTTGCCATGGCTGCGCTTACAGGAACAGCTGGGAGATTTTCTTTTGCTTCTAGAGGGCATAGAAAGTGACCATGGTGAAGAAATCCTATGGTGAGGGCATCTTTTATTCATGTTATTTTATTTATTTATGAAATGTATTATTCACAGCAGGGCAATATGTCCCAATGGAAGTGGGACTTTCTGTATCGGTTGTTGTAACGAGAGTGGAGAACGTGTTGGAGACAAAAGATTACACTCACCACTGGAAGGAACAACAGTGAGGATTTTAGATTATTCCACTCACCCTCTTCCAGAATGGGTTGTAGGAGAGACTTTAGGAACTTTTTCTTCCTTTTTTAAAACTAAGTGAACTCTACTTTAGAAACTGTATTACATCTTTGTTGACCAGAATAGTAAGAAAATAATGCTGTTTTTTTTTTAGTAACCATAATTGAATGAGGGGTGAGGGGAAATAAATAAAAAATGGGGCATAGGAAATTTTGAGCCAAGGATCACCCATCTTGGTCTTCAAGATTATAACATGAATCACTTTCAAGGAAACAAGCAATAAAGAAAAATGGGATTTGCTTGCCTAATGGGCCCCATGGAAAGGTCCAAACAAAACTAAATAAAAACTTAGTTGTTGTTGTTAGTTGCAAAGTCGTGTCCAACCCATCACAACCCCATGGACAACATTCCTCCAGGCCTTCCTGTCCTCTACCATCCTCTGGAGTCCATTTAATCTCACGCCGACTGCTTCAGTGACTCCATCCAACTACCTCGTTCTCTGTCGTCCCCTTCTTTTGCCCTCAATCGTTCCTAGCGTTAGGCTCTTCTCCAGTGAGGCCTTCCTTCTCATTAGGTGGCCAAAGTATTTGAGTTTCATCTTCTAACAACAATTAAATTATACAAAAGCAATATACACCAGTCACAGTACAAATAATTATGATGCGACTCTAAAATCCTGAATCCATAAACATATACCCCTGCTGTCTGATTACCTTTTAAAATAAATTAGCCCTACTTTTCAAATTTAAGTTCTATCCAAATTCTCCTAACAATCCATTTATTTTATACAATATGTATGCTTTCAAAACTTTCTATAACCTATCCAAAAATGTACGGACCTGGCAGGTGGAGATGGGGAAGTAGAATTTTATAAACAGGGACCAGTCTTTGAAATGCAGAAAATGAGGTAGAGATTCTCAGTCATCCAGGTCATGGTTGTCCCAAAGGTGCTTTTTCAGGAGGCACCTGGACGTTCTTGTTTTTTTCTTTTGAAAACATTTCGCTTCTCATCCAAGAAGCTTTTTCAGCTCTGACAGGATAGTGGGGAATGGAAGGATTTATATTTCTTGCAGACAGCTGATAATTAGCATCCATTTAGGGTTGTTGAAGCACTTGGAGGTTTATCTGTGTTCACAGGGTCACCGGAGTAGTGCTTCTGGTTCCTGTAGTCTTGTTCTGCCCCAGCTCCGGATTTCCGAGGATATTGACACACACCAACAGTCCTTATCACATTTATTAAGTAGCGTTGGCAACCAGCCCAAAAAACAAGATATGATAAGACTTTTCCAAAAATGCTCTGATGATAATTACAAGTTGTTTCTAGCAAGAAACTTACTAACGGTGTGTGACTTAAATAGGCTAAGGGAGTGGCCAATTATCCTCAAGCCTTCCTCTCGAGGAGACCTCCTCCTCCTGAGTAGCCACTCCTGCCTTTTGGCAGCCCTGCATGCTCGAGTATTGAGGAGAGGCTCCTCCACTTCACTATCTCCACTTGAAGGAGCCTCTGGAGGTTCTGAAGGCCCTGGCTGAGTCTCTGCCTCTTGCACCACGTCCTCTTCAGCCTCCTCGCTGTCCGACGAGAGCGCTGGTTGCGCAGGCTGCTGGCGCGACACCACACCAGCCTCCTCATCGTCGGGATCAGCCACGATCCGCGCAGGCCGCTGGCGGGCCACGACACGTCTGTAATTTTTCCTCTGGAAATCCATTCCTACTCCCACACGATTCAAAGGGTGTTCATCCCGAATTGTATAGCTAAAAGTCTGTAGAGATTCTCAGTCATCCAGGTCATGGTTGTCCGAAAGGATGTTTTTTCAGAAGGCAACTGGACTTTCTTGTTTTTTCCTTTTGAAGAAGAAGCAGCAGCAGCTTCTTGGATGAAAAGCAAAACGTCTTCAAAAGAAAAAACAAGAAAGTCCAGTTGCCTCCTGAAAAAGCACCTTTAGGGGAAAATGAGATGGAAAACCCGTGAAATGGGTATGGAAAAAAAGCCTATCAATTGAATTAAAAACAGGAGCATGGCAAGCCAGGTGGTGGGACAGGGAGTGAAGCCATCACCAGTACCAAGAGCTCAAATAGGGCTCTGACTCTAATAGGGAGACAGTCTAAGGGTCTGCGGTGAAAGGAAACTTGGACAAAAGCAAGAGAGGTCTAAAACACTGCATGATGCACATTTCTGGATCATGGTTAGAAGATGGCCTTGTACACTAGAAGTGCTCTGAGGATTGCTGGCGGTTACATGGATTGTACATATGAAAGAGTTAGAACTTGCTTTACAACATTCCATCTGCCATCTTGCCAAATCTGTCCCATGAACGCTGTCCCATGGACACCACTGGTTGCTCACCTTCCCTCTAAATTTAAAGCAAACAAACTGCACAGTACATGCAATAAAGGAATCTCACAATAGTATGGACTGAACACAGCTATGGACTCTTCTGTTGTTCACAGCCTCCTTCTATGACTGCTGAAAATGGACAGCACCGTGTCCTGCCTTTCTAAGGTGGAGAACCCACGAGGAATGTGTTGCCTGTCTTGAAATGAGCATCTCATAGTTAAATAAATATTTCCAGTTACATATGTAGACAGACTATCCCATTTGCAACGCCTGCCCCCCCCCCCCAAAAAAAATATCAATGTCCTTGTTGGCTACTAAAACCTTGTCCACAATCAGGGTTTTATGGCCAGTGAGCATTCTTTGAGAAGTGTCAAGCTAAACATTTCAGTCTTTTTTTTCTTATTTTGTGCTTCAGCTAAATTTGGAGTTCTTATTGGTGTTTGGATGATGCTGTTTTAGCATTAAGATTAAAATGGAAATATAAAATGGAAGTACAATTACCATATTTTTCGGACTATAAGACGCACCGGAATATAAGACGCACATTAGTTTTGGGGGAGGAAAATAAGAAAAAGGCTGATTGGCGGATGGATGGCCTCCCAGAATACTCCCAATCAGCTGTTCCCAGAAGTGAATTTTAGCAACAGGTTCGTTGGTTGTGAGCTCTGCGCCTTGCTTTTTTTTCAGCTTCTGAAACCTCCCTTTAAGATGCTTTTTTTCAGCTTCTGAAATCTCCGTTTCAGAGGCTGGGCGGGGCTACATTTGGTGTATAAGAAGCACCCAAATTTTCACCCTCTTTTAGGGGGGAAAAAGGTGTGCCTTATACTCCGAAAAATACGATAAAATGGAAGTATATAACATGATATTTATAATGATCCCAAAGCACTCAGAAGATTGTTTTAAGACTCTAACATATTAAACTAAAGATTAAAAAGAAACAGACAGCAATGATGTCTGCTTCTTTTGTTTGTTTGCGATCTCGGATTCATGCCATTTTATTACTTTGCATCGTCATGCAGCCTGGAAACGTACAGCCACATTATTGAGAATTTTCCTTCTTTTTACTCTGAAAGAATAATTTATCAAGACTGTTGGTGTTTCCCATGATAGATAGAAGTAATAAAAGTAAAAAAAATCCAAACAGCATTGCAACTGAATGCATTCAACTGTGGCTCCTGGGGATATATGGAAATAATTAAAAGGAAATGAATTGATACTTCTTTATTTTCACATCAGGGACAAGCTGTGGCTCGGCTTCAAATACCAAAAAATGGATGTTGAACTCAATGAGAGAGGACCAAAGTCAGAAAAGGAATCTCTGTTTTTGCTGAGGCGGACTGTGCAGCACATAACAATACAGGTAGTCCTCGACTTACAACAGTTCATTTAGCGACCGTTCAAAGTTACAACAGGACTGAAAAAAAGTGACTTATGACCATTTTTCACACTTACAACCTTTGTAACATCCCCACGATCATGTGATCAAAATTCAGATGCTTGGCAACTGGTTCATACTTATGACCGTTGCTATGTCCCAAGGTCATGTGATCCCCTTTTGCAACCTTTTGACAAGCAAAATCAATGGGGAAGCCAGATTCACTTAACAACCGTGTGAACAACTTATCAACTGCAGTGATTCACTTAACCACGGTGGCAAGGAAAGTCGTAAAACGGAGGGAAAAAAAATCACTTAACAAATGTCTCACTTAACAACAGACATTTCGGGCTCAGTTGTGGTCATAAGTCAAGGACTTCCTGTACATACAACAGTAATAAATGACAAATAACTTCACCTAATATTTTCAAGGAATCTTCTACCTGTATTTAAACCCTACTAAAGGTATCAAAGCAGGATAAGATAGCAATATTCTTATTTCATTTTGCAAGCTATTCCACTGGAAACAAGTGTTGAACAGGTATTAAACAATGACTTAATAGCTTACTAAGTAATGGACAATCCTTATTAATTGGAGAAGCAGAACTTGGTTGTGCCAAGCACAGGATGGTACAGCTGATTGAGAAGATGGTTCTCATTTCCGCCTTTGCTGCCTGCTGATAATGAATAGCTTAACTAGAACTTTGTGATAAATAATTAAAAGCACGATAAGGAAAAGGTTTTATGAACTTTGTGCAAACAATACCTGTGTTCACATGGATAGAGACCCACTTGGGGAAGGAATGTGCTCTGAGATAAATGCCAGGCTGGCACTGGAATAACAACATGATCTGATCTTTAATCCAGTGAATAAGGAAAAAAGAATTACAAAGGGAATTTGCAACGTAATAACTTTATTGTCATTGTATGTGCATACACAGTATATACCCATACAACGAAATTCACTTAACACCCAAAGACCAGGTCCAACACACATAACAGTCCCCAAGCACACCCCCACCCACCACAAATTTCCCACCCCTAAACCACACAAACATCCACACAACAGACCAAGTAATGCTGTCCAACAGCTTACTGATGGTGCTTGTCGGCTGTAAACCACTTGTGCCTGAACATGCAAAGCACTCACTAAAAATACACAAACAATAAATTAATTAAAAGATACCGGTCTCTGAAGCATTGAGCCGCTGCATATACTGCCATCTTAGACAACAGCATGTTGCAGCATGAACTCTTGTATTCGGGGCATGAACAAAGCCTATTTCAGAACAGCATGTATGGTGTAGTCCAGTGGTGGGTTGCCCCCGGTTCGTACCAGTTCTGTAGAACCAGTAGTAAAACCAGCGGGAGGCTCCGCCCACCAACCCCGATGTCATCAGAACACTTCTGCACATGCGCAGAAGAGCTTGCGCGCACGCAGCCCCATTGCGAACCGGTAGTAAAGATAAGTAGAACCCACCCCTGGTGTAGTCATTAGGTAGAATTGTGGAGACATATGAGGGGTCCTTGGTGCTCTCTGAGCTTGGTTGTTTTCTTGCAGACATTTAATTACCCAAATTAGGTAACATTACAGGTCTATGCTCTCTACATGGGGCTCCCCTTGAAGAGCACCTGGAGGCTCCCATGTAACACTGCTCCTGCGTGAGCTGCACTGGCTCTGGTGGTCTTCCGGGTGCGATTCAAGGTGTTGGTTGCCATCTTTAAAGCGCTCCATGGCTTAGGACCTGGGTACATACGAGACCGCCTTCTGCCACCGATAGCCTCCCATCGACCAGTACGCTTCCACAGAGAGGGACTCCTCAGGGTGCCGTCGATCAAACAATGTCGACTGGCGACCCCCAGGGGGAGAGCCTTCGCTGTAGGCTGCCCTTTGGAATGAGCTGCCCCTGGAGATTCGTAGGATCCCCGACCTTCGCACCTTTCACCGCGCCCTCAAAACGCTATTGTTTCACCAAGCAGGGCTGGCCTAAATGCTATTTTAATGGGTGGTTTCAGCCTTCCATCCTTCCGAGGTGGGTAAAATGAGGACCCAGATTGTTGGGGGCAATATGCTATTTAGTGTACTGTCTTTGGTGTAAGCCGCCCAGAGTCCTCAGAGAGTGGGTGGCATAGAAATATGACTAATAAAATAAATAAATAAATAAATAAATAAATAAATAAATAAATAAATAAATAAATAAATAAATAAATAAATAAATAAATTTCAACCCTGAGCTACAAATACTGTCATTTAGTGATAGATATGTACATGTATATGATGTATGTGCATGTCCATTCTCAGTTATGGAAGATCTTCGATAACTTTAAACCAGTCATTCTGTTTCAATAATCCAATTTACTTAAAAATGGAAGGACACTTTGATTCCCACTATGGACGAACAGTTGCAGAAGCTGATGGAGTTGGCAGAAATGGCTAAATTGACTACCTTTATTTCCGCTTCTGAAGTTTGTGTTTGAGGTGGAAAAAAATGAAACTCTGATTTTGGGTTTTACCGATTAGACTTGAGGATTCACAGTGAAATGTTCTATGTAATTGTTCCAATTGTATATTTGTGTATTTATTTAGTCAATTGAATTTAACTCCTGTCTTTGTTTCAGGACATATATTTATTTATTTATTTTTAAATTTGTATACCGCCCTTCTCTCTGAGGACTCAGGGCGGTGAACAGCCAAGTAAAAGCATAAACTACAAACATTAAAATACAATTAAAAAGATATATATAAATTTGGCCCCATGATTAAAAACAATAACAAACAATTAAAAACATTTTAAAAAGTGTTAGGCCAGCCCAGCTTGCTGGAAAAAGAAGGTTTTATGTCCTGAATATATACATCTCTCTCTCTCTCTCTCTCTCTCTCTCTCTCTCTCTCTCTGTAGCATTCTTTCCCTCCTTTTCTTCCCAGTGCTGCAACTTCATAAGTAAATTGGATTATTCAAGTTTTAAACATTTTATTAGGTTATAAAATAAGATACAAAATACAAAAGTAAATAGGAAAGCAGTGGGGAGGGGGAAAGAAAAGTGAGGAAAGGTTGGGAAAAAGAAAAAAAAGTGTTGACTTATGACTCTCTCCGTTGCAGTAAAATAAGGCATTAACAGCAAACCACAACTTTTTGCTTTTTCATGATAATATAAATTAGTCATTTGTATAAGCATCTATCATTTTAATGGTTAAATTGGAGGGTGGGATGTTGTTATTAAGGAAAATCTATTGAGTGAAAGAGTAGTACATGGAGGGAATTCCTGTCGATTTCATAATACAATTATGTAAATCTCATAAATTCACCCAAATGACATCATTTGCCAAATATTATCATGTACACAATACAGCATGACCCCTGGTTTTAGGGAAAGAGCAAAATAGAAGGAAATTAGTTTTTAAAATAATTGTATTACAACATGTATGACCTATAGATTCGTTTTTCTCTTCATGTACATGTATACATCTGAATTAGACTGTGTTGTTTCCCTGTGTCATATATGTGGGTGTATGCATAGTTTTGTATTTATTTATTTACTTACTTATTTATTCTGTAATGGTTATTTATTCTGTATTTACTTATTTATTCTGTAATGGTTATGCAGGGTATATTGGAGATGGTGACCCTTTGAGAGCTGTATGCAATGAAATTTATTTTAATGTATGCCGATTAGTGTATATTCAAAGTGACAATAATGTTATTCTATTCTATTCTATTCTATTCTATTCTATTCTATTCTATTCTATTCTATTCTATTCTATTCCTATTCCTATTCCTATTCCTATTCCTATTCCTATTCCTATTCCTATTCCTATTCTAATTTCCCCCAACTAAAGTTCCCTTCAAATGCCTTACTCTGTCCATTCCAGGTTAAGAACACGTTGCATTGCAGGCCACTTCCATTAAGCCAGAAATAAATCATAACACTATTACGAATGGCAACAGCATCCACACGTTAAATGAACTGCAAGGTATTCATTCAATTTTCGAATGCCCTGCAGAATTCATTCCATCTCCAAATGCCTACATTTCCAGAGTTGATTGCTCAATTAATTAAGCAATTTATATCTTGTTCTTCTAATTCACTGGTACCATTCATGGCAGTTCACTGAAAACAATGAAAACCAATGTTACTGTGAACAAAGCTGTAAGAAGCATATGAAAGCCTATTAAGAATTTTCTAATAAGAGTAGGCTGAAGGCAAGTGACATTTTTCAAGACATATTTTACCCTGTCTCTGGAGTGAATGCCTCCCTAAAGAATTTCAACAGGGAAAGAATGATTTGAACATCTAACCTGATTAGAAGTCAAAAAGCATCTTGGATGAAGGAACTGCTTTCATGCTGTTGCCAAGAAAATTGCATAGGCTATAAAAATCACAGAGTTCAGATCAACTCAAAATAACTCTAATTTAGCTGCTTAAAGGACTTGGCATAGTCCTCCATTACCTAGCTGCCCTCCAAATATGTGGATTTTTGACTCCCAGAATTCCTCAATGGAATTCACCTCTGCTGAGAATTGTGGGATTGAAGTCTGCCCATCTGGAGAATGGGAAGGCTGAGGGTGCTTTGTTTATTTTTTGTCAGAACAGCCATGATCTCCCCTGGACTGAAAGCTTTAATGTCCTGAAGGTGCTTTTTCAAAAGGCAACTGGACTTTCTTTGTTTTTCCTTGAAGGAGTTTCACTTCTCATCCAAGAAGCTTCTTCAGTTCTTGACTGAATGGTGGAGAATAGAAGCATTTATATTCCTTACAGTCATCTGGTCGTTAGCACTCCTTCTGAGAGCCGTTGAGGTCACTTGGAGGTTTATCTGTGCCCTCAGGGTCACCTGAGTAGTGCAAATGGATTGTCTTTTGCTATGGACTTGAAGTGGTTAGAATGCAGTATTGCAGGCTACTTCTGCTGACTGCCGGCTGCCAGCAGTTCAGCAGTTTGATTCTCACCGGCTCAAGGTTGATTCAGCCTTCCATCCTTCCGAGGTTCTTAAAATGAGGTCCCAGATTTTTGGAGGCCATAGGCTGACTCTGTAACTGCTTATAGAGCAGCTGTAAGGCATTGCGAAGTGGTATTTAAGTCTATTGCTTTTGAAAGAACACCTTTGGAACAACCAATTAACAGAGAGATACAATCAAGATCAAGTGATATACTAATACCATTCTATAAAGCCTTAGTAAGGCCACACTTGGAATACTGCATCCAGTTTTGGTCACCACACTATAAAAAAGATGTTGAGATTCTAGAAAAAGGGCAGAGAAGACAACCAGGATGAATAGGGGACTGGAAACTAAAACATATGAAGAGCGGTTATAGGAACTGGGCACGGCTAGTCTAGTGAAGAGAAGAGAAGGACCGCGACAGACATGATAGCAGTGTTCCAATATTTGAGGGGTTGCCACAGAGAGGAGGGGGTCAAGCTATTTTCCAAGGCACCTGAAGGCCAGATAAGGAATAATGGATGGAAACTGATCAAGGAGAGATTCAACCTAGAAATAAGGAGAAATTTTCTGACAGTGAGAACAATTGACCAATGGGACAGCTTGACTTTGGAAGTTGTGGGAACTTCACCACTGGAGGCTTTCAAGAAGAGATTAAACTGCCATTTGTCAGAAATGGTGTAGGGTCTCCTGCTTGGGTGGGGATTGGACTAGATGACCTACAAGATCCCTTCCAACTCTGTTAATCTAATCTAAAACCAAATGACTGATATATAACAAAAATGTTCTTGAGATGATAAAAGTTCAGGAGAAAAGAAGCGAACAAGGCAAGAATTCATTACAACTTTGCCAGCTCTTTTTAAAATACTTGTGGGCATTTTTCTCCAAAATAGAAGCTACCATAGGTACTGGACAACAATCCTCTTTGTGAATTTTGTATTATTTGAAAAAACACAACTTCAGCAAACTTTTCAACTATCTCTCTCCCCCCACTACTGAAAAATAATTTTAAAAATCCCTTTATATCTCCAAAATATCTGGCTGTAAACCTCATGTATCTTTCCCATTATCACCTCCTTCTGTGCTAAAAAATAAGAAGAAAATATCTAGGGGTAAGATTGCAAAAGGGCAGAATTTGCAGAAAGCTCACTGATTGCTAACCTCACTATAGACATCACCCTTGGATATTACATTTACACTTTAATATATACTGTTTGGATAAGTGTAATGGCAGGAATAATCTGATGAGCCAAGGAGGAAGAGCCACAGACAGGAGGAAGAGGCAGCTGAGCGTACAGAAGGAATGAGAGCATAGCAAAGATTTTAGAAAATACCCTCCCTAGTTTCTTAGGGTGTAAAAGAAGGGGGGGGATACTTTCAGATTTGCAAGATTCTGTTAATGTAGCCTTAGAATAAAGTTAGAACTGGTACTTTGAGTTGCGTTTCTTATCCAGACTGTCTTGCAAGGCTGACAATAAGATATGGGTTTGTTGTCCAATATCTATGTTAGATTCCAGTTTGAAGAAAAATATTCTTGAGTAGCTATAAGAATTCTATAAGTTACTTAAATGCATAGCAAACTATTTCATAACTTCCTGTAGAATAATATGGCAAAATCTGAAGCACCGCATGGATCTGACTCACAGTCAGTCATCAGACCCGACTTCTATAGATTTCTTCTGAAACCAGTGACACAGCGACCAATGTTTTGAGCCAGATTTTCAGGGTTGGAGATTGTCCTGCAATTCTACTTTTCATCCAACACTGCAAACAATAGCAGGAAGGTCCTTGCAGGGCACAAGCTACTGTGTTCAACATTTGTTCTGTTTCCGTAAGACCAGACTTATGGTCTTTTGATGAGGCTTCAAACAACCAGCATTTACAATAAGCCTTCTTTTCTTTCCAACTAAGCTAAAAAAAATTTTTTTTTTGAAAAAACTTTTTGATCAAATTCATCCCCCAAAGAATAAATCTAGGCACTTGCAGTCACAGAAAGTGGCTCATGTGATTAAATGATTTTCCCTAAAAAAAATTCCCAAACCAGGAGTTAACACATCAAGAGAAATAATCCTACCAGCCTTTTCCGGATGTGTTAGATTTGTTTAGTTTAAAGGTATCCAGAGATTTCCATGTTTCTTTTCTGTGAATATATAGCTTATTGCAACAATATCCACACTTCATTTTCACATTTTGTAAAACTCATCTCAGCCTTTCTGTATCTTTTTAAAATATCTCAGCTGCTAACCCTTAGGGTCCCAAACTTATTTTTTTCCCTGTTTTTATCAGAAGGGGCGTTGGTCCTACCTGAGACGCACCTTCTCGTTGGGTGGAGACAGCAGCTAGGATGGGGTGTGCTCGTCTGTTAGGCAGATAGACTGAGCCTGTCAAAGTTGCTAAGTCCCGCCCTTGTTACTGGGCAGACCCAGCTTTTGGCGAAGACAAGAAGACAGGCTCGGCGTGTGGGACACCAAACAAAGGATAGAGAAAGTAGACAGTAGACACTGGTGAAGAGAGGGTCTGGCTGCTGTCTCCACCCAATGAGAAGGTGCGTCTCAGGTAGGACCAACGCCCCTTCTCCATTGTGGGTGGAGACAGCAGCCAGGATGGGACATACCAAAGATTCACGTCCCTACAATTGAGGGACCAGGCTGGTCCGAAAAATTCTCCGCCGAAACAACCCGCTGTAGCACCCTACGACCAAAGGCGGCATCTGCCGAAGCAAATTTGTCCAGTTTATAGTGCAGGATGAATGGAGAGGGCGAAGTCCACGTAGCCGCCCTGCAGATTTCAAGCAATGAGGCCTGCGTGGCCCAGGCCACCGATGTAGCAGCGCTGCGGGTAGAATGCGCAGTCAGTCGAGGAGGTCTCGGAAGGGAGCACAGTTCGTAGGCCTTGGCAATCGTTTGCCGGATCCAACGTCCACAGAGTCGGAAGGGTCTTTGGAGGACTTCTAGACCAACCCCTGCTCAAGCATGAAATCCTATACCAAATGATTGTCCAATCTCTTCTTAAAATCCTCTCGTGTTGGAGCACCCACAACTTCAGGAGACAAGCTGTTCCACTGGCTAATTGTTCTAACTGCAAAAAAATTCTCCTTTGTTCTAGGTTGGTTCTGTCCTCAATTAGTTTCCATCCATTTCTTCTTGTTCTGCCTTCGGGTGCTTTGGAAAATAGGCTGACCCCCTCTTCTCTGTAGCAACCCCTTAGATGTTAAAACATGGCTATCATGTTCCCCATAGTCCTTCTTCTCTATCTTTAGTCATACATGTGGGCAGGCACAGCTTCTAGCTTAGAAGGGGCGTTGGTCCTACCTGAGACGCACCTTCTCGTTGGGTGGAGACAGCAGCCAGGATGGGGTGTGCTCATCTGCTATGCTGATAGACTGAGCCAGTCAAAGTTGCCAAGTCCCGCCCTTGTTGCTGGGCAAACCCAGCTTTTGGCGAAGGCAAGAAGAGAGGCTCGGCGTGTGGGACACTAAATAAAGGAGAGAGGAAGTACACAAGAGATAGAGGCCAGACTGGAGAAGGGAGGGTCTGGCTGCTGTCTCCACCCAACGAGAAGGTGCGTCTCAGGTAGGACCAACACCCCTTCTCCATTGTGGGTGGAGACAGCAGCCAGGATGGGACATACCAAAGATTCACGTCCCTAAGAGAGGGTGGGGCCAGGCTGGTCCGAAACAACCCCCCCTTCAACCACCCGCTGCAACACTCTACGCCCAAAAGCGGCGTCCGCCGAGGCGAATTTGTCCAATTTATAATGTAGAATAAATGGGGAAGGCGAAGTCCACGTAGCCGCCCTGCAGATTTCCAGCAAGGATGCCTGGGCCGCCCAGGCCGCTGATGTCGCCGCGCTACGGGTAGAATGCGCCGTCAGACGAGGCGGCCTCGGAAGCGAGCGTAGTTCATAGGCCTTGGCTATCGTTTGGCGAATCCAACGACCGATGGTAGAGGCCGATACCTTATTGCCCAAGGAACATGGCAAGAAAGATACAAAGAGTGATTCTGTTTTGCGAATAGTCGCAGTTCGCTTAATGTAAATCCGCAGAGCTCGACGGACATCCAGCGAATGCCACCGTCGTTCGAGTCGGTGAGACGGTCGAGGGCAAAAATTAGGCAAGATCAGTTCCTGCATGCGGTGGAAGGTGGTATTAACCTTTGGCACAAAGGTGGGGTCTAGACGAAGCACCACATGGTCCGCATGGAAAACGCAGAGATCTTCCCGTATGGAGAGTGCAGCTACCTCCGAGATGCGGCGAGCTGAGGTGATCGCTACCAGGAATGCAACTTTGCACGTTAGAAGTCGAAGGCTCACTGTCCGTAAAGGTTCAAAAGGAGCCGCCGTGAGTGAATTAAGGACGAGCGAGAGATCCCAAGTCGGGTATCTATGTAGGACTGGAGGGCAGAGGTTCGTGGCACCTCGTAGAAAACGGCGAATTAGCGGATGCTGAGCAAGAGAGGACAACGAGCCGAGGGTAAGTATTGAGGAAATCGCTGCCACCTGCCGCCGCAGAGTGTTGGGCGCAAGGCCACTAGCCAGACCCTCCTGTAGGAAAACCAGAATGTTGAGGATCGATGCTCGAAGAGGCTGAACTCCAGTACGATCACACCAGGCACAGAAGGCTCGCCAGGTGGCCGAGTAAATCCTATTAGTCGAGGGCCTCCGCGACGCTTGAATGATGTCGATTACGTCTGCGGGTACATTGGCGTCTGAGAACGACTGCCGCTCAACCGCCAAGCGGTCAGACGGAGCCACTGCAAGTCCGGATGCCTCACGGCCCCTTGTGTCAATGCGTCCTCCGGCTGGGGCAACTGCCACGGCTGGCATGTCGAGAGAGACACAAGGTCGGCAAACCAAGGTCTGCGAGGCCAATAGGGGGCCACAAGGATGATCTCCGCCTGCTCCATCAATAGTTTGCGAACCACCCGGGAGATCAGAGCGACCGGAGGAAAGGCATAAAGGAGCCCCGGAGGCCACGGAGAGCGGATGGCGTCCACAGCCTCCGCAAGAGGAGATGGGTACCGTGAGAGGAAGCGTGGCAGTTGAGAATTGTCCGCAGTGGCAAAAAGGTCTATCGCTGGAGTCCCGAATCGTGCCACAATCAGTTGGAAGATGCGCGGGTGAAGATGCCATTCCGCATGGTCCAATCGCTGACGGCTTAGTCAGTCCGCCTGTAGATTGGTGGCACCGGAAATGTGTTCCGCTCGCAAAGAGGCAAGATGGATCTCCGACCAGACTCCCAGACGCAATGCTTCTGCCATCAGGGACAGAGATCGAGTGCCCCCTTGGCGATTGACGTGGGCCTTTGCTGTGATATTGTCCGTGAGGACCAGGACATGCGAATTGGCTACAATGTGACGGAAGGCTCGGAGGGCCAGGAAGATAGCCCGTAGCTCTAGCCAGTTGATTGGACGACGGGATTCGGCGTTGCTCCATGTGCCCTGTGCGATCTGACTCAGACAATGGGCCCCCCAGCCGTGGAGACTGGAGTCTGTCGTCACCACAACTCTCTGCGGGTCAAAGAAAAAACAACCCCGGGATAAAGCCTGAGACCGCCACCATGTTAAGGACCTGAGAACCTTTCTAGGGATAGGAATGGAAGAATGAGAGGTGCACCTGCCTGCCTTCTGCCAGGGTAAAAGGAACCACTGGAGTTCCCTCGAGTGGAGCTGGGCCCATGGGACGATAGAGATGGCAGATATCATCTTCCCTAGGAGTTGGGACAGAACGAGGGGAGAGACAGACCTGGTCTGCTGTACTCTAGCCACTAGCGATCGTAAACTAGCCTGTCGCTCACGCGATAAGTAGACCCTCCCCGCCACCGAATCTATCAGGGTCCCTAGATGGACCAAGCGAGTTGAGGGAGTCAAATGGCTCTTTTCTACATTAATGGAAAAACCATGGGCCGCCAGAGTACGGATGGTAAGTTGCAGGTCGGAGAAAGCTTGCTGACGGTCAGATGACAAAATCAGAATATCGTCCAAATAGCATTGGAGACGAACCGATTTAGCCCTAAGGGAAGCTGCTAAAGCAGCCAGGACCTTGGTAAAGGTACGAGGGGCCGATGAAAGGCCAAAGGGCAGGGCCCGATATTGGTAATGGTGTCCCCCGTAACAGAATCTAAGGAACCTTCTATGGGAAGGGAGAATGGGGATATGGAGATAGGCCTCGGTGAGGTCTATAGAAGAGAGGAGATCGCCCCTCCTAACGCCATCGAGAATAGATTTTAGGGACTGCATTTTAAATTTACGGTATGCGACATACCGATTAAGACGTTTGAGGTCCAGAATGGGTCTCCACCCCCCCGAAGACTTTGGTACAAGAAAAACACGGGAGTAGAATCCCGTGCCCTGATCTATCTCGGGCACGGGTTCGATCGCCCTGATTGAAAGGAGATGCTGAACCGCTGAATCCATAAGAGATCTCTTCCCGATGTCATGGGAAAGCGGACAGCGTACAAAGAAACTCGGAGGAGGGGAGAGAAATTCAATGGCCAACCCAGATCTCAGGGTGGCCAGGACCCATTTATCGGAAGTGGAACCCTCCCAAACAGGGGCGAAAAGGGCCAATCTGCCCCCTATTGGAGGATCCGGAATGCAGTTACCGACGGCGTCTGGAGAAACGACCTCCTCCCCCTCGAAAGGGCCGTTTGGAGGCAAACGTCCTACCTCTGGGCGCTCTGTCCTGAGCCCCCCGCTGTCTGGGTTGAAAATTCCCATGAGGTCTGGAAGATGAAGACGGAAAACTAGCACCCTCATATGCCCGAGGCTGGGACCGGGACTGGTAAGGTTGGAACCTAGGCTCCCCCCTGCGGAAAACAACCGGGAGAACCTTTCTCTTATCCTTCGTTTCAACGAGGAAGGAATCCAGAGAGTCCCCAAACAATTTAGAGCCGCCAAAGGGGACTGAAGCCAGTCGCCACTTGTGTCTGGCATCGGCCTGCCAATGGCGGAGCCAGACTAACCGACGGGCAGAAACGGAAGATGCTAGGGATTTAGCCGCAAAGCGGGCGGCATTGAGGGTGGCATCCGCTGAGAACTGAGTGGCCGCTATGATCTTGTTTATTTCCTGCCGTATGTGGACATCTTCCGTAGCCAAGGATTCCTGGAGATGGCGAAGCCAGAGGAGGGTAGTGCGGTTAAAAAAGGAGGCAGTTGACGCCGACCGAATAGCCCACGCGGCTCCCTGGTGTGCCCGTTGTAAAACCTGGTCTGCCCGGCGTTCTTCCGGACGGAGGCCTTCATCTGGAACTCCCGGAACCGCAGCTTGGGGTAAGAGAGCAGTTACAGGCGCGTCGACAGATGGAACCTGAAGAAGGGAGTCCAGATCAGACGCCACCGTGAAGTTCCGGCGGTCCGTTGAAGTAGGAGCCGGAGCCGATCCAGGTGAAGACCACTGCTTCCGGATCACATCGAGGAACAGAGGTGGAGTAGGAATGGTGTCCACCGGACGCGATGGTTCAGCAAACAGAGGATTTAAAGCCCCTTTGGCTATGGATGAAGTAGCCGGTGATGGCTTCGGCGTGTCCAACTGAGCTGTAGCAATTGCCTTGTGCAGAAGGGATTTGAACAGGGCCTGAGGAAATAAACCCGTGAAGGCGGGTTGATCCGGGGGAAGATCCTCATCCTCTGACAAATCCATGTCCGGACACACCTCGGCGACCACGGAAGAGGAACGGCTCGCAATAGAGGAGACAGGAGAGTCCGGAGCCTCGATCGAGAGGACATCATCCGGATGAACATCCATCTTAGAAAGCGTCACCGCCGACCGAATGGAATCCGCCTTATCAGTGGAAAGGAAGTGGGAAGCCAACGACTGCTGCACCGCTGTCGTAATCATTTGTTGAATCTGGTCCGGAGATGGAAATTCGCGTTGTTGAGCCCCGTCAGATCTCTGGTCAGGTGGTTGAGCCACTGGTTCAGGGGCGGCCCGCTCTGAAAGGGGCGCAGATGATGGTAGCGGTGCAGGAATAGTCTCCGAACCCCACAGATTTTCCGATTGAATGACCACCGGGCAATCTTGCAGAGAGACTTGGTCAGACTGCGCACCCGTGCCCGATGTGCTAGCCCCCCGGGGGGAAACCGCGGCCACCTCCCTGGAGGAAGCCTGGTGAGTGCTTGCTTTAGCACAGATTTTCTTGAGGACCTTGTCCCGGCGAGCTTCGGCACGGGAGGTCGTAAGGTGGGAGGAGGATTTATGATGCGGGCGAGGCGCCTCAGAATTGATGGATCGGGAAGGGAGGACCGCAGGTTGGTCCTTTCTGGGTTGCGGGTCCCCTTCAGCATGAGGGCTCTCTGAGCGACCCGCCTTCCGGCCATGTCTTGATTTATGCAAGGCCTTGGGCATCTCAACACAATTAATATGTCAGGCCAAGCAATGAAGCCAAACTCAGGAGATATGGCCAAAGATGCCAAACAAAAAAACCGGAAGGGACAGGCAGAAATATGTCAGAAAGCACAGGCCGAGACCTGGAGGCCCGACAACTGAATTTAATAACCTGAGGCAGAGGGCACAGACAAGGGGCCCCAATTAATGGGAGCGTAAAAAACTCCACTAATTTTTAACGCCCGGGCCTTCACCAAGGGAAAGAGAGACCACCCGGGCCTTTGGGGGTTGCGTGGGGGGTGGGGGGAGTGCAAAGCTCCACTAAGAAATCTAACCCCGCTGGAGATCGTGCTAGCTGTTAATGGGGGCGCGAGACCCCTCCGAAGCGTTCCCAACGCAGCGATCAGGCAATCCCACCGACTTGAAGGAGCGGCAGAGAGAGGGCGCGCAACGCAGCCACGGCAAGCCAAAAAGTCTCTGCAGTTGAAATTGGCGCCAAAACTGACAGCGGGCTGCGTAATCCACCTCCCCCAAGCGCCGATCGAATAGAGGCTCAGGGGTTCAAGTCGGCCCTGTCGGGGGCGCGAAGCTCCACTCGTAAGCCCCGATCCGCCGAAGACCTTTCAAACGTAAAAATAAACGGCGCGAAGTAATTTAGCAAGGGGAGACGGCCGTTAGAAAAAAAGGTCTCTCAAAATGGCCACCGGAGGCAAATGCAGGGGGGCGCGAAGCTCCGCAAATGGTAAATCGGCTAAAAAAGCCGAGATAGGGCTCAAGCCTCTCCCACGGGGGCGCGAAGCTCCACAAACCGCAAAAAATTCCCAGTGCTTTACTCGGAGCGAAATAAAGTGGAAGTAAAAGAAAAAAGGTTCCCCAGATAACCAGGCAAGCCAGTTACTGGGGCTTCAAGGCTTACAGTTTAAATCGAAATCCAAAGCAGTCCAGAGAAATGTCCAAGGTCAAACCAGTGATATCAATCAGAAAGAGATCCAAATATAGGAAAGGTAAGTATAGATAGAAATTGCTAGAGGAACAGTCCCACACGCCTGTCTATGCTGACAGACTGAGCCAAAAGCTGGGTTTGCCCAGCAACAAGGGCGGGACTTGGCAACTTTGACTGGCTCAGTCTATCAGCATAGCAGATGAGCACACCCCATCCTGGCTGCTGTCTCCACCCACAATGGAGAATATACTATCAGGATGTTTGTGTTTATATATATATATATTACAGTATTTCTGGACATTTATTATATTATTGCTACTACAGTACCTAATGAGATATTGTATGGACCACTTGTGAAAAAACAATAGTATGGTGCTAGGAAAACCGATTATATTACTATGCTTGGATTTCCTGTTTTATCTAAAGTTACTTTTGGTACTGCAGCTATTAAAAAAAAAGTGGTTTTGGATGGTAATGTATTGTAATAAACAGTGTTAAATTCATAGTACTCTTCTATTTGCTTGGAAAGCAAGCTTGAAAAAAAGTGTGTGTGAAAGTCAGAGAGGAAAGTGAAAGGTTAATCTATAGAATGTGTGTTGCTTTCAACATTCCAAGGGAATAACTAGCGAACCTTAATTGTACATATGCTATATACAAATAAAAATAAATTGAATCCTGCTTGACCGAACTAGCTGAAACTACTTGAGTTTGCATAATACACAGAGCCTGAACTAACATAGAGACTATATTTGAGCCACAAAGTAAAGAATCATGCTTTCATTTTTTGTATTTGATCTCAGCCCTTATGATTTTAGTTTTTCAATCTATAAAACTTCAGAGATTACAGCTCTCTCAATTGCCAGCTAATCCATTCAGGATGACTAAGGCAGTTCTGAGGCCATCAGTCAGTCTTAAAATCCGTAGCTCAAAGGTTGAGGAAAAGTTAGATAGCAGCTTGTATGAGAAGATGGGATTGTCATGAAGGGTTTAGAAGAATTGTCAAATACAGGCTGATGGATAAACAGCTAGGAAAAAAAGGCATGGAACACTGATTAGAGAAAAGACAATGTCTAGTACCTACAGTTATTGGTGACTGGAAAGCCCTTATGGACTTTTTAAATAAAAGAAGAAGAAATGAACTTGCTGTTTATAGTTTTGATGATTAGATAGGATAGATTATAAAAAGGGAGTCATGACAAAACTTTAGAGAGAGAGGTTAAAATATAATTGTACTTATAATTGTTGTGAAGATCAGAAGCATTTTTATAATTTTATTTTCTTTTCTTTTTCCACTGTTAGGTATTTTTCCCCCCTTCCTTTCTCTTTTTTCTTTTTTTGTTCTACTTTAGTTTGTATTCTTACTGGTGTTAAAACTTTCAATGCAAAATTATGATAGATAGATAGATAGATAGATAGATAGATAGATAGATAGATAGATAGACAGACAGACAGACAGACAGACAGACAGACAGACAGACAGACAGACAGACAGACAGACAGATAGATGATAGGCAGGCAGACAGATAGACCAACAAGAATTGGTCAACAATTGATGGAGTCCCAGAACAGCTGTTTCCAGATGAGTCAGGGATTGCCAATAAGAAAACTCTCTGTGGCATAATTATAACAACAGTTTGAGAGCTTATAATTAAAGGAATGAGTAGCTATGTTTAGTTCGGAAGACGAAGCTGTGAGTATGAGTTTTGTTTTTATGTGGAGTTATTCAGCTACACCAAAACATATAGAAAGCTGGAAGTTTGTTTTGCCTCCATTAAAGTTACTGATTAAACCTTCTGTCAACACTTGCTGCTCTCTTTGCTCCATTAATCCTCAGACCTAAGAAGAGTATTGCTATGTTGTTAATATGGATTTCTGAGGTAAGTTTTAGGGAAGGATTAGCACTTTCATGGTTTTATACTCCCAGTTTTATCTTCCCAACCACCTTATGTGATCCTCTGAGGCGAGAAGCTTCCTATTGTTGTGAAGTTATCCTGTTAATTTACAGAGAGGAGAGGAGGTTGAACTGAGATCCGCTTACTTCTGATATAATTAAACCACTCTTTATCATTCCTTAAAAAAAACAACACTAAGATTTTCTAGCTTTCATGGATATATAAGATAATGGTGCACAGTCTTTGGGCCATGTAAGCTAATATCTCAGCAGAAAGATGAATAGATTTCATTGATTGAGAAACATTCATCGTTCTCCATTCCCTTCAAATCGAGGTTTGCAAAATATATCTGCCACTAAAGCAGGGTTTTGTTTTGTTTTTTTAAAAATGAGATGCTTACAAAATGTCATTATGGACTAGAATGCATTTAATACTAAACAAAGCAGAGTGCAGATTTTCATTATATGTAAATTAAGCCATTGACTGAGTTCATAACTCATGTTCAGCTGTGATTTGTTTTACCATAGTTTATAAATAAGCGGAAATTGACTAAATTTGCACAACACATATTGAGCCTGTAAATTAGGTTATACCCCAGTGTCAGGGTTCTATCCAATGTGTGAACTTAACCAGCAGTGATTAGTTAATAAATCATATGTCACCAAAAAAAAAAAAAAAGATGCTAAAAAAAAAAAACGGTCTGAAACCAGCCTTTTAATTTGTTCCTCCAGATTAATTAGAAGCTGAAGCGAATAAGAGGAAAATCTCTTTGTTAACCTCTTGAGTTTCATCTTTGTAATTATTATCAGTCTTATTTGATTTGGACACACGGTTAGGACCCCATCCAAGTAACAAGCTAGCAACTCAGGATGTTCTCATGAAAAAAAAAAATCTAAAGCTATCTATTTTTTTATTTTCATTCTTTCCAGTTTGTGTATTCAGGTTGACGAGTCTTTGTGAATGTCTCCTTTTATGAGAAGCATGACTTTTTAAATGGCTGTTTGTTTAACAGCGTCAATATCCAGTCTAGTGAAATAGTTTCCTTGTTATGGCGAAGAAGGCCTCAAACACTCATATGGGTTATGAACACTGTGCGTACTTCTTATATTTTTCTGAAAATGAACAGGATGTATTTTCTAACTGTCATGCTGACCTGTAGTCTGTTCCTTCCAGGCAAAAAAACAGATTGAAATTTTCACTCAATTTAGTTTTAAACCATTCATGCAAAGGGTTTCATCTCTAGGAATAGTTTTAATGAGAGATTGCCTTAGGCTTCAGTCAGATACACTCATCTCTCTATATTTAAACCAAATATAAAATGTGATTACATGTTGTTCAGATGATAGGTTTGGTTGTCAGCATCCCTCCAAAAAGGGGACTGGAGTGGGATGATTGCTGGAATTGGGTATATCTAGTGTAATGAAAATAAGCCATCTCATCAACGAGGAAGAATTTTTTTCACTCAGGTCTGGGTTTCAAAGTTAAGCAGGGGCAGCTCTGGTTAATATTTGGAGGGGAAATCTCCATGAATTTCCAGTAGAAGGCAATCTGCAGGATATGTCCCTGAAGCCCTCAGAAATTGAGCCAACTTGAAAAACACTTGTTCTTTTAAATGTAACTAGTAACTGGTATAGATTCGTGCCATAAAAGTATAGCAAAAACTTTTATGGATTACGATCTTTTGCAGATTTATATTGAAGTCAAACAGAGGTGGTATTCAGCCGGTTCGGGAAAACTGCCCACCCACCCTGGCTCTATGCTATCCTATTTAGGCATGTTTTTGAGGCCGGGCACATGCGTGGAAGGCCTGTGTGTGAGCAAAGTGTATGTGCAGAAGGCCGGGCACATGCGTGGAAGGCACGCGCATGCGCAAAGCAAATGTGCATGCAGTGAACCAGTAGTAACAAAATGTGAAACCCACTGCTGAAGTCAACTGCAACACCTGAACAGCTCTTATAGCTGTTTCTTTTATAGTAAATAGCCTGTAGAAAGACCATAACCATAACACTTACCATAAGAAATAAATATTTTCCTAAATATCACACCAAATGCATCTCTTCAAAGTACATAAAACTTCTCTAAATGTCTATAACATTATTTTTGTCTTTCCAGAGTTGACAAATTAACAAAGAATGGAGAACAGAGCAAACTAAATTCAAACTCTAAGGCACAACAAACCCCATTTAAAGTGTCCCGCAATTATATATTGTATTTCCAGTTAGATACATTTAGAAATATTGTCATGGTAACTGTAATCTGATGCCACCTCAAACCCATCATCCAAACTGTGACAGTTGCACATCAAGTCTGTATTCCAGACCTTCATTTAGCAGACTTCAGATACAAGCTAAATTTATATTCAGACTTCACCCCTGAAATAACGGACACATTTGTTGTTTCTGAAGCCTGCCAGAGCCATTAATGTTATTTACTTCATTTGTATTAATTTGCATCATCTGTGTCATTACACATTGAATTTTAGCCTCACGCATGTTAATTTACATGGCTTGTGTAATTACTTAATGTGCAACTGGCCTGGATTGACACTGATGTAAGAATGTTGACTGCATGCTTACACAAGTATATGTTAGGTCAATTATGTGTACGTCGATTTAACAGACATCCTTTTTTCCAAATGGGCCATTATATTGAAGTTTTACAGTGCTGAAGTGCCTATTGCCAAACAAGGCAACAATGAATGGGTGTTGAAGCACTGTGGAAAGAACTTAAACATAAATGACCAGGATGAAAGGAGGTGGATGGAGGTGATCTAGAGAGAATGGCTGAAAATAATAGTTGCAAAACCAATATATGAAGCTAGAAATGAATAGACTGAGCGGAATGAGGCTGAGAAAGTGATGGCTGGATAAGACTGATGAAAAGCTCAAGATGCCAAGATGTCTCCAAACAATCCACCACACTGTTGGAAATGTAATTATTCACAAGGGACATACTACCACATGTGGTGGACATGTCCCAAAGCAAGAGAATATTGGTTTAAAATTAAAAAATGGTTGGAGGAAATGACTGGGGAAAAAATTGATATGAATCCTGAATTATTTTTGTTAGGCATTATAAAACAAAAAATGACTGAAGAAATTCAATACCTCATACTCCACATAATTACGGCCGCTAGAATCTCATTTGCCCAAAACTGGAAACAACAACATGCTCCAACAAACACGATGATTATAAAAAAGGTGCTGGAGTGTGCAGAAGCAGACAAGTTAACGATGGAATTTAAGGACCGAGAGGAAACGATTTATTATGAAACATGGAACAGATGGTATGATTGGCTGGAAAAGGAATCTAAAATTAGTGGATAATGTATAGCAAAAGAGAAGATATTAGAATGAAATGTTATATTTAATATGTAGTAGGTAAATATAAAATGTATTGATTATATGAATAAGTATGTAACAAAAAAATGTGTATGTATATAGTTGGCTGAAAGATAAATTGGATATTACTAAAAATGCCGGTATTGGAAAGCTGTAAAAGTGTAACTAAGATTTAAAAGATGTAAATGTTGAATAAAAATAATTTTAAAAAAGAAAAGAAAAGAAAAGCTCAAAAAGAGCAGCGGTATGATAAAAAAAGATAGAAGTCATTGCTAACTGTCTATGGAGATTCTCAGTCATCCAGGCCATGGTTGTCCCAAAGGTGCTTTTTCAAGAGGCAACTGGACTTTCTGGTTTTTCTTTGAAGACGTTTCGCTTCTCATCCAAGGAGCTGAAGAAGCTTGGATGAGAAGCGAAACGTCTTCAAAGAAAAACCAGAAAGTCCAGTTGCCTCTTGAAAAAGCACTTTTTGGACATAAAAGGCATTACATAAAGTCATTATTGAAGTAGAGGCAGGAAAAAGAATAGCCAGCAGGAATAGAAAGTTATGGAGAAATACAGCAAATGAAATTGATGTAAACTAGTTTAGCTATATTTCCTTTCTGAATTTCTTACTCCTTTGCATAATATTGCTTATCCCGAAAGGGAGTAGAATTATGGGCATATATGCACATATCAAATTATTCAAGTAAGAAATTTTCATTTACTTCTGATAAACTCTACGGTTGCTAAGAAAATCTATTTAAAATAAGGATTCAACAATTCATTCAACAATATGAAGCCATAATTTGGTTTGTTTTGGGTTTTATTTTGCCTGATGTGTGCAAAACAGCCATTACGTTTATTCACCAAAGGATGCTTAAATTGTGGTTTAGCAAGATGTAAACAGAAAACCCAGAAATTGCTACAATGCATATAAGAGAATATGGAAGACAGAATAGGTGTTTGTGCCAAGCTTTCCTCATTAGCTTAATGAAAAAGTCCCAAGCAGCAGTGTTTCATTTTCATTTGCAGTTGTAATTTTTCTTTGGCTATCATAAATATCTCCAAGAGTCTTTAAAAAACCAACTAATTGCATGCTTTTAATTATCTTAATGCTAGCAACACATAGCACCAGTCCCTGCTATTGCTTTCGTATATCATTCTGAATGCTATTCTGGGATCCTTATATAATAGACCAGGCAGATAAAATAACCACCTGCCAAATCAGATTCCTGCGTGATGTTTCTAGCATGTCAAAATGAATGACAGCATTGGAATTCTATCTGGCACTTCACTCCTTCAACTGTACCAAGTGGGCTGAGATAGAGCAGATGACAATGTTTCATATAACAAGAACTCAACCTAGTTCCCTTCTGTGACCTTCTGATTTACTTAATAACTGTGTTACTAACTTAACAACTGCAACAATTCACCTAACAACTGTGGCAAGAAAGGTTATAAAATGGGGTAAAACTCACTTATTTATTATTTATTTATTGGTTCGATTTATATGCCGCCCTTCTCCAGAGACTCAGGACGGCTTACAATGCATTAAGCAATAGCCTTCATACTTTTGTATATACCTGCTTAGTAGGGCTTTCGCCCCCCCCCCCCAAGTGGTGTTCTTTTTATACAAAGTCACCTTATTGCCCCCACAATCCGGGTCCTCATTTTACCTACCTTGAAAGGATGGAAAGCTGAGTCAACCTTGAGCCTGGTGAGATTTGAACTTGCAGTAATTGCAGGCAGCTGGTGCTACTTAACACTTAACCAATATCTCAATTAGCAACAGATATTTTGGGCTGAATTGTGGTCATACGTCAACGACTACTTGTGCATGGAATTATATAGATACTTCAACAAGGGCCATCACTCAGTTGACTGGATGCCAAGACAGACGTGCAACAGCTGCCCAGATTATTCGGTCAATCAATACAAGAATTGAAATTACAACAGAGCCCCCACCAAAGCTACTTACAACCCAATTCTGACGGTATAGCCATTAGGTAGAATTGTGGAAACATATGTACATGACGCGTCCTTGGTGCTCTCTGAGCTTGGTTGTTTTCTTGCAGACATTTAATTAAAATAGAATAGAATAGAATAGAATAGAATAGAATAGAATAGAATAGAATAGAATAGAATAGAATAGAATAGAATAGAATTTTTTATTGACCAAGTGTGATTGGACACACAAGGAATTTGTCTTGGTGCGTATGCTCTCAGTGTACATAAAAGAAAAGATACGTTCATCAAGAATCATAAGGTACAACACTTAATTACACAAATTAGGTAACATTATCAGACTATGCATAGATTAACAGCAAGATTAACATCAGACCAATAATCAAGAAGTAAACAATACCTCAATCAAGAAACTCTCAAAGAAGCCAAGAGTAAACAGCCCAACCAAAGAACCTCTAAGACCATTGCCACCAACAGTGACAAGGCAAGCCAACAGAACAGAACAGAGAATAGAATAGAATAGAATAGAATAGAATAGAATAGAATTCTTTATTGGCCAAGTGTGATTGGACACACAAGGAATTTGTCTTGGTGCATACGCTCTCGGTGCACATAAAAGAAAAGATACATTCGTCAAGAATCATAAGGTACAATACTTAATGATAGCTATAGGGTACAAATAAGCAATCAAATCATATTAGGAAAAAGCCAATATAAATCTTAAGGATACCAGCAACAAGGTTACAGTCACACAGTCGTAAGTGGGAGGAGATGGGTGATAGGAACGATGAGAAGATTAATAGTAGTGCAGACTTAGTAACTAGTTTGACAGTGTTGAGGGAATTATTTGTTTAGCAGAGTGATGGCATTCAGGAAAAAAACATTCTTGTGTCTAGTTGCAGTGCTCTATAGCGTCGTTTTGAGGGTAGGAGTTGAAACAGTTTATGTCCAAGATGCGAGGGGTCTGTAAATATTTTCACAGCCCTCTTTTTGACTCGTGCAGTATACAGGTCCTCAATGGAAGGCAGGTTGATAGTAATTGTTTTTTCTGCAGTTCTAATTATCCTCTGAAGTCTGTGTCTGTAAACTGAGAGCAAACCCCACTCCTTACTAGCACTGAGGATGTTACCTAGTTTGGGAAATGAAATGTTTGCATGGAAACAACCAAATGAGAGAAGAACAAGGACCCCTCATTTCAACCCTGAGCTACAAATACTGTCATTTGTATGCACTGTCATATGTTGCAGATGTGCAACAGCTGCCAGATTATTTGGTCAATCAATACAATATCTGAAGTTACAACAAAACCCCCCAAAGCTACTTACAACCTAGTTCTGAAGTTCTGCTCCACCTTGAGATCATGTGACCACATTTTGGTCACTTGCCAGCCAACCCACATTTATGGTTCTCAGAGTCCTCTGGCCATGTGACCGTAATTTATGACTTTTTTCCCTGGAAATTAACATTTACTTCCAGTTTCTTGGGGGGGGGGGATCATGGTGCTTGCTTAATGACCACTGCAAAAAAGATCGTAAAATTGGATTCAGTCATGTGATGACCTGCTTTGCGACTGTCAAAACTTTCAACCATAATTGCCAGGCTCAATTACAGTCTTAAATTGTGGACTCCCTGTATAGCAGGGGTGTCAAATTCAATTTCATTGAGGGTCACATCAGGGTTGTTTGACCTTAGGGGGCTGAGGTGGGCGTGGCCAAGGTGGGCATGGTCAGCTTGATGTCACTCATGTCAGGGGCGCCTGTGGTGGCCTGAGTGCTCTGCCAGAGAAAACAGCGGCCCTCCTGAGCTCTGTTTTCACTGGCAGAGGGTTGCAGGAGGCCATCCCAGCCGAAAATGGAGATTGGGAGTCCGTTTTCGCTGGCAGAGGCACCACAGGCCGATCCTTTGCTCTTTCCAAGGCAGCTATGCAGGCCAGATCTAAGCAACCCCCCAATTCAGATCTGGTCCCCAAGCCTTGAGTTTGACTATAGGATACATTTATATCTTTATATACTCTCCCTCTCTGTCTTCTATTGATGTATCCAACATTTATTTCTTGGATATGTTTCCTCTCCTGTATAATAGTCAAACACACACTCAAATAGTTGTTGTGAAAGGCTGGGTGCTTATTTTCTTTGTTGTTGCAACACAATCAAAAGTACTTTATGTTATCAGACTGGAAACGATACTTTAAGAAGGTTTCCATATATATGAACTTGAATTCTTCCTTTCTCTGTCTTGTTCATATCTGCTTGAAAGTTAGTATAGATATATATCTACCTGCCAATCAATCAATCTGGTTTCCTTCCTTTAAATCCAACTTCTACCTGTGATGGTAATCGTTTTATATTATGGGAGGCTTTAATCAATACTTCCTACATCTATTATTTTACCTAAGAATTTCCCCCGAATGCCCTTTGATTGGCTTCAAATTATAGTTAAGCTTGATCTATTCTTCTGGGTCTACTGGCATTTTTATCCCCCAGTTACTAATGAGATGACTTGACATCTTTGTGTGTTGCCATGGAAATTATTACAATAACACATGTTAACTTACGTAGTTCTGGATATGTGCTATAAGATTCACCAAAATTATCCTTCATTCATAAGAATAAAAAATTCATGGGGGCCACAAATTAAAGATGGCTACCCATTTGTTCTCCCTCCCTGACATTTTTTTTTTAAAAAAACCTTCATAACAACATATACAGCTGTTATACAGCAAATTATATTTTAGAATGGCTTATTAAGTAATCCACCACTGACTGGATTTGTCCATTGTAAGCCATAAACAACTGGCAAAGAGTACAGAGAAAAGCAAACAAACCACATTATAGCTTTAGCATGTAGGTTACTACTGCATATTGCTGCACTACGCATCCCAACTTGAAAAACTTGAAAAACATCCTCTTCGTGGACTTAATGTAGATTAGTAGGAAATGAATTATATGTAGGGAAAGCTTCTGTCCAACTCTCATCTTCTATGCCAGGGGTGTCAAACTCAATTTCATTGAGGGCAGCATCAGGGTTGTGTTTGACCTTGGGGGGGGCGGGGGGGGGACATGACCAGGGTGGGCATGGCCAGCTCAATGTCACTCGTGTTGGGGGCGCCAGTGGTGGCCCGAGCGTTCTGCCAGAGAAAACAGGCTCCCAAGCTCCATTTTCAGCTATGACAGCCTCCTGCAACCCTCTGCCAGTGAAAACAGAGCTCAGGAGGGCTCCCTGCGGCCCTTGTGAGCTCAGTTTTCAGCTGTGATGGCCGCCTGCAACCCTCTGCCGGCAAAAATAGAGCTCGGGAGGGCCACTCACAGTCCTCACGAAGTCTGTTTTCGCTGGCAGAGGCACCGCGGGCCGATCCTTCACTGTTTCCAGGGCAGCCCTGTGGGTCAGATCTAAGCACCTTGCGGGCCAGATCCGGCCCCCGGGCCTTGAGTTTGACACCCCTGTTCTATGCCATCAACTGGGTGATTTTCTCAGGAAATCTGCTAAGAACATTTGATGAGGAGATTTCAAGCTTTGATGAGACTAGTGTTTTCTTCATGAAAAACCTGTACTTCACCAAAGATATATTCCCAGTTAGACTTTACTGGGAAAGAACACATTACATAAAATGCTTCTTGACTACAGTCAATTTTCAATTGAATTACTTTGTCTATTAGGACTTTCTGTAATGGTTGACCACCTAGTTTTAAAGCAAGAAGATATATAGATTTTTCTTTTGTGCTGCACATTGCACAGATGCTATTGGACTATTAGACTCCCAGAAAACTATTATAGTTTAGTGCACAATTAGCAGTGAGTTAGCTTTCATCAGCCTATTGACCTCCATATGGGCTGACATTTCTAGAATTCCTAGCTAGCCTATTCATTAGAATTTCTGAGAATTGTACTTCAACACTAGAAAGTAGCAAAAGGCTGAAGGAAATACTAATATAAAATGAACCTAGAGAAAGGGCATATTACTGTAAAATGTTTTAAAGCAACACTGGAATTTTCCTCTGCCGTCCAAAAGAAACCACAAACAGATAAGCAAGTCTTTTTCAAGTCAAATACCAGAAATAACCAAGCAAGACCAATTAAGATCAGACTCAACTTTGGGGCATGCAACCCATGAGACTTTGTTCCTTCCAATAGTGATTGGTATATTCCAAGAGTTTGGAGCCAAAATGAGATAACCTGTCAAGCGCCAGGAAAATCAGGAGATCCAGGCAGTTCAAATGGGTATAAAGATTTATTGCAAACTTAGAAGAATTTTAACTACTAACAGCCAAGGGAAATTAGTGGGAGATAAGAGTAGAAGGAATTAAAAATGGGCTGGGCTTAGATCTCTTGTGGGCATGAAGGGACTCATGATTGATGACATATTTGACCCCTCCTTCAGGCTCAGCTTGGTCATCTACTACATCAGTGGGTCTCAACCTTCCTAATGCCGTGACCCTTTAATTCAGTTCCTCATGTTGTGGTGACCCCCAACCATAAAATTATTCCTAAAACCATTGAAAATATGTGTTTTCCGATGGTCTTAGGTGACCCCTGTGAACGGGTCATTCGACCCCCAAAGGGGTCCCGACCCACAGGTTGAGAACCACTGTACTACATAATCAAGCTTTATATGTTCAAGAGAAGTTTTAAAAATAAAACTTTTATCTGAAGTCCAAAGTCCTACACTGAACAGAAAAATGGACACAAAGACCTGAATTATTCTTTCCAGTGCAAGATTCCATGATAGGTTATTACATTTTTTTCCAGATCCTCAATCCAGAAAAACAAAATTTGCAGAGTGTGGCTTATTCTTTACCAGCTAGTTCTTAAATTATTGCAAATTTACTTTACTGTAAATATCAAGATTAATTATACTGGTGAAAACAATAACACAGAGAGGTGAATTACAATAATGTAACCTAAGAACAAAGTTATTCATTGCCTTTGTTATTTTGGCACAAGACAAATGAGATTGATACAGCAGTCTACGCCCATTAACACCAGGCCACTGTTCATGTTCTTCACTAAGTTCTTCCAATGAAAAGCTATGAAGAATTTTTGTGGCTGCTATTAAAGCACGGAAAAAGTCAAGGCATCATTTTCAGTTACTGTTTCCCCCACAGTACTATTTTAAAATTTATTGTAAAGGTTAAAAAGGTAAAGCTTCCCCTCGCACATATGTACTAGTTGTTTCCAACTCTAGGGGGCGGTGCTAATCTCTGTTTCAAAGTCGAAGAGCCAGCGCTATCTGAAGACGTCTCCGTGGTCATGTGGCCAGCCTGACTAAACACCAAAGGTGCACGGAACTCTGTTACCTTCCCACCAAAGGTAGTCCCTATTTTTCTATTTGCATTTTTTACGTGCTTTCGAACTGCTAAGTTGGCAGAAGCTGGGAGCTCACCCCATTATTCAACACTAGGGATTTGAACCGCTGAACTGCCAACCTTTTGATTGACAAGCTCAGCGTCTTAGCCACTGAGCCACCACGTCCCTAATTGTAAAACTTATATCTTACTAATTTTTAAGCACATTTCTAAAAGACTCTTCTTTCTGCTTCACTTTGCCATAAAAAGAAAAAAGAAAAGAAAAGAACGTGCTATTACTTTCCTTAATGATTATTAAACCATATTTCATAATAATCCAAACTGACAGGATTTGGAGGAAGCAAGTTGATATAACAATAATGAAATACCGCAAATCATACATCTCTCTTTTGCATTTTACATAAACAAAGATCAATTTTGTTTGTTGGTTTTTCCTTAATCCATGTGGGCACCACCATAGAAATGCTGGCCCAAAGCAGACCAAATTCATTATGAGGCTTTTCTCCACAATGCTCATAAATGCTCAAATCTGCTTTTCTTCAAATTAAATGATGCTTGCAAAGATGAGTAAATAAAACACCTCTTATTTTATCTTTTATTTTATCTCATCTTAATTTAATATCCTGCTTTTTGTCCGGGTACTCAAGAAATTTCACAGAGAGCTCTGCTTACATTCTGTTGTAACAATAATCACCCCAGAAATATGGGCTAAGAGTGTCTGATTGAAAGTCATTAATGTTGTGACCTAGGCTTCCTGAGTCATTAAAACACATGAGTAGTCCCAAAAACCTCTTTTATTGCAACAGCTGTGAATTACGTTCATTCACAGCTGAATCCCAATTAGTTGCAAAAAGCCCTTCGGCAGAAGTCCTTCGGGATAATCACCAACCTTTATCTCCTTTAACACTCTGCCAAAGACCTACTTGGCAAAGCCACACGGATTCCAGAAACAAACAAGAGATGCCGACTGGGAATAGAATTAACAATGTAGCTTTCCTGCAAAGTGCCCACGTGCCTTTGCTCCTCTTTTAAGCCTTGGGAGGGGCCAATCATCTCCAGGCCTTACTCCTGAGTCGTCCCTTTTGTTTGTGCCTTCTGGCAGCTCTGTGCATGTGCACACTAGGAACAGGCTCCTCCTGTTCCTCTGCCTCTCTGCTGTCCAACTCTGGAGGCTCTGGAGTCCACGCATCACTCCCAGATGGCCCTGGCCCCATCTCTGCCTCCGACACAGAGCCCTCGTCCAGGCCTTCCTCAGACTCCAGGACTGGCCCATGTTCCTCCCCAGCCTCCTCACTGTCCGACTCCGCTGCCAGCTCCGCAGTCTGCTGGCGGACCACAACAACTAAATAGATTTTCATGATTAGAAAGAGATTAGAATGCGGGTCTCACCAGTTATAATATACTCATAACTGCTATCATATAATAGTTTATATAATTTCACCATTCTCTTAATCATTCCATAGAAATATTATATAGCTTATAAGGGAGTGATTCATGTAAAACACATGCCTGAAGAAAACCCATCTACATCTAAAACAAATATGTGAGATCCTTCTAGGTTGTAGCACTCCAATCTCTTAAGGTGGGACAAATTTAATGAATCTTACATAAGTGTAGCTCAGTGTGTGTTATTTAGCTTATTAGTTGAGTATTCTACTGATGCATTTGTTTAGCTGGCATTGATAACATAAAGTATCCTGCCCTAAGATAGATGCTATAAGAAACAAGTAAGAAAAACATTACATAGTCTAAGGCAGTGGTCCCCAACCTTTCAGGCTTGGCAGCCTAATTGGGGAAAAGGGGAGGGGATAGTTCCCTGTGAGGTGCTGCGGCTCACATGAGGGGAGTTTCACACGTGAGTGCAAGCAGTTGCCACTTGGGTGAGGAGAGCTTAGCATGTGCAAGCGCTCATCCACCACCTGCATGGCCCAGTTTTGAACAGGCTGAGACCCGGTAGTGGGCAGCAGCCTGGGGATTGGGCCCCCGTGGTCTAATGGTTAAGATGCTCAACTAGGAATGTGGAAATGTGAGTTCTAATCCTGGTTTATGGAAGGAAGCTAGCTGGATGATTTGAGCCAGTCTCTCTCTCTCTCTCAGTCTTCCTCTGCCTTAGGAAGAAGGCAAGGGCAAATCACCTATAAAAACGTTATCAAGACAACTGCATGGACTTTTCCAGACAGTTCCCAGAAATCAAGATTGACTTGAAGAAACAGCTCCCACCCATCCTTTGACCACTGGAATCTCAGTCTTTAGTGTCGCATTCTCCAAAGGACCTGAAGGCAAGACAAGAAGCAATGAATGGAAACTAAACTAAGGAGAGAACTAATCTAGAAATAAGGAGAAATTTCCTGACAGCTAAAACAATTAATCAATGGAATGGCTTGCCTTTACAAGTTGTGGGCACACAAAGTTGGAACAGATAGTCAATTTATCCAATGTGAGTTTAGTGGTTTCTTGTTCTCACATGTACTCTACTCATAAGCTCACTCGTTTGCTTAGAAGTCTTCACAGCCTCTCTCCTTTTCCATCTGTTTTGGCAGATGGTTCCTGGTGATTACAGTACCTCTAAAATACATCAGAGTGGGTGAATTGTCTGACAAATGAAGAGCAGTGATTATATAATTTTTCACTTATGTTGTTTCATCTGCTTTTAATTGAGAGAAAGCTCCTACAACATTCTGGGGTGGATGGGAGTGGAATGGTGCATTGGGAAAACATCTAAATGACAAGCTACGTGGTCAATATATTGAAGTTCATTCTTATGTAATTTAAAATATGTGGGCGGAAATAGTGAAGGCATCTGCCCACCTTTATATCTTCGATCACTTCAGCAGCAAACAATGAAATGGGGTGGGAGAGGAAGACAGAAAGCTGCAAGTCTTTCTCTTCCCACGCAGCATTCCCTCTACCCTTTCGTTGCAAGGGAAGATATTTTAAAAGAGCTTAGAAAGATGAACAGAAAATGGATGCATAAATCAATACTCAGGTTTTGCTGCCTAAGCAATGTGTATTAACAGGAAGACAGGTCCTACATCAATGTAATTGCTTTACAAATCAAGTAAGCATATTCAGGCACTGTTGCGAAGGTCTGCAGGCTAATTTCGGGATACACACTGACACACTTTGAAGTGGAAACATCACCAATGCTACCTATGCTGAAACACCATTTGCTCAACATTGTCAATGTCTCCTTCCAATCTTGTGTGTTTCCAAAGGCCTGCAACAAGTGTATATATTCCATAACATATACAAGTAGTCCTCGACCTACAACAGTTCATTTACTGATCGTTCAGAGTTACAACAAAACTGAAAAAGTTGACTTATGACCGCTTTTCACACGAACATTGCAGCATCTTATGGTCACGAGATCAAAATTCAGATGATTGGCAACCGACTCATGTTTATGATGGTTGCAGTGCCTTGGGGTCAGGGGTGGGATTCTATCGGTTTAACAATTGGTTCACTAAGCATGCACGCGCAGTTTGGAGAAAACTCACCTACTACATTGCTGCCGGCAAGGAAAGCAGCTGAGGCGTGGCAATCCATTCTGCCGCGCTGATCAACTGGGCTTCAGAAACGAAAATATAGGTGAGTATAACACAGGGGTGGGCAGGCCCACTTCAAAATCAGAGCGAACCGGTTCGCTCATGGTTGAAAGTCGGAACTAATGGTTCGCTCGAACCGGTCTGAACCGGTAGAATCCCAACACTGCTTGGGGTCCTGTGATCCCCTTTTGTGACCTTCTGGCAACAAAGTCAATGGTGAAACCAGATTCACTTAACAACCTAGTTGCTACTAGATTACCAACTGCCGGGATTCACTTAACTGCTATGGCAAGAAAGGTTTAAGATGGGGCAAAGCTCACTTAACAAATGTGTTGCTTAGCAACATAAATTTTGGGCTCAGTTGTGGTTGTAAGTCAAGGACTACCTATAAAGTGGAGTGATCAAGAAACATACAAAACTGTAAAGGGGCCTTGTTGAGTTGTTTTTTTTCTAAATCACAATTTACGTATTTAGCATGTTCTGCCAATGTAGACAATTATGGCTTATTTAATAAACCATGGTTACTTAGTACAAAGTATCACAGTACTCTTTGTAGCAGTACCCGCCTGCGTGTGCTTCATAGCGCACATACCCATAGCCCCAAATGACCCATCTGTGTTCTATAGTGTGTGCCTATGGCCCCTCCTGGCCAGCCCATGCTCTGTAATGCCTGCCCGTGGCACCCACACAATCTACACTTCCCTGGGACACCAACCTCTTTCCAACTAAGGACCTGCACAGTCAGTTGCAGTGGCCACCAAGAGTCCTGGGATTGCCACTGCTAAGTGATGTGATCGCATTTTCAACTGCATTGTTTAGCAATAGAAATTCTCCTCTCAATTGCAGTCATAACCCGAGGACTATCTGCAATATTTGTGTAGGAAACCACAAGAGACTCTCAGATCAGTAGGTTAATCTGGGGAGCTGCAAAACATCACAAGGAAGACAATTACAAGTCCCTCCTGCAGCGTTGCCAAAAATCTATTTTGGGGGGTTGTTAGGTTATGTTTCAGTCCTACATTGTGGGCCATCTGGAATCTCAGGATTGGAGTGTTATATAAATAGATCTACATAAATAGATGTTTTCTGTATGAAGCCTGTGTTTGTGTAGCCACTGGGAAATGAACTTGATTCAAGTGTCTTTATTTTTTGAAGCCGTATAAACTGAGCCACTTCCATTCATTTAGCCACGTAACATGCAAAGAATGTGGCATCTTTCCAACTCCTCTTGATCCAGAAACTGCATGTCCTCACGGCCTTATTTTGATTGCTCTGTAATGTCTCACTACTTACAGGCTGAGATTCCAGGAATTTCAACATTTTGAACCCATGAGCTTCCCCATTTAACTCACCCTTTAACCAGGTAAAAAGCAGAAGGCCTATCAACAACTTTCTGCTTTGTTGACTTGCTTACTAACTGATATCCTGGCTGAGGAGATTTTAGTGCCGATGATGAAGGACGAGACATTCCTCTTCCTCACACAGCAGCCTAACCTGACTTAACCTTTTGATGATAGACAGCATCCACTGAATCTTAAATGAGATTAGATTTAATAGCAATAGCGCTTAAGACTTATATACCACTTCACAGTGTTTTACAGGCCTCTCTAAGTGGTTTACAGAGTCAGCATATTGCCCCCAACAATCTGGGTCTTCATTTTACCAATCTGGGAAGCAGGGGTGGGTTATAATTTTTTTTACTACCGGTCCTGTGGGCATGGCTTATTTTGTGGGCATAGCTTGATGGTCATGTGACAATTATTTAGGATTTAGCAGAGGTACTGGTCTACCAGGCTTTTACCTGCTTGCAGAGCTGTACCGATCTACCCATTTATTTTTTGCAGTCACTGGTCTACCTATTTATTTTTGCAGGCACTGATCTACTCATGTATTTTTGCAGGCACTGATCTACTCATGTATTTTTGCAGGCACTGGTCTACCCATTTATTTTTGCAGGCACTGATCTACTCATGTATTTTTGCAGGCACTGGTCTACTCATTTGTTTTCTTTTAACACTGATCAGCTGTAGGGCGGCCCTTTGAAGCCCCGCGGCAAGAGTTTAAACAGTTTTTTTTTCCCTCTAGCCATCAGCTGGGACTCAGGAGGCAGCAATAGATTGGGGGTGGGGCCAAATAAAAGGTAAGAATAATGCGGTGGGTGGGGGGGGGGGCAGGGGGGCAGAATTGGTTTGGTGACATCATATCGTCACTGCTATCGGCTCAGGAGAACTGGGCCGAACCGGGAGGAACCCACCACTGCTGGGAAGGATGGAAGACTGAGTCAACCTTGAGCCGGTGAGACCTGAACTGCCAAATTGCAGGCATCCGGAAGTCAACAGAAGTAGCCTGCAGTCCTGCACTCTAACCACTGCACCACCACATAGTTAAATTAGAGAAAGCAAAGGGGACTATGTAATACAGGAAGTCTTTGACTTACAACCATTGTTTAGTGACCATTTGAAGTTACTATGGCAGTGAAAAAAGGGACAAAAGATGGCTTCCAGGCCTGACAGCGTGATTGTGTGATCAAAATTCAGATGCTTGGCAATAAGTTCACATCTATGACTCTTGCAGTGTCCTGGGGTCATGTGATCACCTTTTGTGACCTTCTGACAAGCAAAATCAACGGGGAAGCCAGATTCACTTAACAACCCTCTTACTAATTTAACAACCACAGTGGTTCACTTAACAAGGATGGCAAAAATAGGTCATTAAAATGGGGCAAAATTCCCTTAATAGCTGTTCTGCTTAGACAGAACAGAAATTTTGGGGTCAAGTTGTAGTTGTAAATCAAGAGCTACCTGTACATATTACTTCAATCAGCTGAAGGGAGTAACCATTTTAGCCCAATTACACACCATAGCAACTCCTAACTCCCCGTTATTTAATAGTAAAGAAAAATAACAGCATTCTGGCAGAAGTTGTTTAAATCTTTCCTTGCATGCTTTTTTCCCCAAATTTAATATTACAGATTATGCAATTACCTGGGGGGGGGGGGGGGAAGAAGGCAGACACAAATGTTGCATCTGAAGTTCCTCTCTTGAAAAAAAAGCAGCTAACTCAGGGGTCTCCAACCTTGGCCACTTTTAAGACTTGTGGACTTCAACTTCCAGAATTTTGGGAGTTGAAGTCCACAAGTCTTAAAGTGACCAAGGTTGGAGACCCCTGAGCTAGCCTATTTATTATTTATTTATTTATTTGTTCAACTTGTATGCCGCCTTTCTCCGAAGACTCAAGGCGGCTTACAATACATTTAAAAACCATATATAAAACATTAAAAGTTAAACCATTAAAAACAATTAAAACCCATTCACACCATTCATAGCCGGATCTCGTCAGATCGCAAAGCGAGATCAATGACCCCAGGCCTGCCAGAAGAGCCAGGTCTTCACCGCTTTTTGGAAGGCCAATAGGGTGGGGATGGTCCGGACCTCAGGAGGTAACTAGTTCCAGAGAGCTGGGGCAGCCACAGAGAAGGCCCTCCCCCGCGGGTCCGCCAGCCGGCACTGTTTAGCTGACGGGACCCTGAGGAGACCAACTGTGGGATCTTACCGGTCGCTGGGAGCTATGCAGTAGAAGGCGGTCTCGAAGATACCCTGGCCCTGAGCCATGTAGGGCTTTAAAGGTAATAACCAACACCTTGAATTGTGACCGGAGACCAATAGGGAGCCAGTGCAGCTCACGGATAATTGGTGTATCTTTCCCAAAGGAAGATGGCTTTGAATTTAAGACAACCCACCTTAAGAAAGAGCCCATTCCTAAATTTTCAGCAAATATAAAAAAGAATCCTAATAAGATAATTGGCTTCAGATATAGTAAATTGTTTTGAAGAAAAGAAAAAAAATTTTTCATGTTAGCACAGGAATAAAAGATTTAGCTTGGAGAAAAAGGGTTACAAAAGAAATAATCAGGTATCACCTTTGCTAATATCTTTTTTCCTGCTCTTCAAAGTAGCTCAGCAGAGTTAGCCATTGATTGAAAAGAAAAGGCAGATTTCCTTATTTCAGATCTTGCTTATAGTGCCTCTTTTAACTAGCTAAAGGAGGAAAGGTGCTTTTTTAAAAAAATTAGTAAGGAGGAATAACAGAAGGAAGCCAATCAATCATTCTGACAACTGATTTGGGATTTTGTTCCTATTATTTGTGCCAAAGGGGGCCATCTGGGAATTTCAAAGGATGTTTCAGACACTTTATGATGAAAATTGGACGTCAACCATACAGTATGATTGATCACAAACATCAAATTCTGTTTATCTGAATGTAAACCTTCATATTTTGTGTTGAAAGGTCACTGGATGTGAAATTCAATGGCAATGCATGATGCATTCCAAATTCCAGTAATAATTAGTAACTTATTAGCTGGAATTTCTCACTCCACAAGCTTGCAGCTATAGAGAAATAGCCTTGGCAAGGTTTCACTTGCTTTTAGGCCCCCAAACATCTAAAATAAGAATCCCAGCCTTATCATTCATAGCCTTCTGTACTAGCCTGGGTATTCAAAAGCATCCCCCCCCCCAAAAATCACTATTTCTTCATTTTAATTACTTGAAAAAAAAGTCTCCTTTTAAGCCTTTTTTTGCTGATAGTTGGTGGCTTTTTAAAGGAGAATCTCCTTTTACAACAAACGCAAATAAATCTTCTCTCCTAACTACTTTTCTTTGGTTTGAAGGTCTTGATCGCCTGGCTACTGCCTAAAAAGCAATTGAGAAAAGAACATTTATGGCAAAGACTAAGCTGGTAGTGGAAGGATTAAGTTCCTGGCCTTACAATTTTTTTCTTGGATGTCATGTTCTTCAAGATTCATTTTACAAGGGTGAAGGACTCTAAAAACAGTGTTTTTCTAGAAACCGCTTTACCACCACTACTCCTAAATTTAATCACTGGACTAGTGGTGGGTTTCAAATTTTTTTACTACCATGGCTTGGTGGGCATGGCATGGCTCCGTGGGCGTGGCTTCGTGGGCATGGCAGGGGAAGGATACTATAAAATCCCCATTTCCTCCCAATCAGCTAGAACTTGGGAAGCAGAGAATAGATGGGGGTGTGGCCAGTCAGAATTTTTACTACCAGTTCTCCGAACTACTCAAAATTTCCGCTACCAGTTCTCCAGAACTGGTCAGAACCTGCTGAAACCCACCTCTGCACTGGACCATAAGAACCCCAAAAACCCTCTCATACATGTGCAGGATAAACTGTAATCCAGCTTCTCCTAACAGATAAAAGTCACAATTTGATTTCTGCTTTGGCTGAAGCTAGTCCTTCTAATACTTTGTATAAGTATTACTTCTAATACTTCAAATACTTTGGCCACCTAATGAGAAGGAAGGACTCATTTTTGTGCAAATTTTGTGCAAATCTCTCAGAAAAAAATGCTTCAAAACAAACAATAATTTCCTCAAACCGCCCTCCCTCAAAAAAAAACCCCAAATAAGTTATAATTTTCTGCATTTACGCAGCACAAATGTGCTTGTTTTTTCCCCTGTTCAAGATCAGCTAAGCATTGTCAAGTTTAAAAGATGAAAAAAGATATACCCCTTCACTGCCACAAAAACCATTCACCTAATCATACTTGAGTTGCAGCAAGGACATCACAGTAACAATTACAAATGTCCCCATTTATTTGCCTAGGTTGGTGTAGAGAAGTGTGAAGATATACTTGAAGAAGGAATGCAAGATGGGTTAAAAAAACATCAGCTTAGCTTTGAGAGAAAGAGAGGGATGAAAAAGAAACTCAAGATAACCCCATCTTGATTCTCTTTAGAGAATATAAGGGGGAGGGTGAATCTCTATCAAGCTTTCGGGGTTCTGTTAAACAACAGTAGAATTCCAATAATTCTCGTGATGTCTGTTTCATGACTAGGCCGAACTTCAAGGACTGACAATTGGATTACTTGCTCTCCAAGCAACTTATCTTTGACAAAGAACTTGAAATAGAGATTGGCTTATGATAGCAATAGCTACAGCCACTTTTTTGTACTATTCTCCTTTCTCTCCCTCCCTCCCTCTTTCTCTCCCCTCCCCCTCTCTCTCGCTGTGTGTATTTGTGTGCACTTTTCCATCAGTTTTTGACTACTGGTAATTGCCTGGATTAGTCCCTGCAATTATTATTTTTTTTGACAAAATTCCATAATTACTGTAGTTTGACATTACTTCTTCAGAGCTGAGACAGAGTGACTGGCGTAAGGTCACAGTTGATTTTGTGCCTAAGGCAAGGGTAAAACGCATTGTCTTCGTTTCTAGCCTGGAGCCTTAACCACTACACCAGGCCGGTTCTACTTCATCCCTGATCTGCTATAATGTTCAGGATGGGCATAGCTGAAGATTTAAAAAAAATGTGCTAACAGTGTGAATGAATCTTCTTTTCCCTTATGTACCTGCCTGCCAATTAAGATTGAATTGGCAGAAGATGCTCTCAATACTGGTAGTTCTTCAATAATGGAATTTCTTCCCTATCCAGGCCCAATTGGTGCTGAATCCTTTGTATCATCAAAGACCGTACCTATTCATCCACTCTTTGAGTTGAGCTTCTGCTGTTGATAGGATACGATGGCAAGTTTGGCCGTAAACTTCAGAAGTTTGTTCTATTTTATTGCAACCTGCTTGAGCTTACTTTCAGTAAAAAGAGAACTATTTTTTTAGGGCAAAGAAGCAGATAAAATTATTCCTAGTTTAGTTCTTTTGTTGTACTAGGCTTCTCCAATAGGATGCCTTCCAGATGTTTTGGGACTTGGCCAAAATTATCTTGCTGACCGTTACAATTCCCAGCACATCTGGGGAAAATCTGACTGGGCGATCTACCATCACCACTAATGCTGCCTTCCAACAGGCAATCAGAGAATTTTGCACTCAAAGAACAATAATGGGATCCACTTGAGCAGTGGATGCTCAACGTAAAGCTCACACCTGAACAACAGAAAGGTCCAAACTGATCCTGGATAGATTCTGCTCAAGAATGGCACAGAAATTAAGATACATTGGTTGGAAAGCCTGCTGGCAGCCCTCGTTTGCTCCAAGGAATTCCAAAACCTCAGCAATAAATAAGTGACACAATTAAGCTGGCTCTTGAACTTCCATTTTAAGAAGTACATTACTCTTGAAGGAATGGCATGCAAGTTATTCAGTAAATATACAACCCTCTACAGCAGGGGTATCAAACTCAAAGCCCAGGGGCCAGATCTGGCCTGTGGGATGCTTAGTTTTGGCCCATGGGGCTGCCCTGAAAACAGCAAAGGACCGGCCCGTGGTGCCTCTGCCAGCAAAAATGGAGCTCGGGAGGGCCACCCTCCCGAGCTGTTTTCGCTGGCAGAGGGTTGCAGGAGACAGAGACAGCCGCAAATGGAGCTCGGGAGTCTGTTTTTGCTGGCAGAGCGCTCAGGCCACCGCAGGCCCCTGACCCAAGTGACGTAGAGCTAGCTACGCCCGCCCTGGCCATGCCCCCCCAGCCCCCCCCCCGAGGTCAAACACAACCCTGATGTGACTCTCAATGAAATTGAGTTTGACATCCCTACTCTACATCAAAGGTGTCAAACTTGCCGCGGCATGTTGTCATCATGTGATGTGATGTTTCGCCATGTTTTTCCCCTTCGCAGAGCTGGGTTGGGCGTGGCCCTGCGTGTGACACATCTGGCCCGCGGGCCACCAGTTTGACACCTCTGCTCTACATGTATGACTTGAAGAAATGCAGGCAGAAGAAAACTGATTTTATTTTGCAGTCCATGTTAATATGCAACTCATTTTTTTTTAAAAAAACTCACTTTCTAAAGCGATTTCCTGCTGGGTGAATTAATGCTGGCTCAATTCCCAAATGCTTGATGCTTACAAGGAAACATTCAGGAAGAAGCCCGCAAGCAATTACTCTTGGGCTGATTTTCCTTTATGCAAATGCTAATTCAAAGCTTTCCTATAGTGGTTTAAACTTTCCCCTTTTTTTGTATCCATATTACTGCTTCTATTCCAGTCAGGTGCTGGCTGGGGAATTTGGGGAGATGAAATTCGTAAATCGTAAAGTTGCTGAGGTAAAGAAACATGCCCTAAAAGACGGTCCCCCAAAGTTTTGCACTGAGAATGCAAAAAACGCATCTGCCAAGAATTCATGAATGAAGGTCCAAATATATCTGAAGAGTTGCCAATTGCACAAGGTAATTCTAGTATGGTCTGCTTGGTCTCCTATTAACTGAAATATTTGGTGCAATTTTTTCTATCAATGATTCTTAGCAGCAGAAACTTTTCATACATTGCTCAGGAGTCTGCCCCTGAATAATGAAAAGTAGCTTTTACCAAGCTGACAACAGTGCTGCAAAAATCCAAATTACTACTAGATGGCAGCAAAGGAGTTTGGGGGGGGCGGGGGTTCCCCTGAATATTTTTACTGCCATCTAGTGATGGTTTATATTTTTTTGCAATTCCCGAATTAGCTTTCTTCTATTTGCATCTATGCAATGCCTGAACACATGCATGCATTTTAGATATAAATTGATTTCAAAGACCTCATTCCGAGAACAGTACAAATAACATCAAATCTGCTTCCATGTCTGCTTTCTAAGCACACTAATTAACACAAAGGTCATTCAGGGAGCCTTGCAGGGAAGACACACACTGCTTCCTGATTTCTTGAACTCTCAATTGCTGCAAAAGCAAACATGTTTATCAAGAAATTGGAGAACTGGGTGGCACAATTTAGGCTTGTTCTGCAGTTCTGAATTTTGCAAAAAATGCCCTCAATGGTCAATGGGTGCAGTTGATGGGATACGAAAGCCCCAGACCAGAATCATCCATAAACTGCCCACTGCCATTTCATCCTCTGCAGGTTTAAACTGAGTGCACATTTTCAATGTCTGTAGTTTTATTTGCATTGACAAATTTACCCCCTTTAACTTTGGATGGTTTGCATAATCCTACACCCATTTACTTAGTTTTCTCTGTACATGAATAACCCTATAAAGTCTCTTAGGTTGGAGCTAATGATGGGTTCAAGGTTACTATTGAGTTCCATAGCTAAATGAAGAATTAACCTTAAAGAATATGATCGGTCTGTCCTTCCCTGTTCACAAATTGCTTCCTTGCCAGCCCTTAGGTGCCACACCTTTTTGTGTCACTGGTAAGAGTTTATGGACCCATCCGATGATTATTAATTACATGTTCAAGAACAGCTGTCAAATATGCGCATATCTGCATATTATCCAATTTTAGGATTGCCTGATACCGACTGGCTTTGCTTGGTAAAGATCCCCACGGGATTAGAAAGCATGCTGATTTTAAAGCACCCATAGCAATTTCTCTACCCTCTACTGAGCAAAATAGGCAGAAGCGTCTAACCTCTCTAAATAGCCGGCAAACACAATTTCAAACCGAAACTTTAAACAGCCCGTTCTTTTGTAAAAGTTTAGCTTTTCCCATCTCCATTCCCTGTTTCAAAAACTTCGCCTCTGCTTTTTCCTGAAACTCGACCAAAAGCAAAGTAAAAACCAAGTCTCAAAAATCCAAGGGAAAGAAGCAGAACTCAGAAGCTTGCATAAAAAAAAAAAAAAAAAAAAACTCACAGCGGGGACATTTTTAGCACCCAATTCCCATCACCCTGCCTTTCCTGCAAAAGCATACACACCATTTCCTTAAATATAAAGTCATTTCCCCCCTCTCTGCAGCCAGACACAGTTTCTGTGGGGTTTTTTTTAGACTGTTTTATTCCTCTGGCCGCTCCACGGAATCATGAGGAATGACAGGACTTTTGACACGGGGAAGACTGAAGTTTGAAGTTTACTAACCTTGTGCCCCAGGAGAGGGAAGTGCCCCATTGTCCTTCTAAAAAGCAACACCTGGCCCTCTTCTGCTTGTTAAATATTCATGCTGTGGTTCAGCAAAAGAAAAGAAAGCACAGTTGGACTCTTCCGTGGGTAGGAAAGCAACAGTCTGCGGGCGTTTTTTTTTTGCTACGTCTTTTCAGCACCAAGTAGCTCAGTGCTGGTTCCAGAGGCAGTTTGAGGGAAAAACCCAGCCCACGAAATCCCTTCAGCCTATGAAGTTGCTCAGCGAGGGAAAACCACTCCCTGGCAAGCAGAATGTTAGAATGGAAGGAAGAAACTGAAAAGGTGGAGAAAAGAAAAGAAAAAAAACCACCCAATGCTCCACATCAAGAATATATGAAGTGAACAGTCTCTAAATTCTGTTTTAGTTTTAAAAATATTAAGCACTTTCTCAAAAGTGCTTTCAGGGATCTAAAAGCAAAACACCAAAAACCAAATCTCAGGCTACTCCGGAGGCTTTAAGCCATGACACAAGTAAGAATGCCAACAGATGAATTAAATTCAGAATAGAGCTGGAAGGGACCTTGGAGGTCTTCTAGTCCAACCCCCTGCTCAGGCAGGAGGCCTATACCATTTCAGACAAGTGACTGTCCAGTGTCTTCTTAAAAATCTTCAGTGATGAAGCACCTACAACTTCTGAAGGCAAGCCCTCTTGTTCCACTGGTTAATTGTCCTGACTGTTAGGAAGTTTCTCCTTAATTTCAGGTTGCTTCTCTCCTTGATTAGAGTCCATTTAAAAAGAAAACAAGAGACAATGGGGATATTTAAAGTTTTTACAAGCAAGTGGACTCGGTGGCAGAGGATTCAAAAAGGGGGGGGGACTCCAATTTAAGACCAATCTCAGCACTGAAAATTCATTGATTGGGTGATTCTGGACCCAAGACAAGGCAGAGGCATAACTGGAGATGGGATTGCTGCCCAACTGCTTTTGGAGAAAAGGGGCTATATAAATCTAATAAATAAATAAGATGCCCTGTTTAAGATAGAGACCAGGTCAAATCACTCTCCTGCCTCCAGAGAGTTTTGAAATACTTTATTGGCCAAAGTAGCCAAGAAAAAGAATACAGGTAGTCTTCAACTAAAAACCACAAGTGAGCCTAACATTTATGTTGCTAAACAAGAGAGTTGTTAAATGAGTTTTGCTCCATTTTATGATCTCAGATGTTAACTGAATCACCACCACAGTTGTTAAGTTAGTAACACACTTGTTAAGTGAATCTGGTTTCCCCACTGATTTTGCTTGTCAGAAGGTCACAAAAGGTGATGACATGACCCTGGGACACTGCGGCCGTCATAAATGTGGATCAGTTGCCAAGCGTCTGAATTTTGATCACATGACCGCGGGGAATGCTGCAATAGTTATAAGTGTGAAAAATGGTCACATATCACTTTTTTCAGTGCCAACTGTAACATCAAATAGTCACTAAGCAAGTGATTGTAAGTCAAGGACTACCTGTAGTGCTTTTTAAAATTATTATACAAATATTCCAGTTACATGAGTATTGTATTTCTGGAGAGGATGAATAGGAAGGCAAGTGACAACATCAGTTTATTATATTATATTATATTATAATTATATTATATTATATTATATTATTATATTATATTATATTATATTATATTATATTATATTATATTATATTATATTATATTATATTATATTATATTATATTATATTATATTATATTATATTATATTATATTATATTATTATATTATATTATATTATATTATATTATATTATATTATTATATTATATTATATTATTATATTATATTATTATATTATATTATATTATATTATATTATATTATATTATATTATATTATATTATATTATATTATATTATATTATATTATTATATTATATTATATTATATTATATTATATTATAATTATATTATATTATATTATTATATTATATTATATTATATTATATTATTATATTATATTATATTATATTATATTATATTATTATATTATATTATATTATTATATTATAATTTTATTTTATTTTATTTTATTTTATTTTATTTTATTTATTATTCATATTTCTATGCCGCCCACTCTCCAAGGACTCTGGGCAGCTTACACCAAAGACAGTATACTAAATAGCATATTGCCCCCAACAATCTGGGTCCTCATTTTACCCACCTCGGAAGGATGGAAGGCTGAGTCAACCTTGAGCCGGTGAGATTTGATCCGCTGATCTGCTGAGCTAGCAGTCAGCTGAAATAGCTGCAGTACTGCACCCTAACCACTGCGCCACCTCGGCTCTTACTCAGTTGTAAATTGACTGGTGCTAATTAAATAATAATTGCACAATGTTGTTATGACAACATGGCAGCCTGATGACATTTATTAAAACATTTAATCCACGTGTCTTAACAAGCACCAAAATAATAATCTAGGTACCTGTGATCATTCAAATACCTCTTACAGGAACCATTATGATAGTCATTTAATGAGGAGGGAATATGCCCCATTGATCCATACTCAGTGGCCCTTACTGTTACCTTGGTTGACAATAAAGTTTTGGTTGTGATCCTCAGCTATATGCCCAACTCAGGTGGCAACATCTTACTTAACCTTGGTTGATCTCAAAAAAGCTAAACACAGTTGGATATGGTGAGTACTTAAGATGAGAAACTTCTAGGACAGTGATGGCTAACCTTTTCCGGACCTAGTACCCAAAGCATGTGTGTGTCCAAACCCCCAAAATGCAATGCGTGTGCAGGCCCCGCGCATGCACCCCACCCCCACATATGCCCCCCCATGCGCCCTGCCCCCCATGCATGCGTGGCAGAGACCCAAAGACCAGCTGGCTGGCAGGAGGCATGCACGCATGCGCAGAGAAGCTGAACTCGGGTGACGGCTTACGTGCCATCAGAGAAGGCGCTGCGTGCCACCTCTGGCACGCGTGCCATAGGTTCGCCATCACGGTTCTAGGAAATTCCAGTTAGGAATTTTTTTAAAAAATTATTCTAGAAGAATGCTAAGGCAAACCACTGCCACAAGGTTGCCAGGAAAACTGTCTGGGTATGAACATCTAGCCACCAAAAATAAATCTCAACTCAGTGCAGAGTCTGCTTCAGCACATGTACAGAACATGCCACAAGCATGTTCACTGTGGGACACTCCAAAGTGCTTTTGAATTGCAGCCAATGCTTATTCAAAAGACTTGAGTCTTGAGTCAACAATAAGTCATCGAACCCTAATTATTATGGAAATATGAAAAAAAGAAAAACAAAGGTCATCTAATCTATATTGTACAGTATAATATATTGTACAGTATAAATGGACCTGCTAGATGGGAATTTGTGGAAGACATCTGGGAGAGGTTGGTCTAGTGTCCAAACAGCATATCACAGTCATATCAAGAAAGCTGATAGGCCTTCCTCTTTTGCGCAGTTCTGTGATTTTTGAGGGGAACTGGAATTTGCAATGGAAATCAAAAGATCAGAAGAGGGCAGGATGGGGATAAGGAAGCTCAGATGCAACTCTTCATACAAACATGGAAATTCCCTGGTGACCTTGCACCAGTCACTAAGTCTCATCCCAAACAATCCCACAAGACTGTTGTGTGTAGATAACACTGGAGGACAAGGGAAGTATTTATGATGCCTTGAGTTCCTTAGGAGCAAATAAATGAATGAAACTGAAGGGAGCAAAGCCGCATCCTTGAAACACACACACACACACACACACACACACACACACACACACACATTTTGTCATGGGGAGGAGAAGGGTTGGATTTCTAGCTGTTAATACTACAGTATTATTATTTGATGGAACCTTTCCCCAAATTTAAACCCAGTTGCTATTGCTACTAGCTTGAGTTCTGCTTGTGGATTCCCACATCTCTGTTGGTAGAACTGAATCCAAATTTTGTAATTCTAATACAGTTAGATCTGTATTAACAGTTCATTTAGTGAGTGTTCAAAGTTACAACGGCACTGAAAAAAAAATGAGTTATGGCCATTTTTCAGTTACAACCTTTGCAGCATCCTCATGGTCATGGGATCAAAATTCAGATACTTGGCAACTGGCTCATATTTATGACGGTTGCAGTGTCCCATGTCATGTGATCATTTTTTTTTCTGACAAAGTCAATGGGGAAGACAGATTCACTAAACAACTGTGTTACTAACTAATCCACTGCAGTGATCGTCTTAACAACTGTGGCAAGAAAGGGGGTAAATGGGACAAACCTCACTTAACAAATGTCTCACTTAAGAGCAGAAATGTTGGGCTCAATTGTGGTCGTAAATCGAGGACTGCCTGTGCAACAACATAATCCATAATGGCTCTGAAGCTGCCAAATTCAGAACCTTTTTTTAAATGTCTTCAAGTCAGTTTTTTCACTCTTGCCATCTACCTGGAAAAGTCTCTGTAGTTTTCTTGGCAAGATTTCAAAATTTGTCATTACCATCTTCCTAGGACTGAGAAAGACTGACTGACCCAATGTTATCCAGCTGGCTTTGTGCCTAAGGCGGGATTAGAACTCAAAACCTCCTGGATTCTAGACAGATGCCTTAACCACTTCACCCAACTGGTTCCAAATTGAGATCTTTAATTTGCAGAGGTCGCAAGAAACAAGAGAGACATTTTCCTGTTCTCTGCATAAGCTCTGTTGCCAAACGACTGTTCCGTATTGTTGCATATCTAGAGCATTTCTCATTTATGAGAGACTGGGTGGTGCAGCGAATGAAATGGTTATAAAAGGACAAGCCAGGAAAAGTCACACTTGTTTATTTCTGTACTGGGACCTCTCCTCTCAGTTAAGGCTGTGCAATATTTTCCAAGTGCAGGAGAACATAATATATCCCCTGTCTGCTATACATACCTTCAAATACTTGCATACTGACAAGATTGACAGCATACAACAGCCTTTGGAGATTGTATCCAAAGTTCTCCCTAGCAGCCCTAATATTTATATCGCCTTATAAACACATGTGCACATATGCAGAACACAAACTGTGTGCTTACTATTTTAGCCTCTTCAAATGCTAGATAATGCTTGCTGCTGGACTCAGCTACTGTACCGGAATGCTAGATTCTCAAGGCATGAAGATATGCAGAAATACACATATACACGACATACCACACACAGGCATGCCTGGGTTTTCTGCTATGTATTTCCAGTACACGTATTCTAACACAAACAGCTTAACTCTTTTTGATGCAAAAGCTATCAGATAAGTGCAGCGTTGCTCAACAGAAATCAATGTGTCTTCCTAAAACAAGAATAGAATAGAATAGAATAGAATAGAATAGAATAGAATAGAATAGAATAGAATAGAATAGAATAGAATAGAATAGAATTTTTTATTGGTCAATGTGATTGGACACACAAGGAATTTGTCTTGGTGCATATGCTCTCAGTGTACATAAAAGAAAAGATACGTTCATTAAGAATCAAACAAAAAGCATTTTAAGAGAGGTCGTAAGGCGGGATAATACTTATGCAACCAAGGTCTCCTGAATTAGTTTTAGGGTTTTTCTTAAATTTACAAACCAAGTATTTAAGAAAAAACACCAAAGATTAATCAACAGCATTTAGAAACTGAAAACAAAAGAGATTATTTGAAACAAACTTTATTATGCAAGTAAGGAAATCACACAAAGTTAGCTTTTCTCATATTTTTAGTGCTACACATTTTTTTTTTTTTTGCTTTGAACGTTCTTAGTAAAAATAGACAGTTCTAAAGACTATATTGGTATTAGATGGGTGGAAATAGTCAGACCCTTAGCAGCTTACCCATCTTGCTGTTTCTTCAGAGCTGATGGACTACAACTCCCATATCTCTAGCTGACTGGAGATTTCTAGGTTTTAGAATCTCGTATCCTTAGCAGACTGGGAAAGCTGGAGAAAAGGATGGTTACAAATTTTCCAATATTATTTCTATTCTTTTATAGGATTTTTTTTTTTTTAAAAAAGGTTTTCTTTCCTTCCAAATAAGTAAAGTGCAAATACGACCTTCCATATTTCAAGAATTGACTGTTTAGTATGATAAAAGTAGCCATGGTATTTTTAAGTTTTCAATGACATGAGAAAGCAAGCAAGTTGCGACATGCAATCTCTGCTTGCTTGAAATCTTTGGAGAGTAAGGAAAAGTGAGACTGGACGTTGTTCACGTTTTAGTCAAGTTTTACTGGGCAGAACTCTTATCAACATGAAACTCTGGAGTCTTTTTCCATGCTATCAACCGAGGCCCTATTATGTTAAAAAAGGGGCATTTCTTCTAGAATCACACATCATAGCAAACCATCAGACAGATCAAGTTGTTAAAACTCCAGGGGAAATTGAAGACAAAATATTTTCAGGAAGCAACGGATCAATCAGAATAGAGCTGGAAGGGACCTTGGAGGTCTTCTAGTCCACCTCCCTGCTCAAGCAGGAGGCCCTATACCATTTCAAACAAGTGACTGTCTAGTGTCTTCTTAAAAACCTCCAGTGATGAAGCACCCACAACTTCTGGTTAATTGTCCTCACTGTTAGGAAGTTTCTCCTTAATTCCAGGTTGCGTCTCTCCTTTAATTACTTGCCATCCATTGTTTCTTGTCCTGGTCTCTAGTGCTTTGGTAAATAAGTTGGTCCCCTCTTTTTTGTGGCAACCTCTCAAATGCTGGAATACTGCTATCATGTCCCCCCTAGTCCTTCTTTTCTCTAGACTAGCCAAACTGAAATCATGCAACCAGACCTTTAACCATCTTTTAGTCTCCAGGCCTTTAACCATCTTAGTTTACTCTTCTTTGCACTTTTTCCAAACTCACAACATATATTTTTGTAATTGGTGACTAAAACTGGATGCAGTATTCCAGGTTCCATCTTTAGAAAGTCTGGGACTTTACTCATAGGCTTTTCCCTCTGGTTTCAAGTGATATTTTTAAACTTTCCATGGGGAGCAGGCATCATTCCGATCAACTCACTGATTCTGCAACTTTTTTCTTCTCACGGTACACTGAGCAGATTCCAGCACAGAGAGGAAATAGTTTAATTTTCCATCATTTTTTTTTAAATGGTAACTTCTGTTTTCATTTAGAGATGAAAGGAGGAAGGCGACCAGAGAAAGAGGAAATTCAAATCCCACCCTATCTATAGACGTCTGGGTGGAGATGAAGGAAGAGATGGTCCAATTTACCTGGCAAATCCCAGGATGGAGAACCTTATATCTTGAGGTGAGCCTCCCCAAACATAAAGATGTGCTGAACATCATTGCCAAAAGGCCATTCCGAGTGCTGAATTGGGACATAGTGTGGTACAAGCACAGTACAGTAGTTTAAGGTTAGGTTTAAGTCTCCCATCAACCATGGAAGATTAGTGGGTAACTTTGGGCAAGTCATTTTTACTCAGCCCAGCCCACATCAGCAATTGTTCCTGAGGGGGGATAAACTGAAAGAGACTTTGAGCTCTTCGTGAAAAGGTGTGATAAGCATTGAAGAAATAAAATAATTAATAACTAAACAATTATGGAGACTGAAGTCCAGCAATCAGGTTGATACTCTTTTGATGGCAGCACACTAGGATGCAGTGGGATTTTGAATCAGCCTGTTATGCAAACCCAAAACATTGGCTTTATTGGAGCACATGAACTTATTCTTCTCATACAATCTAATGGAAGAAAATTAGATGAACAGAGTTGGAAGGGACCTTATAGGTCATCTAGTTCAACCCCTCCCCCCCACCCAAACAGGAGACTCTACACCATTTCTGACAGATGGCAGTCCAGTCTCTTCTTGAAAGCCTCCAGTGATGAAGCTCCCACAAATTCTGAAGGCATTAGTTGATCGTTCTCACTGTCAGAAATTTTCTTCTTATTTCCAGGTTGAATTTCTCCTTGTTCAGTTTCCATCCATTATTCCTTGTCTGGCCTTCAGGTGCTTTGGAAAATAGCTTGACCCTCTCCTCTGTGGCAGCCCCTCAAATTTTGGAACACTGCTATCATGTCTCCCCTGATTCTTCTCTTCACTTTACTAGCCATACCAAGTTCCTGCAACCGTTCATCGTATGTTTTAGCCTCCAGTCCCCTAATCATCTTGATTGCTCTTCTCTGCACTCTTTCTAGAGTCTCAACATCTTTTTTGTAGTGTGGTGACCAAAACTGGATGCAGTCTTCAAAGTGTGGTCTTACTAAGGCTTTATAGAATGGTATTAGTACCTCACTTGATCTTGAAATGAATTTAGCTTTTTAGACTTCTTTCAAAGTTGAAGAGAAAACATTTCTAAGGCATTTTCATGAGTGCCACATGAAACATTTGCTGCACCTCCCTAGTGCAGTCTTCCATAGTGGCCTGCAGTTTCCTTGGTGCACCATGGTTCAATTAAATTATAAGGTAGTTCTTCCATTGGGCTTTGTCAATGGTACTACAAAGGGTTGTTCCCATAAATGGGACAGCTGTCACCACAAAAGGGAACTCCTGCCCTTGAAAAATAGTTGGAGGTTTGATCCCCTGGGAAATCAACACAATTTCTCTGCCCATCAATTTGACAAAGGATTTTGAAAGTTCTCTTGTAACCAATTCTAACTGAAATTGGTATACTGCACCATTTCATTTTTATGCAAATATAATTCAGCTTTTAGTCCAGATCTGTCCATAGATACACTTTTTTTTTCCTCCTGTCAGCAATGCTCTTATTTTGTCATCACTGCTCCAAAAACCAACTCCAAAAATAAATCTGGAGAGGCATTTAATATCTGAATCTGTTTTCACACCATTAGGATATCCAAGCAATTTAGGCCTAAAAAAGAATGGCCTTACTTGGACTCTGGAGCTGAACCAGAAAGAAGCCCAGTAAAAGGATTTTTGGAAGGAAAAACACAGAGAAGAAAAGCTAACATAGAATCATAGAATTATAAAAATTCTCCTAGGCTGGGGATCGGTGGCACCTTCAATCAAAGTTGAAAGGGTGTTTCAAAACAGATAGGGGGTACCTACAATACCACACCTGTCTGCAATTCCTTAAAAAAAATCTTTTTTTTAAGTTCCCATGATAGCTGCATAATCCTAGCAAATAAGATGTTTGAGGTGCTGATAGTATGCATCTTAATACTCCAGGTGTTTTCTGAAAGGGAGGGAGCTTGGGAGGGAATGGGTCAAAGCAGTGGAGATCAAAGCTACAGAGGATCAGCTGTCAAGGTTGGGGTGAGGTCTCGTAAATCTTGTATCTGTGAAGAGGGCAGATCTTCCCCTTGGTGCCAAGCCTATAGTAGCTACTCAAGATCAAAAAGAGGCTGGGTTCTCACAGAGTTTTATTACAGTTAGGCAGATTTATTGAAAAGAAAATGGGGTTAGGTTACAAAACCTTGGAAGCAGAATGTACATCCTTCAGCATCCCATTTAAGTTTGTAAAAATGGGGGATTCTTTGATTCTCTCGCTTTCTGCTTCTCAAATCAGTGGGGAAGTTGTCACTCACTTTCCTGGTACAAAAGGGACTTGGAGAAGTTCCTTCACAGACTCTGGCAGTTTCATTATATCAGGATTGGAATAAAGGGGGAAGGGGTGTCTCTGTGCTCCCAGCCCTTCTATGGCATACTATCATGGCTGGGATAAGCCTACTTCTCTTTTACCATCACAGTTGCTCCTTGTTGTGATTTGGGATGAGGGGACAACTCAGTGCTCGGGAAGTGGTGAGCTTCCCCAGTCAAGAGTGAACCAGGGGTAAAATGTACTTCAGGCCCTGTGCTGATGTTGCCTCATGACTAGGCCTTGTCAGCGTGCTACAGATGGCGAGGGGCTGCATTGGTGCCATAATGGGAGAGGTAGATGGGATTAACTCAGAGTATCCGTTCCCAAATTGATTGAAGAGAAAAAATAGAATCTCACTGAAAGAGGCAGAATAACAGAACAGAACAACAGAATTGGAAGGGACCTTCTAGTCCAACTCTCTGCTCAAGCAGGAGACCCAGGGGTGAAATGCTCCCGGTTCGGACCGGATCGCCCGATCCGGTAGCGATGGAGCTGGGTGGTTCGGAGAACCGGTAGCAAAAATCCCTGCCCCCCCCCCACTGCCCAGCTGAGCCGTGCAACCATCAGAGCCTTTTTTTTAATTTTTAAAAGCATTTTTTTCTACAACCTCTTCAGCCGAAGAGGTTATAGAAAAAATGTTTTTAAAAGGAAAAAAAGCCTCTGACGATCAGGCAAGTCAGCCGGGATCGTCAGAGGCTTTTAAAAAAAAAAAAGCTTCTGCCGATCAGGCAAGTCAGCTGGGATCGTCAGAGGCTTTTTTTAAAAAAAAGAAAGCCTCTGCCGATCAGGCAAGTCAGCTGGGATCGTCAGAGGCTTTTAAAAAAAAAAAGAAAGCCTCTGCTGATCAGGCAAGTCAGCTGGGATTGTCAGAGGCTTTAAAAGCATTTTTTTCTACAACCTCTTCAGCCAAAGAGGTTGTAGAAAAAATGGTTTTAAAAGAAAAAAAAAGTTGGCCACGCCCACTCAGTCATATTACCCCTCCACCAAGCCACGCCCACAGAACTGATAGTAACAAATTTTACATTTCACCACTGAGGAGACCCTATACCATTCTAGACAAGTGGCTGTCCAGTCTAAAAGCCTTCAATGATGGAGCACTCACACTTCTGAAGGCAATACGTTTCACTGGTTAATTGTTCTCACAGTCAGGAAATTTCTCCTTAGTTCTAGGTTGCTTCTCTTCTTGAGTAGTTTCCAACCATTGTTTCTTGTCCTGCCTTCAGGTGCTTTGGAAAATAAGTTGGTACCCTCTTCTTTGTCGCCTCCTGTCCTTTTTCACTAGATGGAGTAGGCAATATAAATCATAGCCCAGAGCTAAGTGAAGGAGGGTTTCACAGATACAGGCGGCCCTTGACTTATGGCCATTCATTAAGTGACTATTGAAGTTATAATGGCACTGAAAAAGAGACTTATGACCGTTTTTCACACTTATGACTGTTGCATCATCCACAACAGTCACATGATCAAAATTTGGACGCTTGCCAACTGGCTCATATTTATGACGGTTGCAGTGTCTCGGGGTCATGTGATCCTCTTTTGCGACCTTCTGACAAGCAAAGTGAATGGGGAAGCCAGATTCACTTAACAACCGTGTTACTAACACAAGTTAGCCCAAATGAGATAGGTGTTAAACGATTTTTGCCCCGTTTTATGAACTTTTTTGCCACAATTGTTAAGTGAATCACTGCAGTTGTTAAGTTAGCAACACGGTTGTTCAGTGAATCTGGCTTCCCCATTGACTTTGCTTGTCAGAAGGTCACAAAAGGTAGGATTCCATGACCCCAGGACAACTGCAACTGTCATAAACAGGAGTCAAGCATCCGAATTTTAATCACCTGACTATGGGGATGCTACAATGGTGTGAAAAATGGTCATAAGTCACTTTTTTTCAGTGCTGTTGTAACTTTGAATGGTCACTAAGCCAACTGTTATAAGTCGGGCAGTACCTGTGAACTCTCCCAGTAGATGTTCCACAGATGTTAAGTAATATACCCTGTTTCCCCGAAAATAAGACATCCCCTGATAATAAGCCCAAATGGGCTTTTGAGCTCATGCGCTGAAATAAGCCTCCCCCAAAAAATAAGCCCTCCCTGAAAATATTTAAATGCAGAGCTGGAAATCAGGTAAGACAGCAAGAGGAGCCCCATCTTGCTCCACGTGCCCCAAAATAATAAGATTTCCCCCAAAATAAGGCCAAGCGCTTATTTCGGGGTTCAAAAAAATATAAGACAGGGTCTTATTTTTCAGGGAAACACGGTAGAACATCAGGTCTTGGGGTACTTCATATGGAGCAACCACAACACTATTTCATTATTAATTCATTATTAATAATGAATTAATTATTATTAATAATTAATAATAATGAATATTATTAATAATATTCATTAATTCATTATTAATAATGAATTATTTCATTATTCATTATTAATACTGAATAGAATAATTCATTGAGGAAAGCTCGTGACTATTTTAGAATAAGAAACCCTAACTTCTAACTTTCACAGGTAATTCAGAAGGATATCATAAATGAGCAAGGTCACCAATGGTGGCAATCAGGGGTGGGTTCTACTTACCTTTACTACTGGTTCACAACGGGAGCGTGTTTGCGCTTCTGCACATGCACAGATCGTCCATAATGATGTATGGGCGGAGCCTCCTGCCGCTTTTACTACCAGTTCGCAAGAACCAGACAGAACCGGGAGCAACCCACCACTGGTGGCAATGCTTTATAATATGAAACCTTTAATTGGACACAGTAAGTAAATAATATTAACACAGGGCTTCTGCATACATTGTCCTCGCTATCTCACAACCAGTTTGTGAGTGTGCTACTTCTAAATTCGGTTAAATATCTCTGCAATGGTGTTTTAAGGAGCTAACTTTCAAATAAGTATGCAGATGCTCACAAGCCCAGTCTAGACAAAGTCGAGGGCGAGTCATGCATTCAAAAACATCCGTAAAGCAAAGAATGGATAGCTAGCTGAGAGATTTATTAATGGTCTGTTTCTCCCATGTCACTCCTAATTTATCAACTCCCTTTGGGTGTCAGAGGAAAGCTTTTATTGCCTTGGCAATCTTCTTGTTCAACATTCAGCACAACAATAATAAAGAACAGCAACAGTTAAGAGTCAGGGTTGGGGCTATAATCATCACCACATATTTAAGTATGTATGCCTATACAATGCACAGTTCAAAGCTCAGGCCACATCCACAATTAGCAAAGTAGGGCATTTACACGAACAAGCCAATCCCTAGCCAATCATACTATTCAAACAAAGGAAATGGCAGCCTCAGCCTGACCTTTTCTGACCTCAGAAGCTAAACATGGTTAGATTTATTTAGGACTTCAATGGGAGACTATTATGTAATACCAGGGTTGTAAATTGGACCAGGAACTTGAAAAACAAACCGGACAACAGCAGTGGCAAAACTATTTATGTACTGTTGCTACAAAGGATTGCATGGTTGAATCTAAACGATCACCAGAAGTTATCTCCAACTCCAAATAATATTCATTTTTACTGGTATTTCAAGGCCAAACTAGTTATGACATCCTCAATAAATGTTATTTCCCTAAATTAATCCTGCATGTTATAAAACCAGCTCTCCCCTACCCCACCCATGGTGATTTCCCGAAAATAAGACCCTGTCTTATATTTTTTTGAACCCTGCAATAAGCACTTGGCTTTATTGCCATGCGTTCAAAAGCCCAGTTGGGTTTATTATCAGGAGATGTCTTATTTTGGGGGAAACAGGATAACAACTTTCTAGCAGAGGACAATTTAACTAGGAAAATGATGAGCACAATTTACAATCCTATACCCTACCTTGTTAGATTAAAGATGACTTTGAATGATGTTTGAAGATTCAGATGTTGATTGTTGCCTTTAAAACCTTACATGGCTTGGGGTCAGATTATTTGAAAGACTGTCTTTTCCCAGCTACAGCTACCCAACCAACAAGAGTGGGCAGGCAGGGTATGTTACAGTTTCCCTCTTTTAAGGAGGTCCATCTAGCGCAGGGGTGTCAAACTCGATTTCATTGCGGGCCACATCAGGGTTGTATTTGACCTTGGGAATGGTGGTGGGGTGTGGCCGGAGTAGGCGTAGCCAGGGTGGGCATGGCCATGGTGGGTATTTGACACAGGCTCAAGATGCATTTTTTCCCCTTTGCATTCAAAACAGCTATTCCAGAAAAAGGGAGATTTACTTTCTGGCAAAAATAGTCTCAATTCCATAATATAGAGATTAAATACATGTAATCTGCAGCTGCTATGGGATTTGACCAGTAGTGGGTTTCAAAACCCGGGGCTACCGTTTTGCTATCAGTAGCGCATGGGCACGCAGATATGCAGATGCTTCTGCGCATGAGATCGTTTTTGATGATGTCTGGGTGGGCGGAGCCTCCCACTGCCGCCAATACCAGTTCGCCCAAGCGCTACCGGTTTGCCTGAACTGGAGTGAATCAGGAAAAACCCACCATTGGGCTTGACTCTTTTGTATAGGAGCAGAGCATAACACCTCTGACACAGCCCTAGAGGAGGACTTAATATTAGTAATAATTTACACAATTGATATACCACCCAATTCTCAATGACCCTGGGTGGTTCACAATTAAAAAAAATTACAATTGAATCAATCACAGGTAAAAGATTAACGTAAAAGATGACAAACTCAGTGATACGAGGGGGCTCACTCTCATCAAAGACCTGGGTGAAGAACCAGAAGTTTCTGCCTCTTCTGAACAACAGCCATCCAGATCTTGGAGGGTACCTAGTTCTACTTGGCAGATGTGCTAAAGAGAAGGTGAAGAAGGTGCCGCCTCATGTAGCACTCTGCCGGCCAAAATGGGCTTCGGAAATTGATGTATCTTCTAATGAGCTTCTATTTAGAAAATGATTTGAAAGATGATATAGACACCTTGCTGTATTAGGGCCTAGTCAGTTTTGACACAACTGTATTTATGTCATTATGCTGCTGCCAAATGATTTAGACACCGTATTGGAGGAGAAAAAAAGAACAAATGTTCAATGAATCAGATGTGAAAAATTAGATCAGCTTCAGGAGGCAGAGTCTCAAGGTACAATACTTATCTCAGCAGTTCCAAGCTTAGCACCTGGTTCTCCATATCTGGATTTAGAAGCTATGGAGAGTTAAGCCTAGTTAATATTTGGGTGGAAATATTGGGGGGGGGGGAAGGGGGGAAATAATCCAATCTTGGAGGGTACCTAGTTCCAGTCGGCAGATACTGCTAAAGAGAGGGTGAAGAAGGTGCTGCCTCCTGTAGCACTCTGCCGGATGAAATCAGGCCATGGTCCGTTTTGGCCAGCAGAGGCACCGCGGGCTGGTCCTTTTGATATTTCCAGGCCAGACCCATGAGGTAGATCTAAGCAGCTCGCAGGCCGCATCTGGCCTGTGGGCCTTGAGTTTGACCACCCTGATCTAGTGGGACCAAAAAGAATGGCCTTCTCTATGGTGGTTCCCTCCAGTGGTGGGTTTCACATTTTGTTACTACCGGTTCGCCACGCGTGTGCACGCTTGCTTTACATGCATGCACGCCCGGTTTGCACACATGCCTGCCTTCCGTGCATGTGCCCAGCCTCAAAAATGTGCCTAAATAGGACGGCATAGAGCTGGGGTGGGTGGGCAGGTGTACCCACAATTTCCACTACCGGTTCACATGAACTGGTACAAACCGGCTGAATACCACCTCTGGTTCCATCCCTCTGGAAATATCATCCCCACAGAGATAAGATTGGCCTCCGCTTCCATACTTTTTCAAAAAGCCCTGGAGACATCATTTTGCCAGCAGGCCTGGGGAACCCCAGGATAATATAAAACCCCAGATGTTTTATTTGAGGAAGGTGGGTGTTCATTGGGATTTATATTTGGGGTTTTAGTTCTATAAGTCATCCGGAGTCATTGTGAATGAGTTGGGCAGTCATATAAAGGTCTTAATAAAATAAATAACCTAAATCTCAAGCCAAACCACCATGGCTTAGTCTACGGCATTGCCTAAACCTACTTGCCCACCACACCTAGCATGCTCTAAATGGCATTCTCCAAGTCTCAGGCAGTCTAGGATAACGGTTAGGGACTCAATTCTTGTTCACCTTCGGCACAGAAGCTCAGTTTGACCCCAGGAACCCTGCCTGATGTGGAAGTGGTTGTGGGGAAAAAACAGGAAGGAACATTATATCAGTTTAAGCTGCAGAATGGAAAGGCAGGTTAGAAATCATTTGTGTCTGTGTGTATGCTTATTATGTGTACACATGCACATGTAACTGAACCTTTGATTTTCACAGCAAAATTTATACCAAGCTTTAATGCCTCTTCAAAAGTGAGAAAGCATCTCTTCAGAATCTTTTTTGAGTACCATTTGATTACATTTCGTATCCCTCCCTGTCTCCTGTGTACTGTGGTGACTTTCATACATCCGGACTAGTCTGTGTTGTTTCTCTGTGTCATAAAATATATGTGGGCATCGGCATAATTTTTCCATTCATTCATTCATTCATTCATTCATTCATTCATTCATTCATTCATTTATGTTTGTTTATGTGGTGTATATTGGATCCTTTGAGAGCTGGATGCAGTGAAATTTTGTTTTAATGTATGCCAATTAAGTGTACATTCAAAGTAACAATAAAGTTATTCTATTCTAATTTAAAAAGAGGAAAGACCAATTTCCCACCTTATTTGCCCATGAAATTCTCCTCTTGCTACAAAAGCTACTCAGAATTAAAAAGCCAAAGCCACGAGCACTTAAAAGGTTTTCTGCTGGATCCCAGCTTCAGATCAATCGTCGGTCCCATTTAACAGAAGACCATCCTCAACCTGACGGTGCTTTCTGCTTGAAAAACTGTTTTTATGATGATCATTAAATTAAATCATGGTCATTAAGCAAACCACGAGGTTGTTCAGCGAATCCAGCATGTGCAATTGTTGGAAGATAGCAAAAGCCATTACCAATCATGGTTGCGTGATGTTGCCAATGGACATAAACTGGTTGCCAGGCATTAAAATGCAAGTGTTTGACTGGAAGGGAGGGGAGAAGGGGAGTGGCAGTTGTAACTTTGAAGATGGGTTCTAAACAACTTTTTTTTAAACTTCTTGTAACTCTGAACCAGTGGTGAAATCTGAACCGGTTTGCTACTGGTTCGCTGGCTGCGCATGCGCACCGCGTGCCAAATGCACGCTGTGTGCGCGCATGCGCAATGCACACCAAAAGAAGTAAGTAGAACAGCGAGGGGGGGGGGAATCAGCTGTGCCATGCAATTTAGCTTCGCTAGAAAGCAGGATTCCCTGCTTTCTAGCAAAGCTAAACCGTGCGGCACAGCTGATCATTGGAAATACCAGTTCGGAGGACTAATTCAGTCATTGGCTGCATCACCTTTGGCTGCAATAGGAATGGTGCAGTGGCCTAGAGGGGGAGCTCTCGCCTCACAATCAGGAGGCTGTGAGTTCGATCCTAGGTAGAGGCATATATTTCTCTCTCTGGACACACTGAGAGTATATCTGCTGAACAAATCTCCGCGTTGGCAACAGGAAGGGCATCCGGCCATTAAAACACTCTGCTAGCTCCATTCAGTTGCCCAGATTCCACCCCGCAAGGGATTATGGGGTGGTTAAATGACAATGATGATGAGCTTTGGCTGCAATAACTGCAACTAAATACTGTATTTCTTGCAATTGGCAATCAGCCTCTTCCACTAGCCTGGGGGAATTCGGGCCCATCCTTCCACGTCAAACTGCTTTAATATTTCAGGTTTTCTGGCATGTCCTGCTCGTTTCAGAGCCTGCCAGAACAATTTTATGGGCTTTTAGTTGGTCATTCCAGTAGAAAGTATGATGCAACTACCTTCATGCTTGATAGCTAGTAAAAGGTTCTCATTGTGCAATGCACTGTCTGGTTTCTACCATCTAAAAAATTCCATTTTTGATGTACAGGTAATCCTCAACTGATTACAATTCATTTAGTGGCCATTCAAAGTTAAAACGGCACTGAAAACAGTGAGTTATGGCCATTTTTCATACGACCGTTGCAGCATCCCCATGGTCACATGATCAAAATTTGGATGCTTGGCACCTGACTCATATTTATGACGGTTCAGTGGTGGGTTCCTCCCGGTTCGGTCCGGTTCGGCCGAGCCAGTAGCGGTGACAATATGACATCACTGAACCGGTTCTCCCCCCCGCCCTCCCACCCCCCCACCCCCCCACGTTATTCTTACCTTTTATTTGGTTCCACCCCCAATCTATTGCTGCCTCCTGAGTCCCAGCTGATGACTAGAGGGAAAAAAACTGTTTAAACTCTTGCCGCGGGGCTTCAAAGGGCCGTCCTACAGCTGATCAGTGTTAAAAGCAAACAAATGAGTCGGGTCGTAAGTGTGAGGACTGGTCGTAAGTGCGAGGACCTTCCAGAAATGACTCTGACCAGCTAGCCACGCCCACCTAGTCACATGACCTCCAAGTCACACCCACAAAATATGCCACGCCCACAGAACTGGTAGTAAAAAAATTTAGAACCCACCCCTGTGACGGTTGCAGTATCCCAGGGTCATGTGATCCCCTTTTGTGACCTTTTGACCAGCAAAGTCCATGGGGAAGCCAGATTCACTTAACAACTGTGTCATTAACTTAACAACTACAGTGATTCACTTAACAACTAGGACAAGAAAAGTCTTAAAATGGGGCAAAATTCACTTAACAAATATCTTGCTTATCAAGAGAATTTTGGGGCTCAGTTGTGGTTGCAAGCGGAGGACTACCTGTATATGACGATAGAATATTTTTCCACAGTGTCATCTACTCTATGTGCTTTTGGACAAATATGAGATGAGTATCAGTGCTCTTCACAGGGAGCCATTGGTTTCTTCCTCACTATTCTCTACAAATCCCCTTTTTATGCCTTTCTTTGCAGGGGACAGAAATTAAGAGCTGTGGTGGCGCAGTGGTTAGAATGCAGTATTGCAGGCTAATTCTGCCCGCAGCCTGGAGTTCGATCCTGAGCGGATCAAGGTTGACTCATCCTTCCATCCTTCCGAGGTGGGTAAAATGAGGAGCCAGATTATTGGGGGCAGTATGCTGACTCTGTAAACCGCTTAGAGAGGACTATGGAATGGTATATATGTCTAAGCCCTATTGCTACTACTATCCTCTCAATTTAACCCAGAGGGTAACAAGTTGCACTTCACCCATTCCATATGTGGCTTAATTTAAAAAAAAAAAATCAGAAAAGGAAGCAACTACCGTATTTTTCGGAATATAAGACACACCTTTCCCCCCCCAAAAGGGGGTGAAAATTTAGGTGCATCTTATACACTGAATGTAGCCAGACCCACCAACTGGCCCCTACCCTTTGGCCTCTGCCTCGCAGCAATTACCTCCTTGCAAGCAAACAGCAAGAAAAAACAGCTCCTTTCAGCTTCAGCACAGGCTAATTAGCACAAGTTGATTGGATCGGCCTCCGACTCTCAGCTGATTTGCTCTCAGCTGTTTTGCGCAGGGCTCTGCTGCTTGCTGCAAAGAGGTAAATTGCTGGAGCAGATTTTTTTTTTCCTTGTGCTAATCAAGCTATGCTGAAAACAAAAATGAAAGTAAAGCTGTTTGCTGTTTGCTGCAATGAGCCAAAATTGCTCAGAGGCAGAGGCAGAGGCAGATTTCTTTTTCTTCTTTTCCTCACCAAAAAAGGTAGGTGCGTCTTATACTCCCCAAAATATGGTAGTTTATTTTGGCTCCATTAAAAAAAAAAACCCTAACAAGAATTTGATCATATTATATCTTGAACAGGAGAAAACAAGGAAATTTATAGGCTGGCTTTTGTTAAATCATGTCCGACTCTTCGCAGACCCATGGACCGTAACACACCAGTACCCCACCCCACCCCACCTCCCTGTCCTCCACTCTCCACTCCACTCTATCAGAGTTTGCCCAAATTCATGTTCACTGCACCAATGCCACTATCATCAGATAGATTAGGAAGTTAAAAAGAAGAGGGGGGAAAAATAACTTCTGTATCAATTACCAAAAAAACTATATATGGGCTGCAAACAGCTGATTCAAACAGAAATCTGAGACATGAACAGCATGATCTTCTTAATAAGAACTGGGAAGAGATACCGAGTGCAAGAATTTCAGGAACCAAATTATTTTCCATCAGAAACAAGTTACCTCCTAGGGCAGCAGGGGAGAGCTTTATATAATTTATTTTTAACAGCTTCCGCTTGAACTGCCCAGGTGGCAGGTCTCTTTACTGATAATGCAGGAGCCTGGAGGTTTGTCTGTATCCCCAATCATCTGTTGAATCCTTATCGGCTGGGCACCTGCCCTTAAAATTACATGGATTTCCAAGGAGTCAATAATCAGCAAGAGTCAAGCTTGACTAGAAAGAGACTACTTTTTACTAAGGAGGAAAAACACTTGCTTTGATACTGTCCATCAACAGCTCATTGAGCTGATGAACTCATTCACCGTGGTTTCCTTTGCTAGCAAGAGATGCACTATTGCTTATTGCAAACATTACCTTTTCTTTTCCACTCTTACTGTATGGGCACAAATAGCATGTTGCACTAGCTTTTAAACACTGGTTGATCAGACTGGCTTACTGCTTTTTTTTGCTTGGGTATCTGCATGTAAAATTGCACAAGGGAGCGAAGCTGTTTACAACTTTCTAAACCAGGGTCCCCAACCTGTGGGCCAGGCCCACTACCGGTCCGTGGCCTATTCACAACCAGGCCATGCGAGTGGCTGGTTGGTGCGTGCGCGCACTGCCCCACTTGCACCAGCATCACCACTTGCGTGAGCAATGGGTACACATGCAACTGCCCCTCCCACAAAACTATGTCCTCTCCCCCCCCCCCATGGGCCACCAATCCAGAACGGTTGGGGAACTCTATTCTAAATATGTTTTAGTGCATGGGCTGGGTTGGGGGATTCACAATCCATGGAGGGTTTTATGAGCCAGAGTTACTCAAACACAAGTTCTGGGCTTTAGATACTAGTTCTGGATGATATGTTTCATAAGTGTTGTTAGCAGAAGTGAAGTGGGAATATCAGGCAAGTCGGTTCTTATCTGTATGACTGATTAGCAATAAACCGTGAAAACCTTCCTAGATCTAACATTATCATTTCTACTGGTTTTGTAATATAGGGTTTATTTATAATTTGAGAAGCAAAGCAAATGAGAGAAAAAGAATATGGATTTCTAACAGACTGGAGATCCACCAGAGTGATGAACATCAAGTGGCATGTCGCAAAGAGGGGGTTGCGGGGTTTTTTAAAATTGTCTATGTCTAACCTTTTAAGGGGTTTGGGGAGGGGGGAGGGGGGTGGTATTGGAATTAGGGGCGTGGGTTTGGGGGATAACCCACCAAGGGGAGGGTCGGGCCCGGCCACGACGCGCGGCGGGGCGGGTGGGGGACCCGGGGGCAATGGAGGGGGTCGAGCTTGTTCGGACTGTGTTTTTACCATCAGTACTGTGAGTGGGAGGGGTAGATATGGCGGGAGCAGGGGGCCATATCATGTTAAGGGAGCACGCACCCGCTGTCTCCAAGCGGTAGGGTGCTCCGGCCCCCAAGGCTCTACCCGTTTGCCAGGTTGCATAGATCCTCACGGCCCGGGCCTTCGTCTGATGTTGTGCAACGCCAGGTCCGTAGTAAATAAAGCCCCCCTCATCTGTGATCTTGTTCAGGAGGGGGGAGCGGACCTGGCGGGTATTACGGAGACCTGGTTGGGCCCGGAGGGAGGGGTCCCTCTGGTAGAAATGTGCCCACCAGGCTTCCGCGCATTCCATCAGCCGAGGTCACAAGGGAGGGGCGGGGGAGTAGCGGTTATTATTAGAGAAGGCCTTAGGCCCAGGGAGACCACTGTACCTCAGACAGCTGGTTGTGAGTCCCTCCTTGTGAAGTGGGGCCATGGGGTTCAGATGGGCTTGCTGATCACGTACCTGGCTCCCTGCCGCGTGGCAGCAACCCTGCCTGAGCTACTCAACGTTATTGCTGCGGTGGCGGTTGATACCCCCAGACTTATGGTCATGGGGGATTTCAACCTGCCGTCCGTGGGCGAGACGTCTGAGGTGGCTCGGGAGTTCATGGCTTCCATGACGGCCATGGATCTGACCCAACTAATTCATGGCCCTACGCACACTGGGGGAAACACACTGGACTTGCTTTTTGTCTCTGGACAGTGGTTGAGTGATCTTGAGATAGGGGATGTAGTCATCGCGCCCTTGTCATGGTCGGATCACTCTCTCCTTCGCCTTGACCTTCGTACCGTGGCACCCCGCTGCAGGGAGGCGGAACCGATAAGATGGTACCGCCCCAGGCGCCTGATGGAACCCGATAGGTTCCAGACGGAGCTTGGGCCAATTCCTGAGGTTCTGGCTCACGCCTCGACTGGAGACCTAGTGGCCGCCTGGGATAGGGCGGCCGCTGGGGCCCTGGATCGAGTCGTGCCTTTGCGGCCTCTGACCCGGCGCGGATCTCGCCTTGCTCCTTGGTTTACCGAGGAGCTGAGGGAGATGAAGCGCCGGAAAAGACGCCTAGAGAGTAGTTGGAGAGCTAGTCTTTCTGAATCGGACCGGACACTGGTTAGATCCCATATTAGGACTTACCTAGTGGCGATAAAAGCAGCAAAATGTACGCATTTTGCTGCTCTTATTGCGTCATCAGATAATCGCCCCGGCCGCCCTGTTTAGGGTGACCCGCTCCCTGCTCCACCAGGAAGCGCGGGAGGACCCCTTGGAGGGAAGAGCCGAGGACTTTGTTCAGTATCTGTATGACAAAATCACTCAGATTCGGGAAGGTCTGGACTCTGACTGGGTAGATCCAGCGAGAGTGACGGAGGCAGGTCTTGAGACTGTTATCTGGGATGAGTTTGATCCTGTGACCCCAGATGACGTGGACAGGATTCTGGGTAGATTGAACGCGACCACATGTTTGTTGGACCCGTGTCCCTCCTGGTTAGTACTGGCTTCCCGGGAGGTGACGCGAGGCTGGCTCCAGGGGATTATAAATGCTTCATTGGGTGAGGGTGTCTTCCCCGCCGCCCTTAAGGAGGCGGTGGTGAGGCCCCTCCTCAAGAAGCCTTCCCTGGACCCGGCAATATTGGCTAATTATCGTCCAGTCTCCAACCTTCGTTTTGTGGCGAAGGTTGTTGAGAGTGTGGTTGCGGGACAGCTTCCCCAGTACCTGGATGAAGCGTCGTATCTGGATCCGTTCCAGTCGGGTTTCAGGCCTGGATACAGCACGGAAACGGCATTGGTCGCGTTGGTTGATGATCTCTGGAGGGCTCGGGACAGGGGCTGCTCCTCTGTCCTGGTCCTGTTAGATCTCTCAGCGGCTTTTGATACCATCGACCATGGTATCATGCTGCACCGGTTGGAAGAGTTGGGGGTGGGAGGCACCGTACTAAGGTGGTTCTCCTCCTTTCTCTCCGACCGGTCGCAGTCTGTGTTGACAGGGGGGCAGAGGTCGACCCCGAGGCCCCTCATATGTGGGGTGCCGCAGGGATCGGTCCTCTCGCCCCTTTTGTTCAACATTTATGTAAAGCCGCTGGGCGAGATCATCCGCGGTTTTGGGGTGGAGTACCATCAGTACGCTGACGACACCCAGCTGTACATCTCCACCCCGGATCACCCCAACGATGCCCTTGAAGTGATGTCCCAGTGCCTGGAGGCCGTACGGATCTGGATGGGGAGGAACAGGCTCAGGCTCAACCCATCCAAGACCGAGTGGCTGTGGTTTCCGACGTCCCGATATAGTCAGCTAATGCCATCGCTGACTATTGGGGGCGAATCATTGGCCCCCACGGATAGGGCTCGCAACTTGGGTGTCCTCCTGGATTCACGGCTGTCGTTAGAAGAGCATGTGACGGCCGTGTCCGGGAGGATTTTTCATCAGGTTCGCCTGATCCGCCAGTTGCGTCCCTATCTAGATCGGGACTCCCTACACACAGTCACTCATGCCCTCGTTACTTCTCGTCTGGATTACTGCAACGCTCTCTACATGGGGCTCCCCTTGAGGTGCACTCGGAGGCTCCAACTGGCGCAGAGTGCGGCCGCGCGGGTGGTGATGGGAGCGACTTGGAGTTCCCATGTGACACCTCTCCTGCGCGAGCTGCACTGGCTCCCGGTGGTCTTCCGAGTGCGCTTCAAGGTTCTGGTTATCACCTTTAAAGCGCTCCATGGCTTAGGACCTGGTTATTTACGGGACCGCCTGCTACCACCAATAGCCTCCCACCGGCCAGTACGCTCCCATAGAGAGGGGCTCCTCCGGGTGCCGTCGGCCAAACAATGTCGGCTGTCGGCCCCTAGGGGGAGAGCCTTCTCTGTGGGGGCACCTACGATTTGGAACGAGCTCCCCCCGGAGATACGTAGGATCCCGGATCTGCGCACCTTCCGCCGCGCGCTTAAGACTTTTCTATTTTATCAAGCTGGCCTGGCCTAAATCTCCCCCCTTTTTAAATGTGGAAATTTTAAATTTTTAAATTTTAAATTCGTCTTTTTATAGGGGTATGGGTAAGGCATTTTAAATTGGGGAGCCATTTTAGATTTAATTCTGTTTTAAACGTATTTTAATTGTTTATATTGTATGTTTTTAACTTTGGCTGTGCACCGCCCCGAGTCCTTCGGGAGAGGGGGCGGTATAAAAATCTAATAAATAAATAATAAATAAATAAATAAATAAGTGAAGTGCTAAACGAAGTGAGCAGCAAACACTTCAAATTCCCAGTTGAACAGAGTGAGATCTACGTTTCACTTATTTTCCACCCAGCTTCTCTTCGTCTGTGTTCCCTCTCTTCTGTTCCTTCCTCTTTCCAGACTAGTTTGTCCTAGCTCAGGCAGCCATGGTTTGCTTAAATACGTTTGCTAGGCAAATCACAAGTGTTTGGACTCGCACAATACACCAAGCCAAATGCTCAGAATTCAAAACGCATTTACCAACATGTTTCTTTGTGTTCATCAAAGTCCCCAGCTTATCTGAATGTTAGTTTTTTTAAAAAAATAATAATGATTTTTTAAAATGAGAACATTGGTTGCTAGAGAGCAAAATGCCAGCCTGATCTTTATTTCAACAATATCTCCCAGTCTCATATAGACACCAAAATGGTTTTAGAATACTGTGTATAAAATGATGAATGGCTACAGTTGAGTGTTTTCTTTGGAAGAATTCCTATCGGTTCCCCCCAAAACAGAGAAAAACGTAAGATGGTAGTGAGCATCCTGAATGTTTAAGACGGGGTGTTTTGTCTTCTGGTTCCCATTTTCCTAGAATATCCATCACATACTCTCAATATTCCAGATGTGTCCATCTTCTCCATAAAATGAAGATGGGTGATTCCCTGTGAAATCACCCTGCAACTATGTGTTGCAATCATATTAAAAATGTTTAAACAATACCATAAGGCAGGGGTGTCAAACTCAAGGCCCACGGGCCAGATCCAACCCGCGGGGTGCTTAGATTGGCCCACATGGCCACCCTGGAAACAGTGAAGGACCGGCTTGTGGTGCCTCTGCTAGCCAAAATGGAGCTCGGGAGGGCCGCATTTTCAGCCCCAACGACCTCCTGCAGCCCTCTGCCAGTGAAAACGGGCACCTCACTTCACTGGCAGAGGGCTGCAGGAGGCTGTCTCCGAAAATGGAGCCTCAATGAGTGACGTCGAGCTGGCCATGCCCACCCTGGCCACGCCCACTCCAGCCATGCCCACCCCTGGCCCACCAAGGTCAAACCCAACTCTGATGTGGCCCTCAATGAAATCAAGTTTGACACACTTGCCATAAGGTAACATCAACTAAAACATGTTAGGGATTAGCTAGGTAGTGGTAATAGATCTGGTGTGTAAAAATATGGATCACCAACAGATGGCAATAATGGAGGTGTCCTGTAATTCTCTTGCCTAGAGAATAAGGCCACTTGGAGTTTTGCAAAGCAGATTTGCTATTAATGCAGGAACACGTACTGTATTCTTAAGTGGGAGAAAAGAGAATTCTTCAAATCCTTCCTCCTAATATCCCAAAGTGATCGAAATATTGACATCTTTAAGGAATGGTTAACTCTCAAAAAGAAAATGTGGATGACCCTGTCATCCACCTATAAACATAGCTGAAACTGATTACTGATTTGAAGTTCCTTCTGCGGATGAAAGTTCAAAAGTGGGTCAGAGAAATCACAATGAAGAACTTGACCATTATGCTTATAATCAATCTACCTAACAAACCATGTGGAGAAAGTCACTGGACTCAAACCTTACGTTTTGACCTTGGTTTCGTCAACCTACTGCCATTCAGAGGGTCAGGTTGCAAATTGTGTCACATATCATGTGCAGAACAAAACATATGGAAATCACTTCAGGCTGTTCCTAAGAATGCTGATATCCTAAATCCATAAATAGCATTCCTTGGGGAATATTATGAAGGGACTAGGGAAGACTGGGTGAATTTTCATGAGAATGAAAAAGAATGTAGATATTTACCCATCCTTGGTATTGTCTGCCATCTAGAGGATTTGTTCTTTCCTACTCATGAGACATTTGATGTTGAGCTGAAAAGTCATACAGAATGTCTGTATCCTGTTTCCCACAAAATTCCCTGATAATAAGCCCAATCGGGCTTTTGAGCGCATGGCAATAAGGCCAAGCGCTTATTTCAAGGTTCAAAAAAATATAAGACAGGGTCTTATTTTCGGGGAAACACAGTATGTCCAGAATAAATGTTTAAAATGTGTCTTAGGTCAACCTCCACAAGTAGACCACAGGTCTTATCATCTGTGGAAATACAAACTCAGGTCTTTTTGTGCCTTCTTCTGTATCATTTATAAATATTTGATTCAGCATCTTTTAGAACAAAAGAGAAATGTAAGTAAATATTAACTTTATCAAATAAACAAATTAACTTCCCAGTTAATTCATCTGTGGTTGTAAATCTCACCTCCTTTATTTTACCTATATCTCAACCCCTTGGCTTGTATGAAGGGCCTGGTAAATGTCAATTATTATAAAAATTCTAACAACGAGTAAAGTGAGAAATGACAAGAAGCCACAGTCAAGCCTCATCTAAATGGATTTGCATAGATGTTTTTATTTATTAACGACTGATACATTTTCTGTGTCCTGCCTAGAAAATAAAAGCTTAAGTTCAGAGCCCTTCTTGGCTCTGAAACTGATGATGGAATGGAATGGAAGGAACAGATGAAACATTTAAGGATATTTGCATATTAGGATTGGGCAGAGTTTCAAATCTGAAGATGAAAAGTTGTTTTGGAGTGTCCAGTAGCAGGAATGTAGCACCTGTTTGCAATTACTTAAAGCAGCCACTTCTTTTCCCAGGATCCTATGGCAGGCAGCTATAGGACCCTGTGAAAAATGCAGACACATTTTTCTGATATGCTCCAAAGCACTCTTTTGTCTTTGAATCTAAAATTTACAAGAGCCTTGGTGGTACAGCGGACTAAAAGTGCTGTTAAGTAGCACTTAGCTGCCAGCTGCCAGCTGCCTGCAATTACTGCGAGTTCAAATCTCACCAGGCTCAAGGTTGACTCAGCCTTCCATCCTTCCGAGGTAGGTAAAATGAGGACCCGGATTGTGGGGGCAATAAGCTGACTTTGTATATAAAAGAACACCGCTTAGGGGGAGCCGAAAGCCCTACTAAGCAAGTATATACAAAAGTATGAAGGCTATTGCTTAATGCATTGTAAGCTGCCCTGAGTCTCCAGAGAAGGGCGGCATATAAATCGAATCAATAAATCAATAAATAAATCTAAATTGCTGCATAGTCTTAGTGTACATTCATAACCTATGGCATGCAAAAGCCAAGTTTATATGTCAGTTAGGTAGGGGAGGAGACCAGTAATCATCTGTAATCTTTTGACTCTAATACTTTGGATTTTCCACCCCAACTGAATGGAAAGGGTCTGAAAATCCAATGTCCCTCAAGATACCGTATTTTCCGGCGTATAAGACGACTGGGCGTATAAGACGACCCCCTACTTTTCCTGTTAAAATATAGGGTTTGGGCTATACTCGCCGTATAAGACTACCCCTCTTCCAACGCACACCAAATAAAAATTAAAAAAACATCAACTGGCTCACCCACAATGTAAAAGCAGCTGTGCTAGACCCAAAATGGCCCCTGAAACAAGCAGGAACCTCACACAGCCCCAAAAAGCCCCAAAAAACAACTTTCACGCTTTACACACACACACACAACACAACACAACACAACACAACACAACACAACTGGCTCATCCACAATGTAAAAGTAGCTGTGCTAGACCCAAAATGGCCCCTGCAACAAGCAGGAACTTCACACAGCCACAAAAAGCCCAAAAACCCAACTTTCACACTTCACACACACAAAATTCCACATACAGCTTTGTGAGATTTTGTGTGTTTGTGTAGTTAGAGTGAAACACTACAGAAACACACTAAATCTCAGAAAGCTACACAAATATTATTTTATTTTATTTTATTTTTATTTTTATATGAAAGCTAAATTTAAAACTTCCTAAACTTTAAATGGCTAGGTCTAAAAAAGAACTAAAAAAAAACCCAATTAACTATTTTTTTTTAAAGATCCCAAAGGGGAAAAAAACTTACGTACCCAATAGAACAGGGGTCTCCAACCTTGGCAACTTTAAGACTTGTAGACTTCAACTCCCACAATTCCTCAGCCAGCTTTGTTTTGCTGGCTGAGGAATTCTGGGAGTTGAAGTCCACAACTCCCTGCCTGCTTGGTTGCAGGCAGGGAGTTGCTTGCTGATGGAATGGATTCAGGCAAGCGAAGCAAGGCAAGCAGCTAAGGCAGTGGTTCTCAACCTTCCTAATGCCGCGACCCTTTAATACAGTTCCTCATGTTGTGGTGACCCCCAACGATAAAGTTATTCCTAAAACCATCAAAAATATGTGTTTTCCGATGGTCTTAGGCCAGGGGTCCCCAACCTTTTGGACCTCAGGGACCACCAACTTCATAATTTTAAATTTCGCAGACCACTAATACGAATCCAGTGCCCCGCTTGCTGAAGCACCTGGACTCCCAGTACGGGATGGGGTCCTTCAGGCACTCTCCATCCTCTCTGTCTCTCTCTCTCTCTGTCTCCCACTCTTTCTCTCTCATTCTCTCTTTCTCTCTCTCTCATTTTCGCTTTCTCTCTCTCTCTCTCTTTCTTTCTCTCCCACTCTTTCTCATTCTCTCTTTCTCTCTCCCCCCTCTCTCATTCTCTTTCTCTCTCCCCCTCTCTTTCTCATTCTTTCTTTCCCCCACTCTTTCCCTTTCTCTCCCCTCTTTCTCATTCTTTCTCTCTCTCCCACTCTTTCTCTCTCATTCTCTTTCTCCCCCCTTTCTCTCTTTCTCCCACTCTCTTTCTCTCCCCCCACTCTCTCTCATTCTCTCTTTCTCTCTGTCCCCCTTTCTCTCCCCCCCACTTTCTCTTTCTCCCTCCCGCTCTTTCTCTTTCTCTCTCTCCCCCTCTTTCTCTCTCTCCCCACTCTCTCCCTCTCATTCTGATTCTCTCATTCTGATTCTCTTTCATTTTCTCTCCCTCTCTTCTCATTCTCTCTCTGATTCTTTGGTTCTCTTTGATTCTGTCTCTTTCTCTGTCTCTCATTCTCTCTCTCTCACTCTCTCTCTCTGATTCTCTCTGTCTCTTTCTCTCATTCTCTTTCATTCTGTCTTTCTCTCTCTTTCATTCTTTGTCTCTTTCTCTCTCTGTCTCATTCTGATTCTCTCTTTCTCTCTCATTCTCTCTCTCTCTCATCTCATGGGCCAGCCAGTGTCTTGGGGCTGAGAGGAAGTCAAGCATCTCCCTGAGAGACTGAGGGCCGGAAGAAGTGTGGGAGCGAAGCACTACTTGAACTTGTGCGGCATGAGCATTCCGCCTTGGTATATTTGTGTCAGGAGTGGCGCAAGGCAGCCTTTGTTTCCTGCTGCCTGGCACTCAGAGTGGTAAATAGCGTCTGATCCGGAGAGCTGCTGGATTTTGCTCTCTAATCCGGCTGCCAAATCGGCCCCCTGCAAACTCTCGTCTCTCAAGGAGCGCTCCCTGAAGCGGGGCTGGAAACTTTGGTTGGACTGCTTGAGAGAGGAGAGCTTGCAGGGGGGCGATCTGGTGTCTGCAACGGAGAGCGGCATCCGGCTTTTTCTCTCCGCTGTAAGAGCGCTGTAAGAGCGGCAGCCCTCATCTCCTAATGCTTGGGACTGCAAAATCCAGCTGCTCCCTGGACCAGTCACCATTTACCGCTCCGAGTCCCAAACATTAGGAGATGAGGGCTGCCGCTCTTACAGCGCTCTTATAGCGGAGAGAAAAAGCTGGATGCCGCTCTCCATTGCAGACACCAGATCGCCCCCCTGCAAGCTCTCCTCTCTCAAGCAGTCCAACCAAAGTTTCCAGCCCCGCTTCAGGGAGCGCTCCTTGAGAGACGAGAGTTTGCAGGGGGCCGATTTGGCAGCCGGATTAGAGAGCAAAATCCAGCAGCTCTCCGGATCAGACGCTATTTACCACTCTGAGTCCCAGGCAGCAGGAAACAAAGGCTGCCTTGCGCCACTCCTGACACAAATATACCAAGGAGGAATGCTGCTGCCGTACAAATGAAAGTAGTGCTTCACTCCCACAGCTTCCAGCCATCGCAAACACCACTTCTTCCCGCTTCTGCCGCCCCCCTCCCCCACCGCCACAACAGCACCATTCATTCCGGATGGCGAGGGCTGCGCTCGTTTTTCTGTATTGCACCACCATCAAAACCCCTGTGAAAGGGTTGTTTGACCCCCCAACCACTGAGCTAAGGTAAGCAAGCCAGGAGAATGCGCTGCGCACTCCCACCCTTTGCCTGCGAGCCCGGACGCTGATCCGGATGGCTGCAGAAGGAACTGGGCACTGGCTGTCATGTCTTTTCTGCTGTGCCGGGTTCGGCACCTGGGCTCCCGGGGTTTAAGCCTTTGGGCCGGCCCGTGCTGCTCCAGGATGTTCGCTTCGGGCTCCTTGGAATTGCTGCTGGGCGCTTCTTCCCGTTGGGGCGATGGTGGGTGGCTGCGAGCCTGGAAGAGGTGGTGAAATGCAGAGCAATACCTCGTGGGGAAGGAGTCCGCCGTGGCTCCCGCAGTCCACTCACCATCGCCCCAACGGGAAGAAGCGCCCAGCAGCAATTCCAAGGAGCCCGAAGCGAACATCCTGGAGCAGCACGGGCCGGCCCAAAGGCTTAAACCCCGGGAGCCCAGGTGCCGAACCCGGCACAGCAGAAAAGACATGACAGCCGGTGCCCAGTTCTTTCTGCAGCCGTCCGGATCGGCGCCAAGCCAGGAAAGTGCGCTGCGCACTCCCACCCTTCGCCTGCGAGCCCGGGCGCCGATCCGCTTGGACTGCGGGAGCCACGGCGGTGCTGGCCGGGCTGGGTCTGGTGCGGTGGGCGGAGATGAAGGAGCAGCCTCGGCGGTAGCAGCAGCAGCAATTACAACGGGAAAAGCTGTGGGGAAAGGAGGACGAGGAAGATCTGGCAAGGCGGTGCGAGCACTTCATGGCTCCTCCGGTGAGCGGATTGCGAGAGCTGCGCGACTGGGGCGGAGACATGCGAAGTCGCATGGGGCTTCTCCTAATGGAGACGCAGAGCCAGGTGTGCAAGGCGCTGGCCCAGGTCGACCGCGGCGCCGCTTTCACCGTGGACTGCTGGGAAAGGAAGGAAGGTGATCCGAATTCCGGGGTAGAGTGGGGACGCGTTCCTTTCTCGTGGGCCCCGCACTGCCTGGCACCTCTTGTAGGTTGGAACTAATTCGGAGTACAGCTTCCCCTCAATGTTGCCGGCGCTCCCAAAGTGTCATCGGTCAGCGCCAGCAACTCAGATTCGGGTACCCGGCGTATAAGACGACCCCCGACTTTTGAGATGATTTTCCTGGGTTAAAAAGTCGTCTTATACGCCGGAAAATACGGTAGGTACAGTAAGTGCTTATTCTCTTCTATAAAAGAGAATATTTTTACCTCAGGGTTGAAATGAGGGGTCCCTGGTGCTCTCTGAGCTTGCTTGTTTCATTATCCAAACTAGGTAACTTCATTAGTGCTAGCATTAGTCACTAGCACTGATGATGCTACCTAGTCTGGGTAATGAAACAGATGTCTGCAAGAAAACAACCATGCTCAGAGAGCACCAAGACCCTTTATTCTCTTCTAGATGAGATATAGTGGAACAGGTTTTCTGATCTTTCACAAGGTAACAGATATTCATAATTTCACAAAAAGTATGGATGGATGGATAGGGAAGGGAAGGGAAGGGAAGGGAGGGAGGGTGGGAGGGACGGAGGAAGGAAGGAAGGAAGGAAGGAAGGAAGGAAGGAAGGAAGGAAGGAAGGAAGGAAAACTACTTCCCATCTTATTTTTAATCAGTATTAAAAATACTGATTTTTAACTTGTTCAGGTAAAATCTGACCTGAAGGAAGGAAAATGAGCATTTTTTTTCAACATACAAATTTGATTTCCAAAGCAGCTGGCTAGATGTTTAAATTCAGACACAAAACTCCAAAAAATGGTACATTAGTGCACATTTCATGGAAATTAATGAAACCAGCAAGGCCTCTGGAAACTGTACAAAAATAAGATTGTTTCGTTCTAACTGTCATATCACACGTGATGTATAAGAAACACATGTAATATCTAACTGTAACATCATATGTGTGCATTGCAAAAGTCAGTGGTTTACTCCCACTAACCACCATTCTAATGATAGGGTGTGCCCGAAATGTACAGAGGAGTGCATATTTACACAATGTTGCAAAGTCAATAAAATAAATTAAAAAACAAAGAAGTCCTCATTTGATAAAAATTTTCCTATCAAGAACATTTCACCCAGATAAAGAATGCAGCCTTCATCTGTGGCATGCTCTATATTACAGGTAGTCCTCAATCTCCGACAATTGGCCAAGCCCAAAATAGACAACTGTTAAGTGAGTTTAGCCCATTTGATGACTTTTCTTGCCATCGTTGTTAAGTGAATCACTGCAGTTGTTAAGTTAGTAATGCAGGTGTTAAGGGAATCTGGCTTCCCCATTGACTTTGCTTGTGAGAAGGTCACAAAAGAGAATCACATGATCCCAGGACACTGTAACTGTCATAAATAGGAGTCAGTTGCCAAGTGTCCGAATTTTGATCACATGACCAGAGGGATGCTACAATGGTCGTAAGTGTAAAAAAACAATTATAAGACTTTTTTTGGTCACTAAATGAATGGCTGTAAGTCAAGGACTACCTGTATTGTAGAATGAATTGCCCATGGATTTAAACCTGGTTCCCTCCTTTACAATTTAGGGAAGGGTTTAAACAAACCTTTTCATGAAGAACTTAGAATTAGAATAACAGAGTAGGGGGCGGGGTGCATGCGCGGCGGCCACATGCATTGCATTTTGGGGGTTTGGATGCGTGCTTTGGGCACTCGGTCTGGAAAAGGTTAACCATCTCTAACCTCTACCATTTCTGACAGATGGCTGTCCAGTCTCTTCTTGAAAGCTTCATTGATGAAGCACACACAACTTCTGAAGGCAACTTCTGTTCCATTGCTTGATTGTTCTCACTGTCGTAAAATTTCTCCTTATTTCTAAGTTGAATCTCTTTTTGATGAGTTTCCATCTATTATACCTTGTCTGGTCTTCGGGTGCTTTGGAAAATAGATTGATCCCCCCCACCTTCAAATATTGGAAGCCCCTCAAATATTGGAAGACTGCTATCATGTCTCTCCTGGTCCTTCTCTTCACCAGACTAGCCATTCCCAGTTCCTGTAACCGTTCTTCATATGTTTTAGTCTCCAGTGCCCTAATCATCTTTGTTGCTCTTCTCTGCACTCTTTCTAGAGTCTCAACATGTTTTTTTATAGTGTGGTGACCAAACCCATACTTCTAGGAGTCTATATGTGGGTTATGTTACTGGGTATTATGATTATAACTGCTTTGTGTTTTTCTAAGCCCTTGCAAGTGTGCAGGTAAGCAAAATAAGACTAATAAAATTGAAGACTTCCATATTATGTCCTCATTATCAAAAGTTCTTGCTCTTGTCTAACAGAATTTTATGCATTAGGCATGAGAAACTGGTTAGCAGTGGGTGGGTATATAATCAGATTTTTCATTTCTCCCTTATTTTTCTCTCTCTTGTTCCTGCTGTGGCTAAAGTTTGGCCTCAAAGTTTTGCTAATCTTATTTTCGGCAGGAAGTTTAAGAGAGCTGATGCTTTCTAGCCCTGAAACATCCGGGCATCCCTTTATTACAGATAGTCCTTGACTTACCATCACAATTGGGACTAGAATGGGCTTTACCGATTAGACCAGGGGTCCTCAAACTTGGCAGCTTTAAGACTTGTGGACTTCAACTCCCAGAATTCTCCTAATTCTGGGAATTGAAGTCCACAAGTCTTAAAGCTGCCAAGTTTGAAGACCTCTGGATTAGACTGATAGATCTTTATAGAAATGGCTTGTTCATATTATTATGAAAAAGCAAAAAAAAAAGTTGTGAATTGATGTTTATGCCTTATTTTACTGTAACAGAGAAAGTGGGAAGTCAATGCTTCTTTTTCTTCCCCCACTCTATTTTTTCTCACTTCTCTTTCCCCCTTCCCCTGCTTTTCTATTTACTTTGTATTTTATATTTTATAATACTTCATAACTCAATAAAAATGTTAATGACAAAACAATTGGGACCAGAATTTCTGTCACTAAGTGATGTGGTGATTAAGCGGGTCATATCCAATTTTTACAATCTTTTTGCCACAGTCATTAAGTAAATCCAGTTTCCCTCATTAACTTTACTTGTCAGAAGTAACCCCTGGGAAGGTTGTTAAATGGTGATCAAACCACCCCAGGACACTGCAACCATCATAATACGTTTTTTTACAGTTGCCAAGTATTGAATATTGATCATGTGACCATGGGGATGCTGCAGTGGTCATAAGTGTGAGGACTGGTCATAATTAATTTTTTTCAGCACCGTCGTAACTTTGAACAGTTGTTAACAAATGCTTTTAAGTCAAGGACCAACTGTAGGCAACTTTGGAAGGAAGCCTGAAGCCATGGCAAATGATGGCATTATTTCATCACGAAATAATCCTTCAAATCCCTGGGTCAAACACTCTACTATCTCTAACAAAATATAAGTCACACAGAGGCAACAAAGTTTGTGACAGTGCAATTGCAGTCTGCAGGGTCTATGGAGCTTCCTAAAGTGGACAGATCTCCACCTATGCTGGCTTCAGCAGCAAACTAACTACTAATTTAGATTAAGCCTAGGATAGGGGATGTGGTAGCTCAGTGGCTAAGACGCTGAGCTTGTTGATCAAAAGGTCAGCAGTTCGAATCCCTAGCGCTGCGTAGCAGAGTGAGCTCCTGTTACTTGTCCCAGCTTGTGCCAACCTAGCAGTTCCAAAGCACATAAAAAATGCAAGTAGAAAAATAGGGACCACCTTTGGTGGGAAGGTTAACAGTGTTCCATGCACCTTTGGCGTTTAGTCATGCCAGCCACATGACCACGGAGATGTCTTTGGACAGTGCTGGCTCTTCGGCTTTGAAACGGAGATGAGCACTAGAGTCGGGAATGACTAGCACATATGTGCGAGGGGAACCTTTATCTTTACATTAGACATATGTGAGGATAACAGAAATAAGGGATTTTACATACTCAAATCCCATCCATATTTTGTTGTACAACTGACCAATGATAATTTTCTTGATAGCACATTAAGTCCTCCAGGAGTTTAGACTTCAACTCCCACAATCTATGTTGAGTATGGCAAGGATTATGAGAGCTGAAGTCTAATGCTGTAAAACTGGCTAAAGTAAATTTATTGATTTATCTTTATAGGACTCTCATTCTGGCCTAAATGTTTATCCAAGGCACAGAAAAACACTATCCATATAATGCTAGTTATTTAAACATGGGCACACCTCTTTATATGACAGACCACTCCCTCCCTTAGCCTTTTGATAGTTTGACTTGTCTGTTCTATCCGAGAATGTCCCTCTAGAGCACGGGTGTCAAACTCGCCGCATCACGTTGATATCACGTGATGTATTGCAATGTTCTTTGCCTTCGAGCTGGGGTAGGCGTGGCTTGCACGTGACGCATCCGGCCCGCGGGCCGCCAGTTTGACATCCCTGGTCTAGAGCAATCAGCCGCCCCCCCCCACCTTCACAAACCAATGAGATACTTATATTATCTATAACTGTTTCTATATTTCAAAAGGCACTAACTCTAGCACATTGTAACACTCTCCCCATAGCAAAAATATCCCACACAAAGGGCCATTGCGACCAACAGTTCATGTCCTGTACCAGGGATGGGTTCTGTGTTCTGTACCAGGGGTGGGTTCTATTTACCTTCATGTTTGGCTTGTAATGGGGCTGTGTGTGCTTTTTTGCGCATGCGCAGAAGCGTTTTGATGTCGGGGTGGGTGCGCGGAGCCTCCCTCCGGTTTTACTACCGGTTCTATAGAACTGGTCCGAACCAGGGGCAACCCACCCCTGTACTGTACCCTCTAAAAGGATTCACATTTTATAACTTCTTACCTGATCAAATCTCTCTTCCCCTCTCCTAAATTACTTAAAACACACATATTAACTACTTTTGCAGAATTCATATCAAGCTTAGAAAGACTCTAATAAACATTAAGCTGCAGGAGGCCCCACCCTCCCTTAACTGAACTCAAGAAAGCCAAGGAACTTTATATCCAGTTGGCACTGATAAAGAGAAATACCAAGATTGTAACCTACACTTGGAAATTGAAAAAAAATTCTAGAAAGTAGCAAGCTACTTCAATATCATTGCCAAGAAATTGACATTAATGTGTGCCTAAAATCATTAGAATTCAACCTCCATTACACTACTACGTGATTCAACAAAAGCGTGAGTGGCAAATTGTGTATTGATCTGGGAAATCACATCAAATCTCTTGGGATTTACTGTTGGTTAATGTGGCAATGTCTCCAATTTGGCAATGGTGAGATAAGATGGGCCATTATCTTCATCACCTCCATTGTGATTGAAGTATATGAGGATTAGGGGTATTGTCTGCAATCCAGAAAATGTACATTGTAGAAGACTGATCTAATCAACATTGAGAAAATAAAACAGTTTCCTATGACTGAGTTTGTAGATCACAAAGTACTCTGTGGTTGTTTGGTTTTATTCATTATTTATTGATGTGCCACATTATAAAACCACCCCACTCCCTCACAAAGGGAGAAAGCTTTGGCTTGGAGTGCTATGATAAACCAGTCAATTACAATTAAACAATTAATGGCTCAGTGCATGAATCCTTGTGTGCATAACTAATATTCTGAAATGCTCTGATTTACTTGTTCCTTTTGAGTAATCCTCACACAAGTGCCATAATATTTTCAGGATCAAATAAGCCTCAGGCCTCCATTGCGACTGACAAAATCCATTCGCCATTTATGGTATGCATGCATCTATAAAATCCCTTTCACTATTTTATGGACACAAGCAACAGAGTCTCAAATAACACCGAGAAACAAATCTTTCTGTATTTTGTTTTCCCTAGCAGTTTTCATTCAATCTTGATAAAAGATACCTTGAATTAGATTTTTTAAAAAAGAAGAGAGTTTCAAAGGAAATTCTCCTGAGCGAAACCTATATTCCTGCATGTCAGGAAGTGTTCTGTGTTTTGATCAGCCAGTTATTTAGTTGCTCGTTTTGTGACTGCCTTATTTAGTGACCGTTTATAGTTACAACGGTGATCAAAAAGCAATCTTAAAGCCAATTCTCACATTTACAACTATCCCAGGTCTGTAAAGCAAAGGAAAGCTGAAGTAAGATCATAAACACAATCACTTTTTCATTTATAGACGCCTTCAGTTAATAACCAAGTTGGCAGCCCCAATTGTAGTAGCTAAACAAGGATTACCTGTACTTTTTTTTCCAAAATACTCTTCCCCACATTTTTAATAAATCCCAGGGAAGACATCAAGAGGAAACCTCTCCCATCAGTCCTTTCCAGTAGAATGGTTAGTGTTGAAAAAAAGGATAATTTCTGTTCTTAAGAAATTCTTGAAGAATTTCTCCTTGGAATTTTTTCCCCTCCAATTCTTCTACTTTATAAATTTGGTAAAGAATTTCAAAAGGACATGTGTTCTCAGTTCTGTTCTCAAAAACTTCAAGACTGCACTCACATATCTTCAGGGCATATTAAGTGTGACATTAAGTGCAAAGCCTTAATATTTGTGTGTGTATGTGTGTCTGTATTCATACAATGTATTAAGCTTCCTTTATTTTAATCTTGGCTAGGATTTTAAAGTCTTAAGAGAGTTATGTATATCCACTCTATTGTTCAGTTGATGGTTTAGTGAATTGTGCAAACCTAGATCATAGTCTAATCCAGTAATCAAATGAAGCTCAATGCACCAAGACAAAGTATTTGGATGGGAGAGCCTTTAAATATTTTTTTTTTAAAAAATTGTCAGCTGCTCCATTCTAAGATGCTCTCCAAAACTGAAAACTGCTCTGTATTTTTGAATGTTCACTTAGGTGCAGATTTGCATGCCTATCAATATTATAACAGAACTGCAAGGGGTGGAAAAAACTTCCTGGTATGACAGCGGTGGCAGTAACAGGAATTCGTGCAAATTTTAATGGTTCTGCTTTTTCGAGGATCACCAGTTTTTAGCACAGCGAGAAGGTGAATTTTAAACGGTGCCCGTCTTGAGCATGATCCAAAAATTTAAGAGGAAAAAAATCGAGAGACCGGTCAAAATTATAAGGCTGTAGAAGGCAATGTTTACTATTCAAGGTATGCCATTTCAGATGACCCGTCCCCCAAAAGGAGAAATATATATATATTTATGACACTTTTGAAAAATATATTGGTACTGTACTGTACTGTACTTTGGGGCAGAAGGAAAAGAGAAAGGAACAGGAGGGGAAAAAAATCTCTTCCCCCCCCCCCGGAAAGTTTCACGCGACTCCTGATACGTGTAATATGTCCCCACAATGCGGATCGCCAGAACTATCCGCACACGCGTACAGACGTGCTTTTTCAAAAAGACGCCAAGATTACCTGGATCTGACTGAAGGCGGCTGTAAGTGGAGCGTGGCCGGCACCCGTGGGGAGAGAAGCCGCAGCGATGCCATCCGGCGGAGAGTTCCTGCTGCAAAAACTCCTGCAGGGGCGGGGAGGCCCAGCCGGGAAGGCGTGGACGGATTTGAACACACTCCCGCCCGGGGGAATTCGCACGGTGGGGCTGGGGTGGTGTGTGTGTGTGGGGGGGGAAGCTGAGAGGCCCTGCGTGGGCGTGTGGGAGCTCCCTGGACGACGCCCCGAAGATTGCAGCTCTCCCAGCACTCCTGCTATCTTGCACCTTCTCTGGATTTTCCAGCAAAATAAAAATAATATTTTTTTAAAAAAACAACAACAACCCTAAAGCAGTTGTTTCAGTTTGGACTGGGATGTGAGGGGAGTGGGGGAGTGGGAGGTTGGAGAGGCTGCACTCTTATTATAACAGCACTTTGTTTCTTGTTGTGGAGAAGTTCTTTTTAAAACAACAACAACAACAAATTGCCTTTTTGGAACAAAACAACGCAAGGCCATTGTGCCTTCTCTCCAGCTGCAAGTACTGTCCTTGTCACCCAGCAGGATTTCTTTGCCCACTTGAGATTTCATTTGGTAAATTGTCTTAACGACTGGCAGCCCCTAACTCAATTCAAGCGCTATGTGAAAATTCAATTCAAGTGCTATGTGAAAATATCTACAGATGCCAGGGGTGAAATCCAGCAGGTTCTGACAGGTTCTGGAGAACCGGTAGCGGAAATTTTGAGTAGTTAGGAGAACCGGTAGCGGAAATTTTGAGTAGTTCGGAGAACCGGCAAATGCCACCTCTGGCGGGCCCCAGAGTGGGGTGGGAAGGGAGATTTTGCAATATCCTTCCCCCAGGAGTGGGGAGGGAAGGGGGATTTTGCAGGAACCTTCCCCTGGAGTGAGGTGGGAATGGAGATTTTGCAGTATCCTTCCCCTGGAGTGGGGAGAGAATGGGGATTTTGCAGGATCCTTTCCCTGGAGTGGGGAGGGAATGGAGATTTTGCAGTATACTTCCTCTGCCATGCCCACAAAGCCACGCCTACAGAACCAGTAGTAAAAATATTTGGATTTCATCACTGACAGACGCCTCACATCCTGAACATAAATTGTTTCAACTTCTACCCTCAAAACGACATTATAGAGCATCGCGCACCAGAACAACTAGACACAAGGACAGTTTTTCCCCCGCATGCCATCACTCTGCTAAATAACTAATTCCCACAACATTGTCAAACTATTTACTAAGACTGTATTACTATTCTTCTTCTCATCCTTCCTATTACCTATCTCTTTTTCTACTTACGACTATAACCTTGTTGCTTGTTTCTTTACAATTATATTGTTTTATTTAGTTTCCTAGTATGATTTTGATTGCTTATTTAGTATCCTATGACTATCACTAAGCGTTGTATCTTATGATTCATGATGAATGTATTTATGATGACTATGATCATGATTGATCATGTATATCTTTTATGTACAGTGAGAGCTTATGCACCAAAGACAAATTCCTCGTGTGTCCAATCATACTCGCCCAATAAAGAATTCTATTCTATTCTAAGCAGGTTCTGGATTGGTTTCCCCTAATAGGAGAACTTCCAGGGAATCCCAGGGCTAGATTTAGGTAATACAGGTAGTCCTCGACTTACAACCACAATTGAGACCAACATTTCTGTTGTCAAGTGAGATATTTGTTAAGTGAGTTTTGCCCCATTTTACGACCTTTCTTAAAAGGTCCTTGTTAAGTGAATCACTGCAGTTGGTAAATTAGTAACCTGGTTGTTAAATTAATCTGGCTTCCCCGTTGACGTTGCTTGTCAGAAGGTCGCAGAAGGGGATCACATGACCTTGGGACTCTGCAATGGTCATAAATATCAACCAGTTGCCAAGCATCTGAATTTTGATCACATGATCATGGAGATGCTGCAAAGGTCGTAACTATGAAAAATGGTCAGTTTTGGAGAACCAGTAGCGGAAATTTTGAGTAGTTCGGAGAACCGGTATATACCAACTCTGACTGGCCCCGCCCACATCTATTCTCTGCCTCCCAAGTCCCAGCTGATCAGGAGGAAATGGGGATTTTGCAGTAACCTTCCCCTGGAGTGTGGTGAGAATGGAGATTTTACAGTATCCTTCCCCTGCCACGCCCACCAAGCCATGCCACGCCCACCAAGCCACACCCACAGAACCGGTAGTAAAAAAATTTGAAACCCACCACTGTTTTACATCATATCTGTGTCCACGTCTTGGCAGAGAACCTGCTGGGACATGGCAATGAAGTTAATAGGAGCTGTGGTTGGTTCAAATAGACTGTAGATCTATCTGGTTAGATTTGTTCCTACCTTTGTTATTAGACATTGAAGCAAAAAAAAATCAGAAGCCTGGTGGCATCTTTTCCAACTAATAAATATTATTAAAAGAGATAAACCCTTCTTCTCAGAGTTCTAGGTAGCCTACATGAGATTCTCCTCTGTTTCCCTACAATTAACAATGCTATGGAGAAAATTGGATTGAGAAATAGTGAATAGAGATGAAGATATCTTTCACAATGCAGTATCTTAAAAAGCACACAACACAAAGTGAATGGAAACAGCCTCTTTATTTCCAAAACATTTTTGGGCCCAACAAGGATTCTTAGATCAGAATGGTGCTTTCTTCTAAAGCAACCTAGAGCTTTAGAAGAAAGGGATATAAGTAGTGAGAAAGGAACTCTGGAGAGCACAGTTGTTACAACACAGATGTTTGTTTAATAATTGGGTGTATCTTTAATATACCACCTGGCACACATCACTATGTACTTGCATAAGTCATGGTATGCTTAACTCTAGTTTATTTGATAAATGACAATAGGTGGTGTTCAAATAATACGTGAAATCAACCAAACCCCACACACAGTCATTTATCAAATAAACTAGAATTAAACAGCATTTTAGTTTGGATGTTAATACCCACATTTTGCTTATTTAATTCCTACCAATTCTTCAGAGATGATAGCCTCCTGATTTCTGTTGCCATTGATTTGCACATAATTTTACAGCTGGTAAATTCCCAGGCACAGTGGAGTCAAAATGAGATCTCTCAGATAAACACTCCAAACTTTCCCAAGAAATCCAACAACAATATAAAAAAAAATTAGGTGTTTTTTTTAAGTAAGAGAAAGGGGGATGTCCTTCCTGGAAACGCACAGTGGCTTTATAGCCTATCTCCTTTAAAATATATATAGGTAGTCCTTGACTTTCAGCCACAACTGAGCCCAAAAGTTATGTTGCTAAGAGAAACATTTGTTAAATCAAGTTTTCCCCCTTTTATGACCTTTCTTGACACAGTTGTTACATGAATCATTGCAGATGTTAAATAAGTTAATGTTGTTAAGTGAATCATTGACTTTGCTTGACAGAAGGTCACAAAAGGTGATTGCATGACCCTGGGACCCTGCAACTGTCATAAATAGGAGTCAGTTGTCAAGCATCTGAATTTTGATTACGTGACCAAAGGGATGCTGCAATGGTCTTAAGTATGAAAAGCGGTCATAAGTCACTTTTTCAGTGCCATTGTAATTTTGAATGGTCACTAAATGAACTGTTGCAAGTCGAGGACTACATATACATATACATATACATATACATATACATATACATATACATATACATAAATAAGGTAAAGGTAAAGGTTCCCCTCGCACATATGTGCTAGTCGTTCCCGACTCTAGGGGGCAGTGCTCATCTCCGGTTCTAAGCTGAAGAGCCAGCGCTGTCTGATGACATCTCCGTGGTCATGTGGCTGGCATGACTAAATGCCGAAGGTGCACGGAACGCTGTTACCTTCCCACCAAAGGTGGTCCCTATTTTTCTACTTGCATTTTTTCGAACTGCTAGGTTGGCAAAAGCTGAGACAAGTAACGGGAGCTCACTCCGTTACATGGCGCTAGGGATTCAAACCGCCGAACTGCTGACCTTTCTGATCGACAAGCTCAGCGTCTTAGTCACTGAGCCACCGCGTCCCTACATATACACATATATATACACATATACACATGCATATACATATAGAGTACATGGCCTAGATAGCTTTCCTGTTCTGCTCATCTGAGTCTCATATAGGTTTAAACTACAGCATTCTTTCTTCTTTTTCTTTGTTTTTTAAATTCTAGTTTAAGCCGTTAAATGCAGTGTGATTTTGTTTACAATTTTTATTAGCAACTTTGATTTCCATTGGTTGAAGGGAGGGAATAGTTCAAAACAATAAAGATCCTTTCGGCTAAAGGAATAGTATTCATAATGCCTAAGACGCACACACACACAAGTATACAAATAAAAATCACAAAAGAAATGAAGACACAATTAAAAGCATACTGGGAGTATAGGTAGGCCTCAACTTACGACCGCAATTGAGCCCAAAATTTATGTTGCTAAGTAAGAAATTTGTTAAAGTAGGCTTTGACCCATTTTTACGACTTTTCTCTCCACATTTGTTAAATTGTGGTTCTTAAATGAGTAACACGGTTGTTAAGTGAAGCTGGTTTGCCCATGGACTTTGCTTGTCGGAAGATCGCAAAACAGGATCATATAACTCTGGGACACGGCGACCATCATAAATGTGAGTTAGTTTGCCAAGCACCCGAATGTAAATCAGGTGACCATGGGTCACCTGCAATGGTCGTAAGTGTGAAAAATGGCCATAAGTCGGTGCCGCTGTAACTTTGAACGGTCACTAAATGAACTTGCTTAACGCATTGTAAGCCGCCCTGAGTCTCCGGAGAAGGGCGGCATATAAATCAAATTAAAAAAAAAAAAAAACTGTTGCAACTCTAATACAACAGCTACAGGCAGAAAATTTAAACAACTCTCCCAGAATAGAGAGATGGTTGTAATGACCCCAATCACAATTTATAAATTTGCTCAGTGCAGCAGGTAGGCCTGTCAAAATAATAACACTTGAAGGAGATGCAAGCACCAGAGTGTAGGCCTATAAACCAGGGGTGAAATGCTCCCGGTTCGGACCGGATCGCCCAATCCGGTAGCGATGGTGGCGGGTGGTTCGGAGAACCGGTAGCAAAGATCCCTGGGCCCCCCCATGCCCAGCTGAGCCGCGCTATCATCTCTTTTTTTTACTTTTAAAAGCATTTTTTCTACAACCTCTTCGGCTGAAAAAAATGCTTTTAAAAATTAAAACAAAAAAGGCTCTGATGATTGCGCGGTTCAGCTGGGATTGTCAGAGGCTTTTAAAAGCATTGTTTCTACAACCTCTTCCTTGTAGGTTGTAGGGAAAAAAATGCCTTTAAAAGCCTCTGGCGATCCCAGCTGAGTTGCCTGATCGTCAGAGATTCCTAAAAGCATTTTTTCTGCAAACTCTTAAGGTTGTTGAAAAAATGATTTAAAAAAAAAAAAAAGTTGGCCATGCCCACCCAGTCACATTACCACCACCCCCACCAAGCCACGCCCACAGAACCGGTAGTAACAAATTTTACATTTCACCACTGCTATAAACATGTTGAGCACAACCAACTGAACCAGTTCGGCAAAAAACTGAGGCTAAGTCATGATCTTACCACCAGCAGCTAAGACCAGGAAATGTTTCTTAACTGTCCCCTTCAGCAGTTTTTAATCTCAGCCAGCGACTCAGAAAGTCTCATATTTAAGGTGAAGCTAATGGTTTTTATAGCTTTTCCTTTAGGCCACTGAAGCAGGCAGAGAAGATGGGCCTGTTCTACCACTGGGCTGAACCTGATGGTCACGTCTGAAAGCTGAAATTATTGTGTGGTTAGCAACAGTGAGGTATTGAAGACCCAACTTTGCGTGTTCTTCTTCATTTAAATTAGCGTCCTCCCTTTTCAGAGTCGGCAAAATAGTAAAAGGCAAAAGATTTATGCGATCTGAAGAGAAACCAGAGAAACTAACCCTGAAAATGAAGATAGAAATGAATCATAATCATAAGTTTATTTGTCAAGCACATATAAGATAACAGGTAGAAGTATAAACATAATTTGAATACATGAAAAGAGGAAGTAAAAAAGGAATATTAGGACAGGGACGGCAGGCACGCTGGTGCACTTATGCATGCCCCTTACAGACCTCTTAGGAATGGGGTGAGGTCAACAGTGGACAGTTTAAGGTTAAAGTTTTGGGGGTTTGGGGAAGAAACTACAGAGTCAGGTAGTGCATTCCAGGCATTGACCACTCTGTTACTGAAGTCATATTTTCTGCAATCGAGTTTGGAACCGTGTATTGTTGTGGTTGAAGCTGAAGTAGTCATTGACAGGAAGGACAGAAAGCCAGAATTTTTCCCTTTGGGACTAATGGAAAAAGAACTGGAGAAAAAAAATTGGGACTTGGTTACTATATATGTTGACAGCAGCAAGACTATTGCACGTGCAAAAATGGAAAGGCACTTCAAAGATCCTTGGTAGTACAGTGGCCTAAGGCACCCTGTTATTAAGCTGGTTATTAAGACCAGATGCCGGCAATTACTGCAGGTTTGAATCTCGCCAAGGCTCAAGGTTGATTCAGCCTTCCATCCTTTCTAAGGTAGGTAAATTGAGGACCCAGTTGTGGGGGCAATAAGCTGACTTTGTATAAATATACAAAAAAGAATGAAGGCTATTGCTTAGCACATTGTAAGCCGCCCTGAGTCTCTGGAGAAGGGCGGCATATAAATCAAAAAAAAAATTTTTTTTAAAAAAAACCTTCTGATGGAGTTGGCTGAAGTGGCAAAACTGACTACTCTGATTAAAGAAAAGAACATAAGTACTTTTGTTTCCACATGGAAACCGCTCCTGAACTTCGTGCTTGATGTGGGAAAGAATGTAACGTTGACTTTGGGTTTTATAGATCAGATTGATAGATCTTTATAGAAATGACTTGTTCACATTATTATGGAAAAACAAAAAGCTGTGTTTTGATGATAAGGCCTTATTCTACTGCGACAGAGGGAGTTGGAAGTCAATGCTTATTTTTCTTTTCTTTTCTTTTCCTTATCTTGCCTCACTTCTCTTTTCCCTCTTCTCACCCTCCTCACTGCTCTTTTAGTTACTTTGGCATTTTGTATTTTATAATACTTAATAACTTAATAACAAAATGTTAAAAAAAAAAGAGTCAGCAATATAGTGTGGATCAACTCTGATCTCCAAGGCTGCTAATTGTTCCTCAGATGTTATAAAATAGTCCTTGAGAGCAACATGAAAGGAGAGAAGAATGACGGAACAGTGATAAATGTCCACTATTGGCTAAGAAAAACATAAAAGGGCCTTGACGGATCAGACAAAAGCTGGCCTTCTCTAGTTTTCTATGTCTCAATGACCTTCACTGTTGCTGTTAAGAAGCAGTTCTGAAATAGTTGCCATTTAGAGGCCTCTACTCTGTGAATTGGCTTTGTCTGTCATTAAAAAATAAGGTGGACACACTTATATCCAATGGTGGCAAATTCCATAGTTTAGCTGTGCATTATATGAAGAAGCTGCTTTTCAGTGCAAAATTCAATTTGTCTCACTCACGCTTTACCAGAAGCAGTTAAATGGTTAGCTTCCTTAAATACTGAATCATAACATCTATCCCATTGCAATTCTATGGCTCCATATTATGGTAATTTTATTATGCTTTTATATTAATATATTATCTCCTCTTTTGTATTATCCTCATATCTCATTCATATGTGTTCATGTATGTGTATGTATGTATGTATGTATGTGTCTGTCTATCTATGCCTATACTATACCTACACCTATACCTATACCTGTACCCATACATCACTCTCTCTCTCTCTCTCTCTCTCTCTCTCTCTCTCTCTCTCTCTCTCTCTCTCTATCTATCTATCTATCTATCTATCTATCTATCTATATGTTTTTCCTCTAGCCAGGTTTTTCCTACGTAACCAAAGTTTGGTTCCTACGTAACCAAAGAACTTGCTGGCTGCCAGAAAGAAAAAAAAGCCCAGAATCGAGTGGATGTGATTCCACTGAGCTAGGGCTGCAGAAAAACTTTGGTTACGTAGGAAAAACCTGGCTAGAGGAAAAACACACATAAATCCTACGAAGAAGTAAGATATATATATATATCTCCCAAATTGCAGCACAGAGTTGTTGCTTTTCAGCAGGATACAAAAAGCCCAGAAACTTATGCAAGAGGTCTTCTGCAGCAACTGCCATTACTATTTCAAATCTGGTGCTGGTAGTCTGCTTTGCTGGGATGGCCCCACCTCTTTGTTCTGATTGGTTGGGAGTCCCAGTCTGTGTCTATTGGCTTGGCTTCGGGTGTATGGCCGGTTTTTCTCCACCAGGTGGCAGGGCTTCATTTTTGTGGCTGGCTGGAATGTGATTTGGCTGGAGGTCTCGGGGTGTGTGTGTTTGGCTTCTGGGGTGTAGATTTTTCTGTCTGTGGGTGCTGGGACTTGTTTGTTGACAAGGGCTAGTTTCCAGATGTCTGGTAGGCGGGAGGTATCGTCTCGTTTATTCATGTTATGGGGATGTTTTTCTATTTCAAGGGCTTCCATAATTATTCTCTTGTTGAGATGTTCAGTTTTGGAAATTAATTTGGTTCCTTCAAAATCAGTTTCATGTCCTGTTGCTTTAAGGTGCTGGAAAAGGGAGGAAGTTTTTTCTTCTTTTCTGACTGCATTCTTGTGTTCTGCAATGCGTGCATTTATTCTCTTATTAGTTTGTCCAATGTATGTGGCTGGGCAGATTTTGCATGGTATTTCATAGACTCCTTGGTTTTCTAGCTGGATCAACTCCGTAGCCAAGACTCTCATCTCCAGAACCAAACACCTAGCCGACAAAGACCACCTGAAAACTGAATTACACACTCTCACAAACATATTAATTTCTAATGGATTACAAAGAAACATTATCACCAACCTAATCCAAAGGGAGACGCCCCCCCCCCCCAAGAACCAAGACACAGAACAGGACAACGACATCGCCCTCCTCCTTTACATCAAAGGCACCACAGATAAAATCAGCAAAATTCTCCACAAACACAATATCAAGACAGCCTCCTGCACTGACCAAAAAATAGCCAACATCTTAAGAAACCCCAAAGACAAGATCTAGAATAAACGTGACAATACCTCCCGCCTACACCAAGACCTGAATATATTAAGACGTGCTCCCCTTGAGGAGCACCCAGAGGCTCCAACTGGTGCAGAGTGCGGCCATGCGGGTGGTTATGGGAGCAACATGGCGCACCTCTCCTGCGCGAGCTGCACTGGCTCCCGGTGCACTTCAAGGTTTTGGTTACCACCTTTAGAGCGCTCCATGGCTTAGGACCTGGCTACTTACGGGACCGCCTACTACCACAAACAGCCTCCCACCGGCCGGTACGCTCTCATAGAGAGGGGCTCCTCCAGGTGCCGTCAGCCAAACAATGTCGACTGGCAGCCCCTAGGGAGAGGGCCTTCTCTGTGGGGGCACCTACTATCTGGAACAAGTTGCCCCCGGAGATACAGAGGATCCCAGATCTGCGCACTTTCCGCCGTGCTTTGAAGACACTCCTATTCCAGCAGGCCGGCCTGGCCTAATTTTCTCCCCTTCTTTTAAATTTTTAAATTGAAATTTTAATTCGTTTTAAATTATTGGGAGTTTTAATTGTCTCGGGCAAAAATTATTTAATTGGGTTTTAATCATGTTTTTTAACTTTTGTATTTATGTGTTTTATTTTGTGCCTGTTCACCGCCCTGAGTCCTTCGGGAGTAGGGCGGTATACAAATTTAATAAAATGAAAATGAAATGAATATATATATATATATATATATATATATATATATATATATATATATATATTTATATATATATATATATATATATATATATATATATATATATATATATATATATATATATATATATATACACTTCTTCGTAGGATTTATGTGTGTTTTTCCTCTAGTCAGGTTTTTCCTACGTAAACCTTGGTTACGTAGGAAAAACCTGGCTAGAGGAAAAAACACACACACACACACACACACACACACACACATATATGGGTTTTCTATCGAAGCAACCTGGTCTACCCAAATATGGGAAGGAGCATACTGCTTCCTTTTCGCCTTTCAGCCCCAATCCATGCAGTCATTTTCACAACAAACTATTTTGTATTAAATTTATATTTACTGACAAAGATATAAAGGGAGACAAGTATAGATCTATTTCAACTATTTCAGATTGAAATAGCTTGAAATATGTAGATCTATACTAGTCTCCCTTTATTTCTTTGCGAACCAGTTCTTACACCGGTTGAATCCCATCACTGAGTAAAGTCAATGGGAAGCTAGATTCACTTAACAACCATGTTGCTAGCTTAACAACTTCAGTGATTCACTTAACAACTGTGGCAAGAAAAGTCATAAAATGGGACAACACTCGCTTAACAAATGTCCTACTTAGAAACGGAAATGTTGGGCTCAATGACAGTCATAAATCGAGGACTACCTGTCTTCACTGATTAATATGGGAGAAATACATGGTATTTTTCTACAGTGACCAGGATTTTCCACTGCATCTAGATTTTGCTATTTAAAAGGACCAGATTGAATTTTTGGTCTGTCAGCCCTGAAGATTTGTTCACCTTGGAAATGACACAAAGCATCCATCCTTGAAATGCAGAAGTGAGATTAAAATGCCTCTGGAGAACAGTAGATCATAAAAACAAGAGCATCAATTCAAGATCCATATCAAGACGGCAAAACACTGATCGGTTGGCCACCCTGCACAAATAGAAGAAGGAAAAGAATACAAAAAGTACAGAATTTTCCTATATTTCCTACACCTACTTTGTATTGGAGCAGAAAAATTACAGAGGAAAACTGGGAATGATCTGCTTTATTCTTCCCGGAATAAATATGGTGGAAGAGGCAAAAGGACATAAGGATTTGTTCAGTAGACTAAAGTGTAGGGAACTAAGAGCATCTCTATCATTCACATTTTTATATGTTGTTTGCCTAAAACACAATGAGAGGTGAGGTTGCTTAGTGGCTTAATGATTCTGGAGATGGTCTTTGCTCCAACAGTTCGAGTCCTAGCACAGTATGGTGGGATGAGTTCCAGTCACTCACCTCAGCTTCTGACCACCTAGCAATTTCCATGTTATATGCGAGTAAATAAATAGGTACCACTTCGGTGGGAAGACAAGCCGGCACTTCATGCGGATGGTTAGAATCCTATTGGTGTTGCAATGTATGCAATGCCCGTTTATGAGGTAGCTTTGGTGAAGGGAGAGGATGACACCGCAGGAAGCCATATGTCTTTCTTTCTGGCGTGGAGCTAGCTCACCCCCTGTGGCGTACCTTGGAAAAGCACCCAAGTCTGAACCAAACAGAGTTGGCAGTCTTAGACAACCAAACTACAGCTTGTAGTGTCCTGGCTAATGTAACATTGCTATACAGTAAATAAAAGTAAATAAATAAAACACAGCAAATTTCCTCTTTCCTCCCGACTTCTCTTCATCACTAGATCAGGCCGATACAATTCATCACTTAATGACTGTTCAAAGTTCTGATGAAGCTACCTGAGGCACTTACAACCCTGATTTGAAATTCTGATGGTTGCCCCTCCCCCATGATCACATGACTGCACTTTGCGCGCTGAGCAACTGGACCGCATTTACAGCCATTTTTAACAGATTAACAGTTGGAAGGGACCTTGTAGGTCATCTAGTCCAACCCCCCCCCAAGCAGGACACCCTACACCATTTCTGACAGATGGCAGTCCAGTCTCTTCTTGAAAGCTTCCAGTGATGAAGCTCCCACAATTTCTGAAGGCAAGCTTGTTCCATTGGTTGATTGCTCTCACTGTAAAAAAATTATCCTTATTTCCAGGTTGAATCTCTCCTTGTTCAGTTTCCATCCATTATTCCTTGTCTGGCCTTCGGATTCATTGGAAAATAGCTTGATCCTCTCCTCTCTGTGGCAGCCCCTTAAGTATTGGAACACATGCCCAGTTCCTGCAACTGTTCATCATATGTTTTAGCCTCCAGTCCCCATATCATCTTGGTTGCTCTTCTCTGCACTTTTTCTAGAGTATCAACATCTTTTTTATAGTTGCATATATATTTGCAGCATCCTGTGATCACATGACCATGTTTTACAGTGATTTTACCAAAAAACAGCATTTATGTCTGTTCGGTTTGGTAAAACCACACCCATAGCGAACTTTTCCTTTGCTTGACAACGATATATATATATATATAAAGATTGTAAAATCAGTTTTACGACTGTCACCAGTTACAACTTTGATGGACAGTCTCCATTATGATTGTAATTCGAGCACTACCTGTAGAGCTTTTGAAAACCCAGTCAAAATGCCATTTGCCAATGATTGCCAATGAATGCCAATCATTCATTGGAACTCAAACAGAAACCTCAGAATGTTGACAAAACCAATGTGGTCAAGAGCCTAACTTTATCAAGCTCCTCAGAGATTTTCAGTTCACTTCAAGTCTGTAGAAATCGTTGCTCTTCAGTACAGCTTTTAAGATAAATGTGAGAAAGTAAAAATCAGAAAGGACAGAATTAGCAGTTTCTCCGAACTACTCAAAATTTCCACTACTGTTTCTCCAGAACCTGTCAAAACCTGCTGGATTTCACCCCTGGTGTGTTCATATTTGCATGCACATGCCTTTGAGTCACTCTTAACTTTTGGGAAATGACTGATTTTCTTGACAAGTTTTTCAGAAGTGGTTTGCCACTGCCTGCTTCCTTGGGCTGAGAGAGAGTGACTGGCCTGAGGTCACCCAGATGGCTTCTTGGTTAAGGCAGAATTAGAGCTCACTGTCTAACCAGGTTTTAGTTTAATGGTTTAATGACTACACCACACAGGCTCCCATAATTTATATGTAAAGGAAGAATACTTTAATTTGGGCCTATTTGTTACACAAATGTATGATAAGATATTTCTTATATTAATTCATGTATGGGCTAACACATGAATGCAGTCATATCCAGAGGTGGGATTCACCCAGTTCTGTCCGGTTTGGGAGAACCTGTAGTGATGATTGCGGGAGGCTCCACCCATCTGCCCAGACATAATGCCCTCCTATTTTGCTACGTTTTCGAGCCCTTGCGCCAGTGGTGGGTTGTCCCGGTTTGCACCGGTTCTATAGAACCGGTAGTAAAACCGGCGGGAGGGTCTGCCCACCAACTCCGCCATCATCAAAATGCTTCTGCGCATGCACAGAAGCTTCTGTGTTTGCACAGAAGAGCGTGCGGGCGGCCCCACTGCAAACCGGTAGTAAAAGTAAGTAGACCCCACCCCTGCTTGCGCATGCGCATGTGCATGCACGGAAGAGGTAGGTACATTTGCGAACCGGTAAGGAAGGTAAGTGAATCCCACCTCTGGAACTCATATCACTAAAAATAGTTGGAATAAAAAATAAAATGAGACTAAAACAATATGGCAAGGAAGGATAGTGGAGCAAAGAATAGCGAGCATTTCCGCTTTAGCGTTTTCTAAGCAGACCCAACCTTCCAGTTACTAACCCTGTTAGATAACCTCAGATATTCAGCTGGTTCACTTCTGCGTTATTTGCAGCAATGACCAAGATGCCTCTGGGAAGCCCATCTGCAGAATCTGGAGTCAACAGGTATCTCCCCTGCTTTCCTCTAGCAGCTGATTTTCTTCTGGAGTCTAGTTTCAGCTGTCGTGACTATTGAAAGAGAAGTTCTTCTATAGTTGTCTAATTCCCTAATAGTTGCCTGGATAGCTCAACAGACTAAGCACTGTAATTTAACACCAGCTGTCTGCAATTAAAGTAAGATTGACTCTCGCCAGGCTCAAGGTTGACTCAGCCTTCCATCCTTTCTAAGGTAGGTAAATTGAGGACCCAGTTTGTGGGGGCAATAAGCTGACTTTGTATAAAAATATACAAAAGTATGAAGCTATTGCTTAACGCACTGTAAACCGCCCTGAGTCTCCGGAGAAGGGCGGCATATAAATCAAAATCAAAATAAAAAAAATAATATCAGCTAAAGTCTAATCCAGGCGCTTGATAAGAAGCATTGTGGGACCATGTGTAGTGAATCTACTCCTGTTGTCCACAAACTGCTAATTCTGTCCTTTCTGATCTTTACTTTCTCACATTTATCTTAAAATCTGTACTGAAGAACAACGATTTCTACAGAACTGAAGTGAACTGAAAATCTCTGTGGAACCTTAATAAACTTAGGCTCTTTGACCACATTGATTTGTCAACATTCTGAGGTTTCTGTTTGAGTTCCAGTGAATATTTCTACAGCTCTTACTGTTCAACATGGGAAGATAAGAGGAACAGGAGCTATGCCCTGGGTATCACCCATTCTTCCCTAGTAAGGTTTGAGCAAGATTTTGATTAGTATTTTATTTTATTTTTATTTTTTATTTCATTTAGTTTGTCAAACATGCATGAGAAAACAGGTATAAGTATAAACATGGACATGAACACAGGAAATGAGTATGAATAAATGGGGACCGTAGGACAGGGATGGTAGGCACGCTGGTGTGCTTATGCACGCACCTTACAGACCTCTTAGGAATTGGGTGAGGTCCATAGTAGACAATTTAAGGTTAAAGTTTTGGGGGTTTGAGGATGTAACAACAGAGTCGGGTAGAGCATTCCAGGCATTGACCACTCTGTTACTGAAGTCGTATTTTCTGCAATTGAGTTTGGAGCGGTTGACCTTGAGTTTGTATCTATTGTTTGCCTGTGTATTATTGCGGTTGAAGCTGAAGAAGTCATTGACAGGTAGGACATTGTAGCAGACAATTTTGTGTACTACGCTTAGGTCAGACCGTAGTCAGCGTAGTTCTAGGTTGTCCGAGCACATTGCTTTCCTGGTTGTCACAGCCTTGAGGCAGCCGCCATGGCTGCCGCTCAGCCACCGCTGATGCAGAGGGTAATCCTCCAGCCCCGAGGAACCTGCCCGTTCCTCTCGGCCAACCGACGGTAATTAAGTCCTACATGCATGCTAGTTGGTTTGGAGTATCTTTTTTTTAAAAAAGTTATTTATCAAACAGGATTTATCAGTCTATCCAGAAAAGTCTCAATATATTGTATAACCAATGTGAGCTGAATTTGGCCTTGTGGGTTACCACTAAATCAGCCTTGCCTTTTTGCAATTACAGCTCATTTGTCACGCAGACACTGAAGCCAAGGAGAACTGCTGACTTTTCAGCGCTTAAAAAAAGTTAAGAAGAGAGGAAGTTGTTGAATCCCGGCAGACAAAAAAATGTAACTTTAGGAAAGAAGTTAGAGGATCTTGTGGCTGAGCAAGAAACTAACACGCAAGGCAGGCTGAGCCCCAACGGTTGGCTATTTTGGGGAGACATTTATATAACACACGGATCTCATGATCACTGAGGAAGTTCCCTTATGATGAAGTAAAAAAAGCAAGCTTTTTTCTTCAGCATAAAATATGTAATCTGGAATAACTTCTCCAGTATTGGAGCCGTGGTGGCGCAGTGGTTAAAATGCAGTACTGCAGGCTACTTCTGCTGCCTGCCGGCTGCCTGCAATTTGGCAGTTCAAATCTCACCAGGCTCAAGGTTGACTCAGCCTTCCATCCTTCCGAGGTCGGTAAAATGAGGACCCAGATTGTTGGGGGGCAAATATGCCGACTCTGTAAACCGCTTAGAGAGGGCTGTAAAGCACTGTGAAGCGGTATATAAGTCTAAGTGCTATTGTTATTGGGGAAGTGAAAAGGAAGGCTTATACAATTATCAGCCTGTGCACACATCCACATAGGAAAAAAAACCCTCCTAGATTATGTAAAGATTGATCAGATTTTATAGATTTATGTATTTATTTATATCCCGCTTTTATTAGTTCAGATGAACATCCAACAACTGAAAGAAGCTGTGCTTGAAGGGTGACAGTGAGAGCACTTGCCTATAAAGTTGTCATGAGTCGGACATGACTGAACGGTTAAAATGAACTAACTTTATTATTTTTTACCAATAACTCAACGCGGCGAACATATCCAACACATCTTCCTCCTTCTATTTTCTTCACAACAACAACAACCCTGTGATTGATGGGTTGGCTGAAAGAGAGAGTGGCTGGCCCAGCTGGCTTTCATGGCTATGGCAAGACTTGAACTCATGGTTTCCTGCTTTCTAGCCTGGTGCCTTAACCCCTAGACAAAATTGGCTCAGATTCTTCTTTGAGAAGCCCTGGATCATGCTTAATCTTCAGATCCAACTGCAAATGCTTGGTTAGGAAGAGCACCGAGATGAAGGTGCCAGATAGAGGATGCTGGGGAAGACGACTGTACAAGTAAGTCCTCATTGAAGGACCACTCATTCAGCAGCCGTTCAAAATTACAATAAATAAAGTAACAAGTGGTACTTAACAACCAATCCTCAACGTTCCAGCTGTCCCAGCACCCCAACAGTCACAATCAGATGATTGTAATCTGGCTGCTTGGCAACCAGCTCACACTTGTGATAATTGCAGCATCCGGGGGTTGTGGGATGACCATTTGCAACCTGCCCTGCTAAGTTCCAACAAATAAAGTCAATGGATAAGCCAGCAGGGAAGGTTGCAAATCAGTTGTACTCCAGCAATGTTTTCCCCCAATGAGCCCAGTTCCCTGCTTATGGCAGCCACCTGCACATTCTCTCCCACCCAGCAGCAGACATCCCTGCTCCACCTCACTTGTGCTGCACCTTGATGGCCTCACACACACACCCTCACACACCTTCCTTCACCTGGCAGCAGCCACTGTCAGCCCCACAGCACTCATGCCCCGTGGCCACTTCCGCACACCTGCCCCTCCCAGCAGCAGCCTCTTACCTGCCCCTCCCAAACCTTCTGGACGCCACCTGGGACTTGTGACTATCTATCGACTTCCCCATTGACTTTGCTTGTTGAACGCAGCAGGAAGTAGCGACAAGGTCCTCACTTAACAACCCAGAATTCTGATTCAATGATGACAAAAGGAAATGCCAGGATTGTCAGGGATAACCATCACTCAGCAATGTGGTCATCACTTACCCATGGAAATTCTGAATTCTGAAATGCCGTCATAATCTGAGGACTACCTGTAAAGTGTTGGAGCTTGCAGATAACCTGTACAGGTAATCCTTGACATACAGCAATTCGTTTAGTGACCGTTCAAAGTTACAACGGCACTAAAAAAAGTGACTTATGGCCACTTTTCACAGTAACGACCTTTGCAGCATCCCCATGACCATGTGATCAAAATTCAGACGCTTGGCAACTGGTTCATATTTATGACCGTTGCTGTATCCCAAGGACAAGTGATCACCTTTTGCGACCTTCTGCAAGCAACATCAAAGGGGAGGCCAGATTCACTTACCAGCTGGATTACTAACTCATCAACTGCGGTGATTCATTTAACACCTGTGGCAAGAAAGGTCATAAAATGCAGCAAACTCACTTAAAAATGTCCATGCCTTTCTCTCTCCTCCATTCCTCTTCAGTCCCTGGCATCTGATTAAAGCCAGGTGCAGCCCAGCTGCTTTGTAGCTATGAGGTCTCAATTCAAAGGTGAAATGCTCCCAGTATGGACCAGATCGCCTGATCCGGTAGCAATGGAGGCGGGTGGTTCGGAGAACCAGTAGCAAAAATCCCTGCCTCACCCCCATGCCCAGCTGAGCCACGCAATCATCAGCGGCTTTTTTTTTTTAAAGCATTTTTTCTACAACCTCTTCAGCCAAAAAATGCTTTAAAAAGTAAAAAAAAGAGCTTCTGATGATCATGCGGCTCAGCTGGGATTGTCAGAGGCTTTTAAAAGCATTTTTTTTACAACCTCTTCCAGAGGTTGTAGAAAAAATGCTTTTAAAAGGCTCTGATGATCCAGCTGAGTTGTCTGATGGCAGAGCTTTTAAAAAGCATTTTTTTACAACCTCTTTGGCCGAAGAGGTTTTAGAAAAAATGGTTTTAAAAGTTATAAAACAAAAAAATTGGCCATGCCCACCCAGTCACATTACCCCACCACCACCAAGCCACGCCCACAGAACTGGTAGTAACAAATTTTACATTTCACCATTGTCTCAATTTGATTCCTTGGGTGTCTCAGACCAAGAGTGAAAAAAAATGCCGCCTGCAACCCTGGAAAGTTGTTGACAATCATGTAGACAATGCTGGAGAAGAGTTGCCAAGGATCTGACACAGTGCAGCTGGCAGACTGCTTCTGTAATCATTATGGTCCCGCATCTGTTATGAAATACGAAAGGCAATAGAACAAGGGCTGATTTTGGAAAGAAGATCTCCATTAAATCCCACTTGATAATGATGATAATCAAGTGGTGGTCTTCAACCGGTTTGGACCAGTTTGGGCGAACTGGTAGTGGCGATTGCGGCTGGGCCTGCCCACCCGCCTACCCACCCTGGTGCTATGCCGTCCTATTTAGCCACATTTTGGAGGCCGGGTGCATGCGCGGAAGGTGTGTGTGCAAGCAAAGCGCATGCACAGAAAGCCGAGCGCATGCATGGGAGGCGTGCACGCAAAGTGAGTGTGCGATGAACCAGTGGTAAAAATATGTGAAACCCACCTCTGATGATACTGGTAAAGTAAAAGTAAAGGTTTCCCATTTCCAATCGTGACTGATTTTAGGGGAGGTGCTTATCTCTGTTTCTTAGCTGAGGGAGCCAACGTTGTCCGAAAACACTTTTGTGGTCATGTGGCTAGCATGACCACTGGTGGGTTGCCCCTGGTTCACACCGGTTCTATAGAACCGGTAGTAAAACCGGTGGGAGGCTCCGCCACTGATCCTGACATCATCAAAATGCTTCTGCGCGGCCCCGTTGCGAACCGGTAGTAAAGGTAAGTAGAATCCATCCCTGAGCATGACTATATGCTATGTTATACAGAACACTGTTACCTTCCTATCAATGGGGTACCTATTTATCTACTTGCATTTGCATGCTTTCAAAACGCTAGGTAGGCAGGAGCTGGAGCAAGTAACAGGAGCCTGGATAGCTCTGCGGACAAGGCACTGTAATTTAATACCAGCTGTCTGCAATTAAAGTAAGTTCGAATCATGCCAGGCTCAAGGTTGACTCAGCCTTCCATCCTTTCTAAGGTAGGTAAATTGAGGACCCAGTTTGTGGGGACAATAAGCTGACTTTGTATAAAATATACAAAAATATGAAGGCTATTGCTTAACGCACTGTTAGCCGCCCTAAGTCTCCAGAGAAGGGCGGCATATACATTAAATTTAAAAAACAAAACAAAATAAAAACAAACAAACAAAAAAAAACAGGAGCTCATCTCTCGCGCAGCACTTGGGTCTCGAACCTGGGCTGTCAGCTTTCCAGCTAACAAGCTCAGCCTCTTTAATCTCTAAACCATCACACCTCCTGTTGAGGATGATAAAGATGAATTGCAAAAACATTCCCCATTCCATTAATGCTGGACAGTTCCCATAAAAGCAAGAGAAAGAGAGAGAAACAATACACTAAAATCACGGGTCACCAAAATCAATCTCAAATTGATAACAATCACTACACTAGAAAGCTCAACGACAGCAGGTAGAGTTAGCAATTAGTGTTATCTTCAAAGAAATGTCTAAAGAGCATTCTTTGCTGTCAGCCTTCTTAAGAGCTAGTCAAAGGTAATGGGGCTATCAGTGATTGGATGCATAAACTGTTCCAAAAAGCCACAATCTTATTGATACTGGGAATATTTTTTTTAAAAAAATGATAATTTCCCAGTTTAATTCCTCATTTTAGCATGGGGGATGGATCAATGGATGGATGGATGGATCAATCGATCAATAGATTGATATCATATCGGACATTAATACAATTGAGCGCATACAGAAATATTTCGCAAGAAGAGTCCTCCACTCCTCTGCTCGCAACAAAATACCTTATGCTGCCAGACTTGAAATTCTGGGTTTAGAAAATTTAGAACTATGTCGCCTTCGGTATGACCTAAGCATAGCTCATAAAATCATCTGCTACAAAATCGCGGGGCTGGCGGTCTAAAAGGCGCGTCTGTCAGCGCCTGCGGTACCACCGGAAGCTACAATGTCCTACCTGTCAATGACTACTTCAGCTTCAACCACAACAATACATGAGCACACAATAGATACAAACTTAAAGTGAACCGCTCCAAACTCAATTGCAGAAAATACGACTTCAGCAACAGAGTGGTCCATGCCTGGAACGCACTACCTGACTCTATGGTCTCTTCCCCAAACCCCCATAATTTTAACCTAAGACTGCCTACTGTTGACCTCACCCCATTCCTAAGAGGTCTGTAAGGTGCGTGCATAAGAGCACCAGCATGCCTACTGTGCCTGTCCTAATGTTTCCGTTAATTGTATTCATTTTATGTATTCAATTCATGCTAATACTTACATATATTTTCTAATATGTACTCGACAAAATAAATAAAATAAAAAAATAAAAATGGATTGATGGATGGATCGATGGACAGATAGACAGACATTGGTTGCCTCCTGGGTTATAGGATAGGTGGCAATACATGGTGATGAGAGCCTTCCTAGCCAACCTCAGTTTATAGGCTGGTTGACACTTTGAACTGCTTTATGTTTTAGTGGTTGCTTGACTTAATGGTTCAGAATCAAAAGCCATGTTAATTTGAAGCCATGGTTATAGAGCTGTTAAATGCATGGAGTGGAGGCCTTTGGGGCAGGCTGTCTTTATTAAAAACAAGTGTGTTAAACCTGTCAGAAACTTGGGATTTGGGATTCATTTAGCTGAGGAAGGAGGGAAAAATGCATCAAGCAGCACTGAGTGTTTTAAAAGAACTGTCCTCCCTCCCCCTCATCAAATATATGGAAAAATAAAACGAAAACTTATAAAAAAATAACTTTGCAGTCCTTCCAGTTCTCTTTTTGGCTTTGTAGTCTATCCAGACAATTGCTGATTCTATCAATTCAATGGGTCCTTCCCCTTGTTTGCAAAAAAAAAAAAAAAAAAAAAAAAACCCATCAAGTCAAATCAAAACTATCAAGCAGAATCAGTTGACCTAAATATTTGCATTAGACAGAAGCGTAAAAAACTTGTCTTAATATTATTATTTATATTTCTGAGGGAATTGGTGAGGAGAAAACACTTTTCCAGAACTGTTCGGCAATCCTTCGAACAAAACTACAGAGAAAATTATGTTTTTTTAAACCTGAAATAGGTTATGATAGGAAAATCAGAAAGACTGAGTTTGAGGCTGGGACAAGAAGAACAGCAGATTAAGGAAAGCGGAAAGAGAGAACATTGCTCCAAATGTTGCTGCCTAGCGACACCTAGTGTTCTTTCTCATAACAAATCTCATCGTGAGAAATTAAGTCATAAGATAACAGGTAAAAGTATAAACATAATTTGAATACATGAAAAGAGTAAGTAAAAAAGGAATATTAGGACAGGGACAGTAGACATGCTGGTGCACTTATGCATGCCCCTAAGAGACCTCTTAGGAATGGGGTGAGGTCAACAGTAGACAGTTTAAGGTTAAAGTTTTGGGGGTTTGGGGAAGAAACTACAGAGTCAAGTAGTGCATTCCAGGCATTGACCACTCTGTTACTGAAGTCATATTTTCTGCAATTGAGTTTGGAACGGTTTACCTTGAGTTTGTATCTATTATTTGCTTGTGTATTGTTGTGGTTGAAGCTGAAGTAGTCATTGACAGGAAGGACATGGTGGCAGATAATTTTATGTACTACGCTTAAGTCAGACTGAAGTTGGCATAGTTCTAAGTTGTCTAAGTCCAAAATTTGAAGTCTGGTGGCATAAGGTATTTTATTGCAGTTAGAGGAATGGAGGACTCTTCTCATAAAATATCTCTGGATTCTCTCGATTATATTTATGTCCGATATGCAGTACGGGTTCCAGACAGATGAGCTGTATTCAAGAATTGGTCTAGCAAATGTTTTGTATGCTCTAGTTAGTAGTACAACGTTACCAGAGAAGAAGCTACGCAAGATTAGGTTAACAACTCTTAATGCCTTTTTGGCAATGTTGTTACAGTTAATTATTACATTTATAATATTAATTGTTACAGTTAATTAATTATAATTAATTAATTATTAATAATTAGCAAAAAAATAAGGAACGTGAACCAGATATATAGAGCATATCAGAGGAAAATCACACCAATATGGTTTTGTTTCGTTCTTTTAAATGTTTGATTATAGGTTTCCAATTCTAGCTGAATCCACTACTGCAGTTTTTTCTCCATAAAGCTGGCTGGGCAATTCTGGGAATTGAAGTCCCAATAGCTAATCTCCATCTACATCCTTGAAGTTACATCTCATTTGTTCTAGTCTTACCCTCTGAGCACGTGAGAAAAAGTCCAAAATATATTGGCAGATCTCCCAATATATGTAGATAACATGTCCATTCTGAAACCTTTCTTTTGCAACTTAAACATATTAGATCTTTGAACGGTTCCTTGTAGGATCTCCTTTCCAGTCCTTTCGCCATCTTGGTTGCCCTTCTCTGGCTCTTTTAAACAGAGTGTGGAGAAGTGAATGCAGTACTTCAAATGCGGCCTGATCAAGGCAAAGTTGAAGGGGATCATTACTTCCCTTTATCTGTAGTCTAAACTTCTCTTGATGCTCCTCAAGATGTTCTTTCTAGTTCCATTACACTGTTGAGGGCCAATCTTTCTCCCCTAAGTCAATTAATTCACCTTGTGCCATCCAACATAGTAAAGTATTAATTATTCCTTTTAATTGAGATGAGGGCTTGAGAGACCCTGTAAGTCCATTCTAACTCTGCCCAATTATTTGGATTTTGTTTTCAGTATCACGATATGATTATTTTTTAAAAAGTGTTTCATTCCACTAACCATGTGTTTTGCTACACAAAAGGCAGTTTTGTAGTGAAAGGGGTATCAGAAACTACCCATCACTTCAGGAATGTATAACTTTTTTCTAAGCAAAAAAAAAAAAAAAAGTTTGTTGTTTTGGGGTGATTTGTTAGGGATCATATTCCCCAAAAGGAGTCAGATCCAAGGGGAAAAAAGGGGGGGGGGGATAAAGTCAATTAAAAATGATATTTGATTTTCTGTAGGTGTTTATTCATTTTGAGGGGTATTGAATCCCATCCAGTTTGAAGATAAAGGATCTCAAAAAGAATTAGCCATTTTCACCAGGACAAGAAATGGATCTGTATGAAGGTGACAATTTTCTGCCCTGTGTTAAGATACAATTACATTTTTATGATTAAAAAAAAATGATTAAAAATGAGTATTCAATCTTGATTGATGATATGAAAAACAAGTCATTTTCATATCCTAATGATCACATAGATTAGGAGTGTCAAACTCAAGGGCCGTGGCCCAGATCCTGCCTGCAGGGTGCTTAGATCTGGCCCATGGGGCTGCCCTGGAAGGACCAGCCTGTGGTGCCTCTGCCAGCGAAAACAGAGCTCAAGAGCTCCGTTTTCACTGGCAGAGTGCTAGCAAAACAAACTACTAGCAAAAGTGGCATTTGATCACATGAGTGATGTGGAACTGGCCAGGCCCACCCTGGCCATGCCCCCCATCCCGTCCAGGTCAAACACAACCCTGATGTGGCTCAATGAAATTGAGTTTGATACCTCTGACCAGTGGTGGGTTGCTCCCGGTTCGGTCCAGTTCTATAGAACTGGTAGTAAAACCAGCGCGAGGCTCCGCCCGCCTGCCATGATGTCATCATGGCTGATCTGTGCACGTGCGCTCCTGCTGCGAACCGGTAGTAAAGGTAAGTGGAACCCACCCCTGCCCCTGACAAAGATATTCTCCATGATGAACTATCCTTCACTGGTCTTTCAGATCTTCTAATGATTGTAACCAAATCAATCCACCTTGCTAGTGGATGTTGTCCCCTTCTTTCTCCTTCCACCTTTCCCAACATTAGAACCTTCTCCAGAAAGCCAGGTCTTTGCAAAATTTGTCCAAAATAGAATAATTTGAGGCCGGTTATTTATGCCTCCAGTGATAATTCTGGGTTGATTTGTTTGATGATCCATTTATAATAGAATAACAAGTTAGAAGAGACCTTGGAGGTCTTCTGATCCAACTCCCTATTCAAGCAGGAGATCTTATATCATTTCTGACAAATGGTTGTCCAATCTTTTCTTAAAAATCTCCAGAGTTGGTATCCACAACCTCTGCAGGCAAGTCGTTCCATTGATTAATTGTTTTCACTGTCAGGAAATTTCTCCTTAGTTCTAGGTTGGTTCTCTCCTTGATTAGTTTCCATCCATTGCTTCTTGTCCTGCCCTCAGGTGCTTTGGAGAATAGGGTGACTCCCTCTTTTCTGTGGCAGCCCTTTAGATATTGGAACACTGCAGCATGTCACCCCAAGTCCTTTTTTAATTAAGCTAGACATTCCCAGTACCCAAGGTATCTCAGGAATCTTCCCCACTATCAAAGTTTATAAGTGTCAGCACTCTTTCTATCCTGCTACTTTAAAGTCCACCTTTTGCTTCCATATAGTGCACGGGTGTCAAATTCGCGATGTCATGTTGTCGTTATGTGACTGGGGCTGGGTGTGATGCATCCGGCCCACAGGCCACGAGTTTAGCACCCCTGATTATTATAGTGTCACAGATTAGCATATGCAGATGTTATTCTTAGAAATTAGCATTCACAGCGATGATGCAGTCCCCTCCATTGAGTAATCTAATTTCTCTAATCCCCAGTTCATTTCTGGTTGCAATAACCAAGAATAAAAACGTCCCTCAGATGAGGAAAACAGATGATAGCAAATCTTAATCCAAAACAGCCAGAATCCCCCCTGAGGACACCCCCCCCCTTTGATAAACCCTTTATATTTAATCCTGAAAGGGGACTGTGATTGCTAGCCAGGGCCATGCTTAGTTCCTCCTTCTTTGCAGTTGTCAAAGGGTTTTTTGGGGGGGGATTTTTTTGGACACACAGGAAGTTGGGTTTTCATTTGAGCTCTGCTGAACATAACCCAAAACAATGACTCTGACTCAGCCAGAAGGTCAATAACTCTGTGTACACAAGGAAGTGGTTCATTCTCCTGGGGAATTGGGCAAAAGAGCTATTTAAACAATAAATCAGGGCACTTAAAGAGAACTGTCTTGCTTCATACCAGGAATCTTCATTGTTTATAATTTAAGATTGAACATATGGTCCAAACATCCCAATCTTTCTTTGCATTAATATTTTCTCCCTGACTTCTCAGGATTTGTTTAATCCGTGGGCTATTGGAATACCATTGGAATGATTAAATTCTTAATGGCAGCCAGCTATGCGAGGAACTGCTTTGACCCTGCTAATAAATAATTTGTGCTAAACTGTTGCACTAAAAACAAATGGCTTAACTTTTGCAAAACATCTGCTGGGATAGCAAAACAGAGGAAAGCCCAGGAGAGATTCTAACATGTGGATGCAGAGGTTACAGATCTCCAGATGTTGCTGAGCTACGAAACTCTTCACCGCAATAGCCAGGAGCGAGGGATGCTGGGAATGATAATTAAATAGCTTCTGAAAAGCCACCTTTCTCCCATCTTTGTTACTGGATATGTACTGAATCCTTTCCTTTGTCTCTAGCTCAATAATGTCAAGGTAGAAGCACGCGATTCCTGGTCCGTTGTTGTATTACCAGCCATGACGGTAAACTGTGCAGTTCACACGGAGAGGTTTTCATTTGTTTTCCTGCCACATGTCTGGTGTGTTTCTTCCACATTCCTGAGATGCCAGTGGCTGTATTCCCATTGGATGGAGTCTTTCGCTGCTGGCTTTAGCATTAAGCAGAGTGATCTGATCACATTAGGCAACAGAAACCGAGAAGTGTTATTCCTCCTGAATTTCTCAGACACCCTTCTCTCTTTGAAAACTCTGTGTGCTTATCCTGCACCCCAATTGCATGCTATTACCCTGCAGTAACAGGGAGATGGGAATCCAATAAAAATAAACTGGTGAGTTGACTTCTTTATGTGTAGGTGGTGCTTGTCCTAAGATTGAAATTGCTTGGAACAGCCCTATAATCTTTCTCCTGAAAAGGAAACAGCCATGGAATAGTTCTGTGAAGTATAAAGAAACAATAAAGAAATGTGTCCTTTGGCTCAGCAACATGGGTGCAGTCTATTTGAGGGGCTGTCTCACCCCACTGGGATTGGCCGGTCCCACTCTTGCTGACAGAGGAGGCATGCTGCAGGTTCCATCAGTCTGATTATTCTGGCTGGCTAGATCCAGGAGGACAGCTTTCTGTGCTGTTACTCCTGCCTCCTAGAACATGAAATGAATACAAATAAAGGGAAGATTAGGACAGGGATGGTAGGCACGCTGGTGCTCTTATGCACGCCTCTCCAGATCTCTTAGGAATGGAGTGAGGTCAACAGTAGACAATCTACAGTTAAAGTTTTGGGGGCTTGGGGATGAGACCACAGAGTCAGATAGTGCATTCCAGGCATTGACCACTCTGTTACTGAAGTCATATTTTCTGCAATTGAGTTTAGAGCGGTTCACTTTAACATCTTGCCCCCCAATGTGGGGTTGGTCCCAACCCTCCTATCCTTTTGTAAGGACTTGAAGACTTAGTTTTGCCAATTAGTCTAGGGCCCCAACAGGGTAACAGCACAGTCAAAGTGGTTGATCAAGTAACCCCATCTCCATCCACTCCTCCCCCTCCCTCTCCATGTGTCATTAGATTTTAAAGTTGGTTGGTTTTAATTTATTTATATTTTTAATTTATACATCTAGATACATTTTTATGACTGCAAGCCACCCAGAAGTACCCTGTGGTAAGATGGGTGGCCAATAAAATGAATAGATGAGAAAGAGAGAGTGGGGGGGAGATTTGATAGATAGATAAATGGATAGATAGATAGATAGATAGATAGATAGATAGATAGATAGATAGATAGATAGATAGATAGATAGAAGGATGGATGGATACAATGGATACAATGTAGACCAGGTTGAGAAACCAATGCAACTAGGTCAGAACTAGTATACAGCTATAGTAACAGGATCTTACAAGTCTGGATGTGCGTCCTCCCTCTCTCAAATTATCTTTGTGTGAACTAGGGAGGGGCTTTGTTAAAGATGTTTTCTCAGGTTAGTTTCTTGGCCCAGGTTCAAGCCCCCGTTCTCTGACTACCATTGCTTTTTAGCAGGTCTTCCTCCTGTCCTTCAAGGCCGCTCTTTGTAGCCTCTACACGAAAGGTGAAAAACGATGGCCCTTGTGGACTTCAACTCCCAGAATTCCTATCACCTCTGCTCTACACCAGCCTACTCTCTTTGAGTATAGCATTGAATTTCAGCCATACTAACTTGGAATTCTGGAAATCCTAACACACTTAAGAAGACAACAAAATGGGGGATGTTATCCTGAATGATCCTGAATATTTCCTCCTGAAGACTAGAGCTATATACCAGGGACATAGTAAACGACAATGTTTCTTGCATATGCTACAGGTAGTCTTCAAATTATGACCAGTCACTTAGTGACAAGTTGAAGTTATGACATATCCTTAAAAAAGGGACTTATGACCTAAATTTGATGTTTGCCTCACCCTGTGATTATGTGACTGCATTTTGGCCGCTCAGCAACCAACCTGCATTTATGGTCAAGGTCCCAAGTAATACATCCATAGCAAGCAAACCTCTCCCCCACCCCCAATAGGCCCTTTAGGTTTCTGGGGATACTCATCATGGAACTGTTTGACCCATTGGTGAAATCCAAATTTTTTTACTACTGGTTTTGTGGGCGTGACTTGGTGGGAGTGGCAGGGGAAGGATACTGCAAAATCCCCATTCCCGCCCCATTCCAGGGGAAGGATACGATGAAATCCCCATTCCCTCCCCACTCTGGGGCTAACCAGAGATGGTATTTGTAGGTTCTCCAAACTACTCAAAATTTCCGCTACTGGTTCTCCAGAACCTGTCAGAACCTGCTGGATTTCACCCCTGGTTTGACCAGCCATTTCATTTCATTTCATTATTTCATTTCATTATTATTTTATTTTATTTTATTTTATTTTATTTTATTTTATTTTATTTTATTTTATTTTATTTTATTTTATTTTATTTTATTTTATTATTTTATTTTATTTTATTTTATTTTATTTTATTTTATTTTATTTTATTTTATTTTATTTTATTATTTTATTTATTTTATTTTATTTATTTTATTTTATATTTTATTTTATTATTTACTTTACAACTTTATTTTATTATTTCATTGATTTTATTTTATATTTTATTTTATTATTTTATTTTATTTTATATATTTTATTTTTGGTTGCTGGAAACTAGTTTGGGTTCACTTAAGACCAAACAGACTTAATGATAGCTTTCTTTGCTTAATAACCTCCATTTTTGCTTAACGACTGTTGTAAAAAGGATGTAAATTAAGGCCCAGTCATGTGGTGATCTGCTTTATAGCCATCACGGTTTGCAACCGAAATTGTGGTCTCGATTGTCAAAGACTACCTGTAATTGTTCCTAATTCCACATCGGTGCCTTGTATTTCAATTATAACATGAGTTGTGATCCACCTGAGCAAGCAAACAATAAGAGAACACCCATAGCAACAGTCTCCAAGATGCTTTGGTGTACAATGGTATGCATCAACCTATTGCTGTAAATCTTGTGCAATTTACAGAAGGAAAGAAGAGAGGTTCAAAATGAACACAAGGAAATTGTTTTTAGTTACTGGAAAAATGCTCATTTCCTTTGGAATCCTAAACCTCATTTCAGGAACTATTGCCTTTTTTCCTGTTTTTTCTTATAAACCAGGGTTTGTTGGATGGAGCGTTCGCATTGCTTCCCCCATCTGGAGCGGATCTTTGGTAGGCAGAATTGATAGATGTCTCAGAAAAGATGTTAAGGTATTGATTTAAGTGACTGGTTTAGAGGATAACTTAATATCTAAGTTATTAAAAGTTTATTATATCAATGCATTTGGAAATACCTGCCAAATATTTGAAGCTTCAGCATCATGGTTCTAGAAGGCCGTTTTTCTACAATACTAATATGCAACTGGAATGATTAATTTCTAGTGAAAATATGCAAAGGGGGTGATTAATTTCTAGTGAAAAAGTTACCCTAGGAATAAAAAGGGCTGTGAAAGCTCCCCCCCCATCCTTTCTAAATTAGAGATGTGCAAATTCTTGATAGGCTTGGTTGCGGATTTCAGGGACTTCAAAAAGCTGTTCCGAAATGTAATTTGTAATGTGATAGTGGAGAAAAATTATGAAATGTAAACTGGAGAGTAACTTCATTAATCATGTTTATTTTTCATAATTATACACATCACATGAAATCAATTTCCATTTTTGCCTTGGCTTTATCAAACAAATGCTTTTAAAAAAATATAGCTCAGATCAATTGCAGCTCAAGGTCAAGAAAAAGGCAGGCACTTCTTCTGTGGGAGACTGTGCAAATATTTGAAATATTTGAAACAAAACTCATTAGATGAATACGTGTTTCTCATGCGGATGATTAGTGGCTGAATCAGTGTAAACTTCTTTAAAAGGATGAATAGTGTTGTGGCCTATCAGCTGGCAGCCCCTCCGGCAGCTGAATCAGAAGAGGCGGCAGAGTGGAAGTCGGGGCTAGAATCAAGGCAATCAGAGAGCTCCGAGGGGGAAGAGGGAATGGAGCTGTCAGAAATAGAGACAGGGGTGGACCCTGGGCAGTCCATCAGCCCCCAGATCGAGAGGCAATAGCCCCCAGGTCCAGAGTGGCTGATGAGGAAGAGGAGGAACAGCTGGGTCCTGTGCCTGATGCAGAAGACAGAGGAGAGGAGAGCAGCCGGACACTATGGGCCAGTCATCGGGACGGAAGAGCCACCGCTGCTAGCTAAGCCCCACCTTAGCTCTGGTGCTAAAAGGCAGGGAGCAGAGACGAATAGGTGTGGCAGACAACTATTAGTCTCCCTGTTGGTCAGCCGCTGATAGTCCGAACTTGTGAATCCTGTCTTTCTTTCGTGGAATCTGCAGTGCTGAGAGTCAGCTTGCCTTCTGAGCATGTGTGTGTATGTGTGTGTCTGATGCTGGAAACGAGCGAGCACACCTTCCAGGACTTCCTTTACGAGTGTGGGGAGAGAGAGATTCCTGGTGTGTTGGGGCCATTTCATGGGAAAAGTGAGCAAGTATTGCTTTCCACAGGCACTTTGAAACTGTGTTAGCTTGCTGTGTGTGTGAGAGAGAAAGGCTCTTTGCCAGGGTTGCTGGCACTCCTAATAAAGGGAACATTTAGTTAAAAACAGCTTGCTTGTCATGTTTGGGTGCCGGGTCAGAACAAATAGAATATGATAGAAAGAGAACTACGAGAATTTGAAATTGCTCAACTTGTCGGACAAATCTAAACAATCTGTAACTTTCAAACACATAATTTCTGATCCAGAAACTTTAGTGTTTATGTCATTGAACTTGAGATTGCTTTCAAGTTTGTTTACAGGTAGTCCTCAGTTAACTACCAAAATATCATCGGTAAACAAAATAGTCGTAAAGTGTAACTTCATGTGGACCGGATCACTTCATGACCACAATCCCAGTGCTTGCTATTGTGTTGTTAAGCAAGGATCGTGGTTGGTTAAGTGAGTCCCAGGCGGCTCACAAGCAGGCAGATAAGTGGATTCACAAAGGGCACAGGGTGAATAGTATAATGTGGTGCCAGTATTTCAGGGCTGGGGTACCAGGCTCAGTGTGTTTCATCCTTTGCATAGTAGATGAAAGGCTCTAGGCCAGCGATGGCTAACCTTTTTGCCATCGCATGCCAAAAGCAGGGGGAGCGCAGGGGTCACATGTGCGTGTGCCCATACCCATAATTCAATGCGTCCCACCCCTGTGCATGTGTGTGTGACCCCCCACACACTTTTGGCATGCGATGGAATGGTGGGCCAGGTAGGCCCATTTTTCGCCCTCCCCAGGCTCCAGAGGCTTTCTTGGACCCTGGGGAGGGTGAAAACAGCCCTCCTCATCCCCCCAGAGGCCCTCCAGAGGCCAGAAATAGCCATTTCCCAACTTCTGGTGGGACCGGAAGGCCCGTTTTTCACTCTCCCCTAGCTCCAGAGGCTTTCTAGGAGCCTGGGGAAAGCGAAGATGGCCTCCCCCCCCCCCCGGAGGCCCTACGGAGACTGGAAACAGCCCATTTCCCAACTTCCGGTGGGCCCAGAAGGCCCGAAAATTAGCTGGCCAGTGCGCACATGCATGCTGGAGCTGAGCTAGAGTAATGCTCGTGTGCCCACAGATACGGCTCTGCGTGCCACCTGTGGCATATGTGCCATAGGTTCGCCATTACATCTCTAGGTCAAGGGTATCAAACTCAAGGCCCGTGGGCTGGATCCGGCCCACGGGATGCTTAGATCTGGCCTGTGGGCCTGCCCTTCAAACAGTGAAGGACCAGCTTGCAGTGCCTCTGCCAGCAAAAATGGAGCTCAGGAGCTCCATTTTCGCTGGCAGAGCACTCGGGCCACCACAGGCATGCCTAACATGAGTGATGTTGAGCTGGCCATGCCCACACTGGCCACACACACACACACACACCCCACACACGCGTGGTCAAGCTCAACTCTAAGGTGACCTTCAATGAAATTGAGTTTGACAGCCTTGCTGTTGGCCTAGGAGAACTGAAGTTGAAATAACTCTAAAAAACCAAGAACCAGAGTTTTCAGATTTCTTTTTCTTAGAACTTCATCCTAAAACCTAGCAAAGATACGAGCTTCCAAAAGTGCAAAACAATGTGCTGTGTGTAAAGCTATCAGTTTAATTCTTCTGATGTTCACGGTTATCTAGAAGAGGAACCTTACCTTATTGGCCTGTTATTTTTCTAGATATCAGGATATAGTCCTACTAAGAACTCTTACATGCTGTGAAAACCATGTGCCAGTCCTCGATGTACGGCCACAATTGAGCCCAACATTTCTGTTGTTAAGTGAGATATTTGTCAAATGAGATTTGTCCCATTTTACGAACTTTCTTGTCACAGTTTTTAAATGAATCACCACTGTTGATAAGTTAGCAACTCTCTCTTTCTTTATTTCATGTTCTTTCTAAAATGTTATTTTAGCAGATATTAAATTAAATTGGTTGAATTTAATACAATTAGAGAAATGGATAAAAGTGGAAGAAAGATTCAAGGAGAAAGATAGACAGTTAACAAAATTTGAAATGATTATAAACGAATGTGAGGTGAATGAAGAATATATAGGTAAAGGAAGAATTGGGAAAATATATAGAATTAGAAGAGCAGGCAAAAGTTTTAAAATTTAGGAGAAATAAATGATTATGATTGGAAAAATATTTGGAATAGAAGAGTATATAAGAATATGTCAGTTAGAGTTAAGGAAAATGGGTATAAAGTGATATGGAGGTGGTACCTAACACCATGTAAATTAAATCAAATAGATGGTAAATATGCAAATATTTGTTGGAGATGCAAGAAAGAGGTTGGAACATATAAACATATGTGGTGGGATTGTGATAGTGCACAAAAAATATGGGACACGGTGTTTAGAGAAATTAGAGCACTTTCGAATGTAAATTTAGACATGTTACTGAAAATTGCATTACTGTTGCTGGTGGAAAAACTGGATATAAATGAAACAAAAACGCAATTGATTGTAAATTTGATAATGGCAGCTAGATCAGCGATGGCTAAATATTGGGGACGAAATTGGGATATTCAAAGAAATGAGTGGTATAATGAAATTTGGAGTATGGCAACAAATGATTTATTTATTTATTTATTTATTTATTTATTTATTTATTTATTTATTTATTTATTTATTTATTTTAGTTTTAGTTTAGTTTTAGTTTTATTTGATTTGTATACCGCCCTACTCCCGAAGGACTCAGGGCGGTGAACAGCCAACAATAAAATACATAAATACACAAAATTTAAAAACCCGATAAAATCAAATTAAACTTTTTGGCCCAGATAAATTAAAATACCCCAATAATTAAAAAACAGATTAAAATTTACATATTTAAAAAGAGAAGAGATCAGGCCAAGCCCGCTTGATGGAATAAAAAGGTCTTCACAGCCCGGCGGAAGGAGCGCAGATCCGGGATCCTCCGTATCTCCGGGGGGAGCTCATTCCAGATGGTAGGTGCCCCCTCAGAGAAGGCTCTCCCCCTAGGGGCCGCCAGTTGACACTGTTTGGCTGACGGCACCCGGAGGAGTCCCTCTCTATGAGAGTGTACTGGCCGGTGGGAGGCTATTGGTGGTAGTAGGCGGTCCCGTAAATAAATAAATTCATTTATTTATTTATTTATTATCAAATTTATATACCGCCCTTCTCCCGAAGGTGCACAGCCAAAGTAAAAAACATAGATACAAACATTAAAATACAGTTAAAAAGATATATATGCGTTTGGCCCCAAAATTAAAAGAACAATAACAAACCTATTAAAAACATTTAAAAATGTGTTAAGCCAGCCCGGCTTGCTGAAAAAGATAGGTCCTCAGGGCATGGCGGAAGGTACCGAGGTCTTGAATTCTTCGTATCTCTGGGGGCAGTTGATTCCAGAGGGCAGGTGCCCCGACAGAAAAGGACCTCCCCCTGGGGGGCCACCAGTCTACATTGCTTGGCCGATGACACCCTGAGGAGCACACAGGTCGGTGGGAGGCCATTGGTAGCAGCAGGCAGTCTCGAAGATATCCAGGTCCTATGCCATGGAGCACTTTAAAGGTGATAACCAACATCTTGAAGCACACCCGGAAGACCACTGGGAGCCAGTTCAACTCATGCAGGAGAGGTGTTATGTGGGAGTGCCATGCAGCGATAATAAATTAACAACAGAAATTAAATTTTAAAAAGGGATGATCAAAGCAAACAATAATGAAATACGGGGGGATTTTATAAAATCAGTATTGGTTGAAGGCAAAGGGAATAAACCTACTCAAGAATATATGTTGTTTTGGAGGGGATAAGGAAATATATTGTATATCTTTTTGTTGTTATAGACGAAGAAATATAAAAGAAAAAAAATGGTCTCCTGGGGGTGGGAGTGCACTGTAATGTTTTTTTCTTTTCCTTTTTCCTTTCTCTTTTTGTATTTAGATGTATATGTACTATGTTTGTATTATTTGTATTAAAAAAAATAATTAAAAAAAAGATAAGTTAACAACTTGGTTGTTAAGTGACTCATTGACTTTCCATGTCAAAAGTTTTGCAAAGTCACATGACCTTGGGACACAGCAACAGTTATAAGTATGAACCAGTTGCCAGGCATCTGAATTTTGATCACATGATCATAGGTGAAAATGTACGTGTGAAAAATGGCCATGTCGCTTTTTTCAGTGCCATTGTAACTTTGAACTGTTGTAAGCTGAGGCCTACCTGTATTGATTATTGACAGCAGAGATACTGACAACTGAGAATGCAACAGAAGAAACTAAGTTAGAGTCAATACTTTGATAAATATTCAGTATCCTTTATACTGTATCTGCGCAGACCAAGAGTAGTAAATCATGTATGCTCAGGAAAAACATTTTGACTTTGCCTTGTGTAGTCTTATAAAATCTAGCATCTATAATAGGGGATTCCAACCTGTGATCTTAGGGCCAAGTACATCCTGCTCCCCACGGTCTTGAGTTTGTCTCTCTTTATTTCTATAGAAGTTCCTGCCAAAATGTACTTTCAAGTTGACTGAACAGGAAAGCATTAAACACACAAGGAAGCACCATAGAGGAAACATATTATATAGATTCCCCCCCTCCCCCCGGTTTGTTCAGACTCTGTTTTGGCATTAAAATAGATTTGGTAACCCTAATGGATGATATTTAGCAGGAGAAATAAAATATCTTTGTATAGCTTTGGATACACTGACCACAATATCCTTTTAAAGTACTCGATAAATTGGAGGTCAGAAGCTCAGTTTTGCGGTGGCTCAGTGGCTAAGACGCTGAGCTTGTTGATTGAAAGATCGGCAGTTCAGCGGTTCGAATCCCTAATGCCGCGTAATGGGGTGAGCTCCCGTTACTTGTCTCAGCTTCTGCCAACCTAGCAGTACGAAAGCATGTAAAAAATGCAAGTAGAAAAATAGGGACCACCTATTTTTCCATGCGCCTTTGGCGTTTAGTCATGCTGGCCACATGACCATGGAGACATCTTCGGACAGCGCTGGCTCTTCGGCTTTGAAATGGAGATGAGCACTGCCCCTAGAGTCGGGAACGACTAACACATATATGCGAGGGGAACCTTTACCTTTACCTTTACCTTTTTCTGAGTACTCTCAGAAGGACCATTTAAGGGTCAAGGGCTGCCCATACCAACATTTGAATTCATTGAAAAAAGATGGTAGGGCTCTTATGTCTATAGGCTCATTTCTGAAGCGTTTTCCTTAATTTCTAGCAATTGGGAACTGTAATTGCTTGGAACCGAATTAAATTGACCTGCTATGACAGCTCCCTGAGTAGATCATGAATTACTGATAATTATGCCTATATTATTAACAAGTTTATGTGAGGATGAGGATCTTTTTTTTTTAGGGGAGGTGATGAAGATGTGGCATTTTTTTTCAGAAATGAGGATGTAAGTACTTTAGAAGTTATGGCTATTTTTTAACAGAAAAAAGCACTCTGGGAAATATTAAAATGGAACTCCAGTATCATATCTAGTTTGACCTAAGATGGTGAGGGAAGCACAGTTTGGGCTTCCAAAGAGTTCTTGAACCTTTCTGATGTTCTGTATAGGTCAAAGTTCAAGAATATCATTGCGAGCAGCTTCTAGATAAGCGAAAGTGTTAGCCAAAATATTGCTGGAATTAGTAATGGCATAAAAAGTACATTCGTCCGTATTTTCTCTACTAGTTTCCTGAGAAAATTCCTTCAAGAATAGAATTTTGGAGAACATTGTAATTTATGAACTCTTAGATTTATTTAATGACAAGGTGGACAGTCTCTCCCAATAGTCTGCCGTCACCCATATTTCCATTAAATTTCAAGGAAAAAGAAGATATCTTGAGAAAACTCTTCCAAGTCAGCTTTTCTGGAGAAGTGCTACTACAATTTTCAAGGAAAAGTCCTACCATTGAGAGCCCTTGGGGAAAGACGAGAAGAAAAAATTCAAAGCAGATCTTTCCTAGTGAATGGGTTTTTAACTGCTGTTTTGTTTTTGCTACAAAGACACACCTATTGCACATGTTTCCTAAGAAATTTCACTCCCTCAGGCAAAGAAGAATATGCTACCTCATCCCATATTTTATAATAGCCAATTGAAATTTAGTTCAGTAGTTCTAATGCGTTGGGCAGTATCTCCATTGTGCTTGAGGAATCAGACTGCTTAGGGCAGTGATGGCTAACCTTTTTGCTGTCACATGCCAAAAGCAGGATCACGCATGCGTGTGCCCACACCCATAATTCAATGCACCCCACCCCCACGCATGCGCGCCAACCCTCCCCGTACTCTCCCCGCTTTTGGCACGCAATGGCACGGTGGGCCAGGTAGGCCCATTTTTTGCCTTCCCCAGGCTCCAGAGGCTTTCTTGGAGTCTGGAGAGGGCAAAAACAGTCTTCCCCACCACCCCGGAGGCCCTCTGGAGGCCAGAAACAGCCCATTTCCCGACTTCCGGTGGGACCGGAAGGCCCCATTTTCACTCTTCCCAGGCTCCAGCCTTTCTAGGAGACTGGGGAGAGCAAAAATGGCTTCCCCCCCCCCAGAGGCCCTCCGGAGGCCCTCTGGAGGCCAGAAATGGCCCCCGGAAGGCCCAAAAATCAGTTGACTGACACGCGCATGCGTGCTGGAGTTGAGCTAGGGCAACGCTCGCGTGCCCACAGATATGGCTCCATAGGTTCGCCATCACGGGCTTAGGGGAACAGGACAGACTGTCTTCCAATATACAGGAAAACTTAAGGAAAATAGCCAAAGCATATTGACCACTTATTTTAGCTACTGGTTCGCAAATGTGAGCGCGCTCACACATGTGCTTGCTATGCTTGCGCACACCTCCTCCATGCATACACAAACTTTCTGCGCATACGCAGAAGGTCAAAAACGGGATGTGATGACATCAAGGTGTGTGGGCAGAGCCTCTCGCCATCAGTGCTACCGGTTCACCCAAGCCGGATAGAACTGGCTGCATTTCACCACTGATATTGACACCTGCTGTCAGGCCTAAGGAACCAAGAACAACACAATAGCAATAGCACTTAGACTTATATACCGCTTTACAGTGCTTTACAGCCCTCTCTAAGTGGTTTACAGAGTTAGCATATTCCCCAACCAATCTGGGTCCTCATTTTACCCACCTCAGAAGGATGGAAGGCTGAGTCAACCTTGAGCCTGGTGAGATTTGCAGGCAGCTGGCAAGCAGCAGAAATATCTTGCAGTACTGCACTCTAACCACTGCGCAACCGTGGCTCTTGACTACATCCTTCTCTATTTCTTATTTTGACTCCACCTCTTTCCAAAGTGTTTTGCTGGAAGACCATCTTTTTATCCAGAAGTATGACCTGATCCCTTTCAAGGAACATTTGAAGAATGGGGGGAGTTGGCCCACAGACCATATACAGAGGTGGGGAACAATGACCTCTTGATAACATGACTGGGTCAGGAATTCTAGGAGTTGAAGTCCACAAGTCATAAAAGGGGCATCGTTCCCCATCCCTGGTATAATGGAATGATCCAGAATACTTGAGGCAGAAATCTATGAAATAAAAACATGGCAGAATAATTAGGCCGCAATGGGAAGGGAGGCACAATATTTAGACAGGAGTGGGACAGGAAGGAAGGGAGGGGGTGGATGTCTAACAAAAAGATGAGAAGAACTTGAGAAGGAAAAACAAAACAGGTAAAACGGGAAGAGGCATATAAGCAAGTAATCCATCGTTTTAACAAGTCTGAATTTTATTATTATTATTATTATTATTATTATTATTATTATTATTATTATTATTATTATTATTATTATTATTATTATTATTATTCAAACTTCTAAACCACCCTTCTCCTTTCGGACTCAGGGCGGTGAACAGCCAAAATAAAAACATCTATACATAACATTACAGTTAAAAATAGAGTTAAAATAATTAATAAATTTGGCCCGTAATTTAAAACTTGTCAATTTAAAATCAATATCTAAATTTTAAAACTAACCCTAAAATCAAGACAGACCGGCTAACTGAAAAAAGTAAGTTTTTAGGGCCCGACGAAAAGTCCGGAGGTCGGAGATCACTCGTATCTCTGGGGGTAGATTGTTCCAAAGGGTAGGTGTCACTACAGAGAAGGCTCTCCTCCTGGGGGTCGCCAGCCGGCATTGTCTGGCCAACGGCACCCTGAGGAGGCCCTCTCTGTGGGAACGAACCGGCCGGTGAGAGGCTATTGGTGGCAGAAGGCGGTCCCGTAAGTACCCCGGCCCTAAGCCATGGAGTGCTTTAAAGGTGATCACCAACACCTTGAAGCGCACCCGGAAGTCCACTGGAAGCCAATGCAGCTCGTGCAGGAGAGGAGTCACATGGGAGCGCCCCGTCGCTCCCATAATCCCCCGCGTGGCCGCATTCTGCACCAGTTGGAGCCTCCGGGTGTACCCCAAGGGGAGCCCCATGTAGAGAGCATTACAATAGTCCAGATGAGAGGTGACGAGTGCTTGAGTGACCGTGCGTAGGAAGTCCCGGTCCAGAAAGGGGCGCAACTGGCGTATCAGGCGAACCTGACAAAAAGCCCCCCTGGCCACAGCCGTCATTGTTTCTGTATTGTTTTGAAATCTTCAGCCCTACTGTTGGCTGCTGACCTGTAGCTTAGAGTGGTTTAGGACCTGGGTACTTACGAGATTGCCTTCTGCCACTGATAGCCTCCCACCGGCCAATACGCTCCCACAGAGAGGGACTCTTCAGGGTGCCGTCGATCAAACAATGTTGACTGGCGACCCCCAGGGGGAGAGCCTTCTCTTTGGGGGCACCTGCCCTCTGGAATGAACTGCCCCCGGAGATTCGTATGATCCCTGATCTACGTACCTTTCGCCGTGCCCTTAAGACTTTACTGTTTCAACAGGCTGGGCTGGCTTAAGAACAAATTTTAATGGGTGTTTTAGTTTTTTAATATAGGGCCAAATTATTTAATATGTTTTAAACTGTTTTTTTAAATTTTATGGATATACGTGTTTTATTGTGACTGTGCACCGCCCTGAGTCCTTCGGGAGAAGGGCGGTATAAAAATTTAAATAATAAATAAATAAATAATAAATAAAATAAATAGAGTGTTTTGCAAAAGATGAAAAGTAAAATGGCAGAACCTGGAAAAAAGGACAACCAAAAAAAAAGAACAAAAATAAAATTTCTGCAGAACTATAGTTTCACAATATTTGGGCGGAAAAGCAAGAGCGACTTCTTGCCATGACACTAAACGCAATGTGGAAACTGATAATCTAATAGCTTAAACTCTCCTCCTGGAGTTGGCCCAGCAGCCATGAAATAATCTCTGTTCTGTTTCTCTTTGTTCCCTCCACCACATGTGTAAATGAGGGAGTCTGGGTTGGAAAGGCAGACGGCGAACAAAAAAGCTTCCCAAATGTTCTTATTCTGTTGTGTTATTTGTTCTGGCTAGAAACTCTGCAAGCATTTTTTTTTTTACCTGATATATTTTGCCAACAGTCACTCATGACTCCAGATGTTTCTGCTTTTGTTCATGGGAACTTTTTCATGGTGTGGTAATGCCAAGATTATAATTTCAGGCTTTTATAAATTATCTACTCAAACTCTTATTTTAATGTTGCCGTAAAGACCACAAATGTGAACATCTAGATTTTTAGACTATTGGAATGAAGCGTGGGAGGGGGTGAGAAGGAGGGGGGACCGGGCCAGGGGATGGGACGGGGAGGAAACCTAATCAAACACTAAAAGCCAAATCTATATTTATCTGAGTTCAAAAATATTATTGGGTAAATGAATTGAAGTTGGAACCAATGAATATTATATATAAGGGAATGTTACAGAAGGAATGTTAATAAATTTACTAATCACACCAGAGGTGGTATTCAGCAGGCTCTGACCAGTTCTGGAGAACCAGTAGCAGAAATTTGGAGTAGTTTGGAGAACTGGTAAATACCACCTCTGACTGGTCCCGCCCCCATGTATTCTCTGCCTCCTGAGTCCCAGCTGATCGGGAGGAAATGGGGATTTTGCAGAATCCTTTCCCTGCCACGCCCACCAAGCCATGCCATTCCCACCAAGCACACCCACTGAACCGGTAGTAAAAATTTTTGAATCCCACCACTGAATCCCACCCCTCACAGTGGCTTAGGGGGCTTGGATGGAAGGAGTCACCTATGTGTGTTTGGAAGGAGTTACCTATGCTCAGGGAATTGATTACGGACATAATCAAGGAAGTGGCCATTAGAAAGAGAGTTGAGTTAGGAAAGGCTCTCCAGCTGTTGCTGTTACTATAAAACATTTCGTCAGGTGCAGGGAACCATGAACTGGGATACTGCTTTCTAGTCACTGCAAAACCCCTGGTGGTTAGTATGCAGTATTGCAGGCTAACTCTGCCCACAGTCTGGAGTCCTAGGCTGCACAGAGTTAGTACCTATTTATAATGCCTAGGTAGGACTACACTTGGAATAATGCTTCCAGTTTTGGTTGCCACCTTATAAAAAGATATCTAGAACAGGGGTGTCAAACTCGATTTCATTAAGAGATGCATTAGGATTGTGTTTGACCTTGGGGGGGCTGGGGGGGGGGCATGGCCAGAGTTGGTGTGACCAGCTTGATGTCCTGAAGCCCTCTGCCAGCAAAAACGAACTCCATTTCGTTGGAGGGCTGCAGGAGGCTGTCGTACCCCAAAATGGACCTTGTGTATGGCCCTCCTGAGCTCTGTTTTTGCTGGCAGAGGCACTAAGGGCCGGTCCTTCTCTGTTTCCAGGCAGGCCCTGCGGGCCAGATCTAAACACCCCATGGGCCTGCAGGCCTTGAGTTTGACACCCCTGTTTTAGAAAGAGTGCAGAAAAGAGCAACAAAGATGATTAGGGGATTGGAGGCTAAAATACATAAAGAACAGGTGCAGGAATTGGGTATGTCTAGTTTAATGAAAAGAAGGACTGAAGACGACATGATAGCAGTGTTCCAATATCTAAGAGGCTGCTGCAAAGAAAAGGGGGGCAACCTACATATCTCAACTTATTTTCAGGGAAACAGGGTATCTATCTATCTAGCTATCTATCTATCTATCTATCTATCTATCTATCTATCTAACTATCTATCTATCTGTCTAATTTCCTTTGCATATATTATATCTTGGGGAGAGAACATGTATGCATACAAAGATATTTGGATTATATTTCTACTTTCAGCTGAATCCATCAGAAGCTACAACAACAGGTGCCCTCCTGAATCCTGATCCAAAATAATGTATGAAAACATCTTTGAAGCCAAGAGATGGATGGCAGCTTAAAGCTTAACCCTCTTAGTAAATTCATGAAAGGGATGAGATTTATACCGAGTGCTTTCAGGCTGTCACTCATAGCAACAGTGCAACAACTCCACACCAGCTTTCCTGAGTTCAGCTATCATTAAAAAAAAAACAAAAACAGCTCTTGCTGAACCTATTCAATTATTTTGTCTTCAATTATACATGGTGAATTCTTTATTCCAGAGAAGATGTAAGCAAATATTTCAAGTAGGTGAGCACGACTTCAGGGAGAGGGAGATATTCAAAACAAGCAAGACTTCATCCTTTTGTAATGAAAGGGCAATTTAATAAGCAATATCTGTCATCCCTGATCACAGAAATAATATCACTGGCATTAAAATAGAGTTCAATTTAGCGGTTAAGATAAGGTCTAAGTATACTGATATTCGTTATTTAAATGTTCGTCAGAGTATTCAAAGCGATATGGTCCAGCTGGAATATTGTATGTCCGAAAATAATATTGCCGATAATTTCACCAAAGCACAGGGTGCAGTCAAACATAAGATGTGTTGCGAAAGCTATGGCTTGAGAATATGAACTGTTATATATTGGCCTGTCCAAAGGGGAGAATGTTAGGATATGGTGTATGTCTAACAGGTTGTCCAGGCAATATATGTGTTCTATGACTTTAACATGAATATGTATTCTATGACTTTAAGAAGTACTGCTGAGTCATAGTAATGCTGAGTCATTGTATCCTGATTGGATAAGCTCTGTTGTAACTGTATTTAAGAAGGGAGCTGAAATGTAGTCATTGATGATATGCTACCATTGTGTGTGGAGATGCTATCTTCGTAGATGGATATGCTACCATCGTGATCTGTTACCAGTGTGTATGTGCTGCTATTTATTACCTACTGCTGTTTTGTATGGTAAGAAGACTTTTGTATCACTGGACTGATTTGACTGGCAAAGACTTGGATTGATTAAAGGCTATGAGATTGTTTTTCACTATAAAGTAAAAACTTTGATAAACCAGTTTGTATGTATTTTATTCATTGCTCTCAGCACCGTTTCCTTGTCCTTTACGCTCTGCTGGTTGGTTAACACAACAATATCCTTAACAGCCTAAATACAAATAATGATAATTCTCTGCTTATTTCCCTGTTGCCTACAGAGACAATCATTCTTGGTCATTTTTGACATTTCATAAGTTGGACAACGCCAAGTGGTTATTGTGCCAAACTGATGTGCCGTTGCATAGCTACTTTATCAAAGTAGAAATAAATATGACATTAAGATTGCCCAGAATAGCAAACACATATCTTCCCCCGCTTTATTCTATGAAATATTGTAAGAAAAATGGATGACATGATCCATTTATCTTATAATATATACTGTATATATTATAAGCACTAAGCTCCATATTTTTAAGTATGGAGATGAAAATGTTGTGTACTCCCTTTTTGCAGCCTGGCTAATGAACTGAAATTGCACTCCCAGAATTCAACAATCTGACCGGTACTTACTTTAGTAAGGCTGCTCTTACTTTGAGAATTATATAAAAAGAGCATCATTTATCAAAACAATGAGCAAATACATACTGTATATCCATGAGCTTTCTCTCAATGCATGGAGAAAATGGACAAATACCTTACTATTATAGATAGCCCATATAGATTTTCATTAAAAGTAGAGCACTCATTAAAAGTAGAGAAATTATTATGTTGTATCCCTAACCTTCTTTCTAATAAATAATGGTAATTAGCACTTTCGCATTCTTGTTCACTGAATTAACTCTTTCCTGTCTGGAGCACAAAAAAAGGAAATTTAACATATAGGATCAAATTAAGTTATAATCTCTCTTGTATCATCAATTGTTTTGAACCATACTATGGGGGATAGAATAGAATAGGGCTGGAAGGGACCTTGGAGGTCTTCCAGTCAACGCCCTGTTCAACCAGGAGACCCTATACCATTTCAGACAAATGGCTGTCCAGTCTCCTCTTAAAACCTCCAGTGATGAAGCACCCAAAACTTCTGAAGGCAAGCCATGCCTCTGTTAAATTGTTCTCATGGTTAGAAAGTTTCTCCTTAATTCCAGGTAGCTTCTCTCCTTGATTAGTTTCCATCCACTGTTTCTTGTCTTGCCTGCTGGTGCTTTGACCCCCTCTTCTTTGTGGGCAGCCCCTCAAACACTGGAATACTGCTATCCTGTTCCCCCTAGTCCTTCTTTTCTCTAGACTAGCCCAGTGATGGCGAACCTTTAAGACACTGAGTGCCCAAACTGTGCATGCTCACATGCCCAAACTGAAATGCACAGCAGAGTCCCAAAGATTACCTGGCCGGCAGGAGGCGGGGCATCCCAACACTGGCAGCGCAACAAGAGTTAAGATCTTTTTCTTTCATGAGCTTCTGTTTTGTTGTTTGCAGGGAAACAGAAACTCATGAAAGAAACGCCACAGAGTTCAAACCTGGGGTGAGAGCGCATGTGCCAGCAGAGAGGGCTTGGCATGCCACCTCTGGCACGCGTGCCATAGGTTCGCCATCACGGGACTAGCATTCCCAAATCTTGCAACCATTCTTCATATGTTTTAGTCTCCAGGCATATGCTTTGCAATCACATTCATCCTCTTGGCAAATTAGTTGGTTAATTATTACTATACCTTTCCATAACCATTGTTTCCAGCTTAACCACCTTCAGATGGATGCAAATTTCAGAGAATCCCATTCCTTCATTCTTATTAAACCCATGACACAAAGATGGAGTGCTGTCTTTGGAGATACACCCAAACATTGGCCAGTCATTTTCAAATTTATGTATATCTAGAAGGGCTATAATTTTGTTGTTACATCCCTAGAGCAAAATTTTATAAAACTGAGTGGCTGCTGCTCCTGATTTCTTATTTCATTCTCTGTTTATTTTTCCATTTTGGGATTAGTAGAATCCCAAACTTAATGAACATTGAACATACTGAAAATTCATTTGCTCTCACTATTTTACTATTCCTGATGCAGGAATTTAGAACTTAAACTAATAGAATTTATGGGTCAGATCTGCAGGAGGTATGTGGTAAAGGGGGAAAAAATGTATGAATAAGCTATCACATAGTTCCTTACCACATGATATCCCATTGGAATAATCACTGGGAGTCATTATAGACTTCAAATATCGTCTCTATTTAATTATGGTTTAACAGGGACCTAACTAAATCTGAGTACCAGAAAAAATATGTAAGACTTTTTCTTTAAAAAACAAAAACACAAAAAAAGGAGAAAAATTTCATACCAAATCGCAAAGGTACCATATTTTTCGGAGTATAAGATGCACTTCTCCCCCCAAAAAAGAAGGTGAAAATCTGGCTGTGTTTTTTTTTTTTTAATTTGATTTATATGCCGCCCTTCTCTGAAGACTCAGGGCGGCTTACAATGTGCTCAGCAATAGCCTTCATCCTTTTGTATATTTATACAAAGTCAGCTTATTGCCCCCACAAACTGGGTCCTCATTTCACCTACCTTAGAAAGGATGGAAGGCTGAGTCAACCTTGAGCCTTGGTGAGATTCGAACCCTGCAGTAATTGCAGGCAGCTGGTCTTAATAAGCTTAATAACAGGGTGCCTTAAACCCCTGTACCACCAAGGCTGTGTGTCTTATACTCCGAATGTAGCCCTGCTCAGCCTCGCAAATGGAGATTTGAGAGGCTGAAAGAAGCTTTAGAAAAAAGGCTTTTATCTAAAATAATATGGCAAGCAACAAAAGAAGAATCAGTAAAGGTTCTAACCAAACTATGCTAATAAATCTGGAGAATGACACAATAACCAACAAATCGGAGGAAGTTAATCTATATACCAAAGAAAGGAGATTGAACGGAGTACAGAATTCCTTCAGAATAAAAGCCTCTGAAAGAAGCTTCAGAAAAAAAGCCTCCAAACAGAGCTTCCGAAAAAAAGGCTTTTTTTCTGAAGCTCTGTTTCTGAGGCTTTCAGAGGCAGAAAAAAAAGTTTTTTTTCTGAAACAGAGTTTCAGAAGTTTCAGAGGCAGAAAAACAAGCAAGGCACAGAGCTCACAACCAACGAACCTGTTGCTAAAATTCACCTGGGAGGCCGATCTACCCACCAATCAGCTTTTTTCTTATTTTCTTCCCAAAAAACTAAGGTGCGTCTTATACTCCGAACATACGGTATTTTTTTCAAAAGTCAGATCTGAAGAAGCTGCTTGGACGAGACCCGAAAGTCTTCAAGGAAAAACAAAAGAAGTCCAGTTGCCTTTTGAAAAAGCACCTTTGGGACAACCATGACCTGGATGACCGAGAATCTTCATAGACATCTATAGCAAATCATTCCTGTACATGATGTAGAAAGTTTTTCTGATATTAGTAAATTTGCTTCCTTGTGCTTTTTTTTTTTGTTTTGTTTAAAGACTGTTCTGCAAAATACTTCAGAAAGAACATAGGGACTGTTAATGTTGTTCACTTTATGATATAAATCCATATGTTTTCCCCTCTGTCTACAGGCTGTTATTGCAGGTGTCCTTATTACTCTGGCTGAGAAACAGTGGACCTCAAGATACCTGGTAAATTTATGTGGCTATTCCATGCGATGTCACATTCTAGACTGAATTAAACTAGATACAAACTGGAAAAGTATGGTTTTTTTTTTCCTGCCTTAGGCTATAGATCATAGAAATAATGTAAGATTTTGAGTATGCACAATTTAAATTATTCCACCAGGTTTAAAAAACTGGGCAAGAGCTAGAGATATTTATTTCCTGACTTGAAAGAACCAATAAAAGCCACATCAAACAAATCAATTTATTTTAAACAAAATAAACAAAATAAAAGTTTTGCTGCTTTTTTGATGCGTAGGAAATGAATAAACGAGATACGCATTTGGGGAATATCAAGTAAACATAAAAATTCATCCTTATAAGTTCCTTAGAATATGGGTTTGAGGGCATTTTTTTGTCTGCCCAAAGAAATTTAAGGTTTTTTAAATTTTATGTGTATATGTTCTCTCCACATCCATTTTTAATATCTATAAATATATGTATGTGTGTATGTATATTCACAGAGAAACAGAGACTGCTCCATAAGATTCAAAAACAGTGCTGAAAAAATTATCCATTCAGGGTTTTTTTTGCAAGAAAAAGTCATAGTTAGAATATGGGACTGTCAGCATCATAAACTGTCTACCAAAGCCCATAAAAACCACTGAAGTCCTATTGCCAATTTTGGAGTCACATAACCTACTATTATTCCTCCTCCTTTGTGCTCTTGGCTATTCATCTGCCTTTTCTGACTTAATAATGAAAAAGCAAGACAAAGAAGCTATAAGTTAAAAAAGGAGAAGACGGACCACTATTTGAACCCACTCCCTGGTCCATTCCAAGTCCAATTTAAAGAACTTGAAGAAAAGGAGATATTGCTGGTTTCTTGCATCAAACAAGTAGGCTCTAGACCCGTGATGGCGAACCTACAGCACGCGTGCCAGAGGTGGCATGCAGAGCTCTCCCTGGGGCAGACGTGCCATGCCATCGCTAAATGCTCTTCTGGTTTCTGGTGCGCATATACACGCTGGTCAGCTGGACTTTGCAGGCGGTGGAGTGCCTGAAAAAAGCCAAAAAACAGGCCTTTTTGGGGTGAACAGACTGAAAATGCCCTGAAAATGGCCTGAAGATGGCCTGAAAAATGGCCAAAAAATAGGCATGCACATCGCCCAGCTGGTCTTTGGGTTTCTGGTGCTCCGGCACATGGATGCATGCACGTTCTGGTTTGGGCACTCAGTGCCGAAAAGGTTCACCATCACTGCTCTAGACTAAGGTCACTGATCGTCCTCCTTTAGGGAGGACAGTCCTTCTTTTGTAAGTTCTGTCCTCTCTCAAAAAGTGTCCTCCTACATGTCCGCCTTTTCGATATTTGAAGACTAATCTGTAAATCTCCATATTCGATCGATGCTGAGCCGATCCGTTGCGTGTGATGTGACATATATTTTTTTAATTTTTATTATTCATATTTCTATGCCGCCCACTCTCCGAGGACTCTGGGCGGCTTACACCAAAGACAGTATACTAAATAGCATATTGCCCCCAACAATCTGGGTCCTCATTTTACCCACCTCGGAAGGATGGAAGGCTGAGTCAACCTTGAGCCGGTGAGATTTGATCTGCTGATCTGCTGAACTAGCAGTCAGCTGAAGTAGATGCAGTACTGCACTCTAACCACTGTGCCACCTCAGGTCTATATTTGTATTTGACATGACAATTTATCAAGGCTCAGTAAAGTGCGGCGAGACATGATTATGAGATGTATGCGCTCCACACAGAAGAATTGTTTTGAGAGAGTGCACCGCGTGCAAGTGGCTTTGTTTACTTCTTACCGAAACACGACACAGCACACACACACGTGTCCTCCTTCTCATTGTAAAAAAGTTGGTCACCTTACTCTAGACAGTATACTGAAATGACATTGATCATCAACTCATACCAACATGAGTATTTCTATTAAAACCATACTTAGAAATTAGTATGTACAAATTCTATACAGTTCAGCATTCCCTCATTTTTAAGTGATGAATTCCGTCCCTCATTTTGGAGGTGCTTCCTAAAATTGTTATCACCTTTCTCTGTGTCCCCAGGTATGGTTGAAAAAGTGAAGCTGATGGCTGCACCAGTCTGATTGAAGCTGTACAGTGTGTTTGTGTGTGTGTGTGTGTGTGTGTGTGTGTGTGTGTGTGTGTGTAGTGCATAGTTTCAGTCAGAATGTTACTGCTACCAGCTTCATTTTTTCATCCCAAACCTGGGGACACCCCTGTTCCTCTGAACAGTACTGCAAAGGAAAATGTTATATATGAATGGACAGTAATAATACTGGTAAAAAGGACTTGGAATAGAGACTTTTTGGAACCATCCTCCAAAATCTTCAGCCAGCATAATAGGAAAACCATGTGAGAGTTGTGAAAATGTTCATGGCTTGATTCCTGACATACATGAAAATTGTCCAATAGAACATTATGTTGTGAAGATATGAAATGTGAAACCAAAAGATGATTTAGTTTTGAAGTTCATAGCCTGTGTTTTTGCAAATTTACACAACTGCGGATCGTGCTTCTTGGCAATTGGTGTTTTTAAAATGGCAATTTAACTTTCTAAGTTGAATGTGTTTCTTTTGGGTTTTGGTAGCGTTTGTGATTCCAAAGGCATCAAAGAACAAAAACTCTTTTTTTTCAAGGAATACACAAGACCATCAGTAGCTGTTGATAGGCAAAAAAATTGCTTAGGAATCTCTAAAGTATCATGAGTATTTTGTCTATTATGTAATGGCCGAATGGGATAATACACTTTTGTTTCCATTGCAGTGGGAAGCTGCTTTTGCCTTTAGCATCTTCAATGTCATCAGCTCTCCTGTTCAAAGTGCTATCGCCATGGCATCTCTTCTTCTGGGCCCCTATTGCTATTATTCTTTTGCTGGGGTTTCAGGTACAAACTATCTCAGTTATGCCATTTCATTGTTTTTTCCTTATGGCAAGTTTGCTTCTTCATGCAAAGATCCATTACATTATGAGTGGTATCACCTGGTGTTGCAAATGCTAGACTTCATCTCCGGCCTTGTCATTCTAAGTGCATCTTTGACAACTGTGATCAAGCTCACAGCAAGACTCTTCCAGTTTGGACATTTAAACGTGAGTATTAATCCAGAGCTGGGGTGGTTATTGCTAAGTGCATTAGGATTTGTTCATATAGCGAGGGCTTTCTCCCAGATCCCATGGATCAATTAAAATCTTGTCCATTTTAACATGTCCTTTTGAAAGGTGGCTTTTTGTACTTTTCCCCGTGGCTTTTTGTTCTAGGATGTCTAGAACAGGATTTGGCAACCTTAAACACTCAAAGAGCCACAAAGGTCCTAATTGGAAGCCCCCGTTCCAATTCTGGAGCTGACCGGAAGTCTGGTTCCCCCATCATAGTCTCCTCCTAACATGGCGTCCTTTTCCCTCTGCCAACTGGAAGTCGGTTCCCCTACCATAGTCTTCTCCTAGTGCAGCATCCTTTTTTCTCTACCTGTCCTATCAATTGTGGAGCTGACCAGCAACAGGGAGCCGTAGCAGAGGGATGGAAGAGCCACATGTGGCTCCAGAGCCGCAGGTTGCTGACCCCTGGTCTAGAAGATCAGCAAAGAAGAGTTAAATTTGCTTACTTAATTGCTCAAGTATTCTTCTGTTTACTTTTCTTCCTTTTATATTTGTTAGTGTTGAAGTGTTAGTACCACTTTATAAGGCCTTGATAAGACCAGACTTGGAATATTTCATCCAGTTTTAGTTGCCACCATATTAAAAAAGATGTTGAGACTCCAGAAAGAGTGCAGAGAGAAGAGCAACAAAGATGATTAGGGGACTGGCGGCCAAAAACACATGAAGAACAGTTGCAGGAATTGGTTTTGTCCAGTTTAAAGAAAAGAAGGACTAGGGAGTGACATGATAATTACAATATTTGAGGGGCTGCCACAAAGAAGAGGGGGTCAACTATTCTCCAAAGCACCTGAAATGAGGGCAAGAAGCAATGGATGGAAACTAATCAGGGAACGAGGAACCTAGAACTAAGGAGGCATTTCCTGACACTTAGAACAATTAATTAGTGGAACAACTTGCCTCCAGAAGTTGTGGGTGCTTAAACACTAGAAGTTTTTAGAAGAGATTGGACAACCATTTGTCTCAAATAGTATATGGTTTTCTATCTGAGCGGGGAGTTGGACTAGAAGACCTCCAAGGTCCCTCCCAACTCATTTATTCTGTTATTTAAAGTATCCACCTGTTCCCAATAGCCCGAGGCGGAGGCTATCTCATCAGTGTTTCTTAAAGTGGCAAGATGCTGTTTCAAACTGAAAGCTATCAACCCTCTTTGAACCTCATGATGTCATAAAGGAGGAGTCGATTAGATGTTAGATTTTTGGATCCATTGGGAGCAAAGTTCTCAAATTTTATCTTGACAGTAGGCGGTGGTTCCCTTGTGCACTGTCTAGCTAGGGTTGTTTCTTCTGACTCTTCTTTTTCATATTTTGTACTCTTGTATTTTTTTTTCTCTTTTGCATCTACAGTTGAACCTCTCTTAAATAAAATTTAAATTCTTATATTTATTTATTTTCACTGGAATCTCTCTTCCTGTAACTTAAATCCATCCCATGTTTGGAACAAGACAATGAACAAGTCCATGCTTTCTTCTACATTAGAGTCTTTAGGTCAGTTCCCTTGTGTTATTGCGGTTGAAATTAAAGTACTCATTTATAGGTAGGACATTTTGGTAAATAATCTTATGAACTAAGCTTAGGTTGGAACGTAGACAGCGTAATTCGAGGCTGTCCAGACCTAAAATTTCAAGCCTGGTGGTATAGGGAATTTTATTTCGAGCAGAAGATTTGAGTACTCTTCTAGTAAAATATCTCTGGACCCTCTCTAATGTATTGATGTCTGAAATACAGTGAGGGTTCCAGGCAAGTTGTATGATGTTCTGTTATTTGCTTTGCTCCCTATGACTTTTTCTGAGGCTTTACTGAGTAAGGAAACAGTGTTACTTCCATGAATCCAGAAGTCAAAAATTCAGAATTAAACAGCTGGGTTGAAAATGAGAACAAGAAATCTGCAATCCTCTAAACTAGACAGTTGTTTATCTCTCTCAAGGGCCTTATTTATAAAGTTCCAGAATTTTTGGCACTCTTCACAGGAGACCCGGAATGACCCTTTGCTATTATTGGGGAAATCGATTATTTTCTACCCCACTTTTCTGCTTCTTGAACCAGAAGCAGTAAGATCAACCAGTTCCTTTCCTTCTTTTTGGGCCTGCAATAGAAATACTAGAAGAATTACTCATAGGCTTGGAGCCAAAAGTGGAGTTTAATGCCTTGAAAAGCAATATGCATTGAGTATGTGTATGTATTTATTCATTAAACAGCCTATGAATATGAATTTGAGAACATAGTTCTGGCAGCTGCAGGGTTATAGCACTATTTAATGCCAACAGTTCTAATGGCATGTTAGATTTAGATAGGATGATCTAATACTGTTTCTACCAAATTTAAATCAAGCACACAGGAACTGGACAATTTTTATTACGGTAGGGCTGGGCAGGTGAAAAGAAAATGTTCGGCATTTCTGTCCTCCTCTCCTCTCCTCTCCTCTCCTCTCCTCTCCTCTCCTCTCCTCTCTTCCCCTCTCCAGTCTCTTGCTGCTTTTCTCTCAATAGAAACCAGAGACAACAAAACAGAGAGAAGAGTATGCATTAATGTGTTTGTTGATAGGATTTTGATTTTAGCTATGTTCTCACCATGGAGTAAGATCTCAAGCTCATCAGTTGGAGACGAATGAGCAGGATAATTCTCTCAGAAGCAGATTGTATGTTCCATATCACGCTGAAGGATAAACTATGGACTTCATAAAGCAAAGTAGGCTCTGAAAGTTATGTGAATCTACAACAGATAACCAAGGTTTTCTGATTCACATTGGTCTATCAGCGGCAACACTTCATCATTGGATTATCAGTCTTCCATAAAATCGACAGATTTGTCAGAATGAGTTCTGTTCCTGTTTGTGTGCATCATGTTATGTATGTGAATATTTGTCTGACAGCATAACTGCATGGGATATATAAAAATAAAGGACTCCCTGCAGATTTTGCTCCACTAGGGCGGTGCTCATCTCTGTTTCAAGGCCATTGAACCAGTGTTGTCTGAACACATTTCCACAGTTTCCATAGAGTGCTGTTACCTTCCCACCGAAGTGGTACCTATTTATCTACTCACATTTGCATGCTTTCAAACTGGGTTGGCAGGAGCTGGGGCAAGAATGGGTGCTCACCCTGTCACATGGAGCTCAGGTCTCGAACCTGGGCTGCTGGCTTTCCAGCTGACAGATGGGACCTAAATGCACAAAAATATGGAATGGAGGAGAAAAGGAATGCTGATCAAAAATAATTAATTGAGGAAATTGGAGGGAGAGAGAGAAAGGAAACAAAAATCCTGAGGCATAATAGCACCGAGAGCTCTCTGATTAGGCCTTTTTCTGCTTTATATTTCAACTCACCGTTCATTCAGACTGGGAGGAGGTTGATATGGGTGTATTGATCTTCTGTAATAAGACTATCAATCTACTGGAAGATCAACACTATGCCAGAAAAAACACACAATGAATCATGAAAAATTAAGGGTAAATAAGTGAATATTTAAAAAATCAAGGCTTGGCACACATGCCAACCTAGTGCCACCAATCTTTGCCCTGAAACCAGTGGTGGTATTCAGCCTGTTCTATCTGGTTCGGACAAATCAGTAGCGGTGGCTGCGGAAGGCTCCGCCCACCTGCCTGGACGTCATCATGCCCCTTTTTTCTGCTCTGCGCATGCACAGAGGAGGCGCATGCACTCACATTTGCAAACCGGTAGCGAACGTAAGTGAATACCACCCCTGCCTGAAACTATGCTACATTAAATTGTGTGAGGACAGCAACACTGCCCATTGTTGAAACATCATAAGATTGGATGTGGGGAGTGCAACTTATTTCCCAACTCAAGGATGGCTGGAAAATACATTAATGTGATTGTGGGGAAGAGGCTGAGGTCGTTGAGTCCTAACATAAAATGCTAAGCTTCCTTAGTGTTAACACTGGTTCGCTTTACTTGGCCTAGTGTGTAATGCAATCCAGCCTGTTTGGTTAGAGCATACATCAAGATATGGTACCTCCCAGGGAGTGTGGTTAGGGGGGTTGTGTAATTGCAGCTGTTGCAATGGCAGAAAATTCTTCCCCAGGTTTTTCCCCTCTTTCAGTTGAATGGAAGAAAATATGCTTTTAAGAAAGGAAGTGAATTTTGAAGGAACGTTCTTGAGCAGAGCAGGCTGTTCTTGCCCTTATTCAAGGACAAGACAACTGAAAAACGTGTTTTGAGTGTCCTTTCTTCCATTGTACTATATCATCAGCTTAGCAGTCTGCAGCTCCTCTTAGGGTTAAATGGTAAGGGATTTATGCTTCCATTAAATCCCAAGGGAAGGCAGCATGATGACACAGCTCCTCTGGGGGGCTTTTAAGCAGTGGTATGACCAGTAAGTATGAAGTCAGATTCCTATCCTTGAGCAATAATCAGAGAATTTCTCTTTCCCCTGGATAAATTCAGAGAAATGCTCTCTTCCCCAGTCCCTCTGCCCACACATCTGGTGGAGAATTTGGAAAAGCCATTTGGATCCAGCTCCAAATTTGTCTGCCTTGCTCAACCAATTTCCAGTTGCATCTTTCCAAAGTCAAGTTTGCAACATTGCTTTTGGTTATTCAGACCCTACAGTTAAATGTTGGGTGTTAAATTGAGTTAACTCATCTCTGCCCTCTGAAGCCAAAATGCAGAGGACAGGATGCGTTTACAGAGCCCTTTACCAAGCCAGCTGTTGTGTCAAAATGAAGAAGAAAAGCAGCACAGCCATGAAAGTTTTGTGGAGCACTCACAAAAAGTCAACAAGTGGATATGGCCCCTTACCAGAAGACAATGCAACAGATGGTAGCTGCTAGTTGATCCTGGCTTATCTCAGAAAAAAACAACAACAACTAAGCAGAACCTGATTTTGTTAGCCATTGAATGATCCATATCATCCCAAGAGAACATCAGGAAATCTTGGGAGTGAAGGATAGATTGGAAGATTGAAAGAATCTTAACTTTTAAAAAAAATTGAGATTTTTTTGTAGACTATCAATCTACATGTATGCTTTGTCTTGTTTGGGATGCAGTGGGAACAACTGGATGCCCCCCCCCAAAAAAAAACAAAACAAAACATTAAGGTGTAGACATCAACCATTTTTATTTTTGAAGAAATCAAGGTGATGTTGGGTGCAAATCTTTTGCTTTCCAGATATTTATTTCATTTTTAAGTATTAAAAATATGAAATGTAATCTAAAATATTGACCAACAAGTTTACCTTGTGCTTACTGCTGCCCATGAACACCATGTTGGATAGTTCAATGTCAACATTTTCTGGACTACTGGATCAAACTGGACACTCACCTATTTAGTAGTACTATTTTAGACTCTTGAAAACTCGCCTGGTCACCATCATTGATGTGCTTTGCTCCTTTAAGAGAAGCTGCAGTGTAAAAGTAAGGTGAAGTTACACAGACTTGTGTCAATCCATCAGTGACACATTTTTTAGATATAAAATTTGTAATTTTATTATAACACATATATGACATTCACATAACATACAACATATAAATATCTTATCATTTTTAAGCATCGTTTCATCATGGTCTTCCTTCTGTTATTTTGTCTTTTCCCCCTGTGACTTCATTTCATTCCTCTCTTCCCCACCCCTTATCCTTTTCCCCCCCTTTTCCTTCCCTTCTATACAGATCTATATATTTTACTTATATCTTTAGTATTATACATTTCTACATTCTTGCTATATACATTTTTATTTCACTCCATACATTTGTTATATATATATATTATAGTCATACTCTTCTCTTCTAATAATCTTTATTCTTTGTTTCTAGTCTTAAGCCATTTATACCATTTATTCCATATTCTATAATAGTCTGTCTCTTCTTTTTCTTTAATTTCTTTTGTTAATCTGTCCATTTCAGCACACTCTAAAATCTTATCTATCAGTTCTTCCTCATTTGGAGTTCTTTCCTGTTTCCAATTTTTTGCATATAGTATTCGTGCTGCAGTCAAGATGTGTAGCATCAAATATTTTATTTCTTTGGAGTATAGTCTTGTGAAGATTCCTAACAAAAATGTTTCTGGTTTCTTTTCTATTTGTTGACTATTTTAGACTCTTGAAAACTCGCTTGGTCACCATCATTGATGTACTTTGCTCCTTTAAGAGAAGCTGCAGTGTAAAAGTAAGGTGAAGTTACACAGACTTGTGTCAATCCATCAGTGACACATTTTTGTTAAAGATATTATGCAGCCCTAGTTCAGTGAAATCACAATTCACTAGTTTCTGGGCTTTTTTTTTCTTTTCTTTTCTTTTTCTGGCAGCCAGCAGACCCTTTGCTGCCCATTGGGAAACTAAAATAGATCTATTTCAGCCTTATAAGGCCTCATCAGTTAGCCACACCCTCATCTCATGTATCCTCCCTGTAAAGGTACAATCTTTGTTTTTCTTTCTTTTTCGTAGGTTTTATGTGTATGTCTCTTTAGCCAGGTTCTACCTACGTAAACCAAGATATTATGCAGCCCTAGTTCAGTGAAATCACAATTCACTAGTTTCTGGGCTTTTTTTTTTTCTTTTTCTGGCAGCCACATATACTGTACTTGTGCATTTGGTTTTTCTTGCCCAAATGTAGAGTCTTACTTTTTTCACCATTTCATTCAGAATTTCATTTTGTTAGATAATGCCCAATGTTCAAGTTTGTCAAGATCCTTCTGTATCTTAAGTCTATTTTCCGGAGTGTTGACTATTCCTGCTAGCTTGGTGTCTTCTGAAAATTTGATGAATTCCCCATCCATCCCCTCGTTCAAATCATTGATGATGATGTTGAAGAGTACTGGGCCTAAAACAGAGCCTTAGAGTACCTCACTGCATACTTCTCTCCATGTAGATGCAATTCCATTGAGGACTACACGTTGAGTGTGGTTGGTCAGCCAGTTACGAATCCATCTGGTGGTGATGCTGTCTAACCCACATTTTTCTATTTTATCTAGTAGTAGGTTATGGTCTACTTTATCAAATGCCTTACTGAAGTCCAAGTAAATTATATCGACACCATTCCTCTGGTCCACTAATTTTGTCACTTTATCAAAGAGTGCAATAAGATTAGTCTGGCATGATCTGTTTTTGACAAACCCATGTTGGCTTTTGGTTATTACTTTGTTTGCTTGTAGGTATTCACTGATTCGTTGCTTGATTATCTTTTCCAGAATATTCCCTGGTATTGAGGTCAGGATGACAGGCCTGTAGTTTCCTGGATCTATTTTTTTTCCTTTTACATCAGCTCTTTTCCAGTCCTTTGGCAGTTCCCCGGTGCTCCAGGATCTTTGAAAGATATAGTTCAGTGGTTCTGAGAGCTTGTCTGCCAGTTCCTTCAGAACCTTGGGTTGTAGTCCATCTGGTCCTGGTGATTTGAACTCATCTAGGGTAGGCAGGTGCTCACTTACCATTTTCTTCCCTATTTTAACTTGTGTTCCTAGTCTGTTTTTTGTGGTGCTGTTTTTGATAGGTTGGACTGTTTTTTCCCTTTGTGTAAAGACAGATGCAAAAAATGAGTTAAGTAGTTCTGCTTTCTCCCTGTTGCTTGTCACCTTCTTGCCACTTTCTCCCAGCAATGGACCAATTGTTTCCTTGACTTTTCTCTTGTTTTTAACATGTTAGAAGAAGCTTTTTTTGTTATTTTTTTTTACTTTTGTTGATGTTCAAGCTTGTTTTCATTTAATTATTGGAAGGGAGGAAGAGAAGAACAGCTGTGAACAGAGACAGCAATATTGGAGGAGCTTTTCAGACTTGATCCCAGCAAGTTTCTTTAAAATAAAAGAAGACAAGAACACTTGTTAAAACAAACATCAGTCTCACTTTGAGGGATAAATAGGTCCATGGAAAGAGAATGGTTTTCTATGCAATTAAAATATCACTTTAGTAAAACCATGGATAGATTCATTAGCAAGCAAAGGGGAGAGAGAGAAAAAGGGGATATATCTATCTCAGTGGGTGATTTGGAATGTTTCCCCCTCTCAGAGTTGTTATCAGGGTATAATGATAAGGATTTAGTAAGATTATCTCCCAGGGCTTTTCGATTCCCAAAAAAGCAGGAAGCTAAAGGCCCTGGTAAATGTGATAGGTACAAATAAATGTTTTTAAAACTATCTCCTTGAAGTCAAGCTGACCTTCTGATGGCTTCAAGGATTTATTTGGATAGTTTTTGTAATAAAATACAAATAGTTTGCCATTGTCCATATCCAGGCTCAGTATCTTCAGGAAAGGTAAAAAAAAAAAAAAGCAAGATGGCAGATGTAGCAGCAAAAGGAAGCCTCACCCCTGTTGTAGTTACACTGACATTGTCAGAGTATGAATGTTCATAGACTGGAATAGACATGGCAATAACAGTCCCCAGCCATTGGGGACTGTTTGGAAACTGAAACATAGTATTTGTTTGCATAGGGCCATAAGAGACCGTTTGGAGTCTGGTCGTGGCTTAGACTTGCTGAACTGTATAGAAGAGTTGGTTTGGCCTCTGTAATGTGAGCCTCTGTACAATATATTAGCCTCTGAATCTCTCTACTCTGTAATGACTTGCTTCTATGAATATTGCTTCTGTGTTCCTGATATTATATGCTGAATCCTGCTGAAGTTCATTTACTTGTGTGCTGGTCGGATGTGCTGCAAACTCTGACAAACATTGACAATGCACATTGATAAAGGGGTGCATTTGTCATCAACACTGTCTTGTTTTTCATTATTCCCCAACCCAACCATGGCAGACAATGCTGTCCAGTAAGCTTTTACAACTCTCTGATCTAACCAAAAGTCTGGTGGTCTCCCATCTAAGCACCCATCCATCCCAATCTGGTTAATATTTTGACCTCAGCCAAAATTAGGTAGTTGCTGTTATTTTTGGTGAAAAGAACATGTCTGCTACAAATAGGAAAGTTCCTTTAGTGTTTCTCTCTGTCTGATCTTCTACTTTCCATTTGCACATATGCTTGTCATTGATATGCTTGAATAACCCACAAATGGCTCATCCTAAACTATAAATCATGATTTACCCACTTAGTTCACATGATCCAAAATCTGCTTGTAGCAGCCTATGACCTGTTTGAGATTTGCAAACAGTTGACCACCTGCAAACATTTAAGGGCCACCAGACCACATTGCTAAAGTTTGGCAGAAATTATAGGTCATTTCAACAGCATCATTCATTCATTCATTCAATCAATTTGTGTAGCCACCCATCTCAAACGAGTGACTCTGGGTGGTGAACAGTCATATCAGTTTTGATTTTTAAAATGTAAGTAACAGTTGTCAGGTGGAGTGTGTGTGTAATGATCTAAATCAGGGGTGTCCAATCCTGGCAACTTTAAGACTTGTGGTTGGGGAATTCTGGGAGTTGAAGTCCAAGATTGGACATCCCTGATCTAGAGTGAGGCCAATAACCTTTTGTCCCCAAATTGCTCCTTGCATAGGGATGGGATTTTGCATTGGCAGCACAAACACTCAGGCAGGCACAAAAAGAGTGCTTGGGCTGTTTGAACTATGTGTTTAATTCAAAATAATTATCCCAACACGAGTGTCCACAGGATACAGTAAAAAAAATCAAGATGGTAGCATTTTGATTACCATTGCCTTGACTTTTTTTAAAATCATACCCTGCAGACACCCATCTATCTAAACAGGCTGCCACTTCTAGTCTAGTCTGTACTTAATTGTGTGACTGAACAAATATTTCATAGTAGCCTTTTCTTTGTAGGGAGAAAGGAATTCATGGTGATCTGGGACCTCCATACATCTGGACTGAGCTTCACGGAGGAGGTTGAATGTCATCTTTACAACAGCAACAGTTTCTCACAAATCTCCAGTTAAATGATGCAACAAACATTTTAATTTAAAGGCATAATCATATAAGAATATAGATTCTTAAAAATCCAAATAGCATTGTAAACCATTGTAAACAATTTGCTTCCCACATAGTTGTTATCGGGAGAATTTGTTTTCAAAATGGCCATCCAGATTCTCTTTAGAACAGGGCTGTCAAACACGCGGCGTCATGGTGGCGTCACGTGATGTATCACAACTTTTCCCCCCTTCGCTAAACCGGGCGTGGGCATGGCCAGCACGTGACACATCCGGCTCATGGGCCGCAAGTTTGACAGGCCTGTTTTACAACATCTAGCAAAAGAAGATCTCCTGAGGCAGGTCTGTCCCATTGTTGACATCTAGCAAAAGAAGATCTCCTGAGGCAGGTCTGTCCATTGTTGAACACTTCTTATCGTTCAGACATTTTTCCTGATGCCAAATTACTGAAATGTACTTCCTTGTAAATAAGTCATTGTTTCCTGTCCTGTTTTATGAATAATAATGAATAATTATATCCATCTTTTACATGACGGCCATTCAGATAAGATTACATCCAGGGGTGGGTTCTAAATTTTTTGACTACCGGTTCTGTGGGTGTGGCTTATTTTGTGGGTGTGGCTTGGAGGTCATGTGACTAGGTGGGCATGGCTAGCTGGTCAGAGTCATTTCTGGAAGGTCCTCGCACTTACGGCCAGTCCTCGCACTTACGACCCGACTCATTTGTTTGCTTTTAACACTGATCAGCTGTAGGACGGCCCTTTGAAGCCCCGCGGCAAGAGTTTAAACAGTTTTTTTCCCTCTAGTCATCAGCTGGGACTCAGGAGGCAGCAATAGATTGGGGGTGGGACCAAATAAAAGGTAAGAATAATGTGGGTGGGTGGGGGGGGGTGGGAGGGCGGGGAGGGGGAGAACCGGTTCGGTGACGTCATATCGTCACCGCTACCGGCTCGGCCGAACCGGACCGAACCGGGAGGAACCCACCACTGATTACATCCCTTTGTTCAGTGACCATTCAAAACATCAGTTACATCAGTTGCAGAGTTTCACATGATTGTGATTTGGTGTCTGGCAACCACAATTGCACAATTGCAACATTGCAGTGTCCCACAGTCCTGTTGATCACCATTTGGGACCTTCCACGCCTACTTCCCATAAGCAAAGTCAATGAGAAAGTCTGTGGGAGGTCCACACAGTAAGTGGCTCCTGCAAGTTGATCCAGCCACTTTTTCTCCCAAAGACTCTCTGGATGGTAGGAGGATCCTGCACCCCATAGCGCCTGTCTATACTCTATAGAACCCACCTGTCAGCCCTGAAGCCATAATGGAGCATCTTCAAGGCTGCCACAGTGAAGCCTGTTGGAGCTGTGGGAAAGGGAGATAGCTGGGGCCTTGTAGCCAAAATAAAATTCTTTCTCCTGTGAACCAAGGACATTCCCACCAGGTGCTGGGGAGGCGTGGACTGACGCCAACTGGAGTTGGGACGGTGACCTGATTGGACCATGTGATGGGTGTGGGGGAAAGAACTTTGGGTTTTGATTTGGGTGGGGAAAACGTCGGGTCTTTCAAAATCAGGTTTTCACCAGCTGTGCCAATATGACATGCCTAATAAACCCGTGCTTTGAGGAAACCCCAGGCCTCAGAATTTTGATTGAATTGGGTCTGTTACTTCGAACTCTGGTGCCCACACCTTTACACCACTCTTTCACACCCATCCATAACACCCACTTGTGACTGCCTCTGAAGCCATCTGCTGAGAAACTAGTGAACTTCCTTATGCAGTTGTTGGCCACCCTAAGAACAGACTGCAGGACTACATGGGCAATGAATTTGAACCAGTAAAGTACTGCTTATATTCTTCTGAAGACAATTCAAGTTTCTGCAAACTTTTGTTCTCCAGACTTAAACTCGTCTGATGCCTCCAACCATTCTTCATATGGTTTTCCTTTCAGCTTATCATCTTGATTGCTCTTCTCTGGCCAAGCTCTACTTTGTCAATATCTTTATTAAGCTGTGTGCCCAGAACTGGACACATTGTTCTGAAGGCAGTCTAATGAAGAATGGCGAGGAACAATTATTTCTCTTTGATGTACATATCAATGACCTATCTTTCACTGTATTATCACAGCAGTCTTCTATACTTCTATTAAATCCCAAGAAATGATATAATGAGAGAATTCATTTTGGAATTTACAATGGTGACTTGACTGCCATCACTAAGGGAAGTTCTGTCCTTGAGAAAGTCTCTTTTTTCTGGAAAAGTTCAGAATAAATGCATATTCAATTTCTCTGCTGTTGAACTTGAATTCCAGAAGGCAATTTGTGCTCAGCTTTATATGTATGGAGTAGGATTTAGAGAGTTCCCTGCACAAAGAGTGTTTCTGAGTTAATATGTTGACTTTTTCTTCAACCGCAGCCATTCATGGATTGCACCTCTGAAGAGCCTCTGTTTGATGGACTTATGCATGCAAGGAGAAGTGAACCAGAGACAGGAAAGATCTGAAAAGCTTCACATGTGCAGGGAGCACAGGATTCAAGACTCTGGATAATGAAATAATCTTGAGATTACTTTACAAGCCCTACTAGCACCTTTTGTGGATGCTGCTGCACTTCGACAGGAATTCGTCTCCTGCAACTCTCTTTAGCTTTCCACGCAGGTATCAACAGTTTTAGCACTGCAAACTAAATTTGCAGGAAAAAAAATTGTGAGTGAAAGTTATAAATCAATGATGTTCAACTACTTTGTTGGGTGAAGTGATGCACCTGGCATTTCAAAGTTCTCCTAAGGTCTGAATACCCAAGAGGTCAGGCAGGGCTTGGTTAAATAAGCAGTCAGGATCACAACAAAATCTCATTTTAATTTTAAATTTCATGAAGCACAGTTCAAAAGTTTATTCTTAACAGATTTAGTATTTCCCTCTGTTGCCATATTCAAAATAATAACCTAGCTCCATGAAGATTTTAAAGTGGTTGTGTATTGCGTGTTTGATCTGTGGCCCGAGGTAGTTCTTTTGAGTAATAATGAATCTAGAATCCAAAAACCAGACCTAAAATATATGTTACATTTGTCTGTGCCTTGTTGTTATATACGGAGAATATTTATGTCCCAATTTGACAAACTCATTAATATATAACATGATTTCTTTAGATATGACTTAGCAGACACAAGAACCCCTCCTTCTTAACACTGAGAATGTTATCGAGTTTGGTAATGAAACATTTGCAAGAAAACCACCAAGCTCAAAATACACCCACAATTTTTAACAGTGGTTTTTTTTTTGTTTTTTTTTTGGGGAAGGTTTGGGCAACCACGACTGTAGCCACCAAGATCTGAGTGTCAAAATTGACTGGCGAAATTGCGAAATGATGTTGTATATTTGAGAGTAAATAGGGATTTTTAAGGATCCCTTAAAATTTTTTTAAGGATGAGGAAGGGATCAGTGTCCTTTTGGTGTGATTAGGATGCAAATTGTAACTAGAGAACTTTGAGAAACAACCAACCCAAAAACTCTCCTTGTTCTGTCCCCACTACATGTTAGTCTGTGTGCAGCTCGACATGCAGCTAAACTCACCTATCCTCCAATAAAACAGACCCCGTGCGTAGATCTGAATGCTTTATTGAAAGAACAGGATATGGTGAAACTGGGGAAATTAGGGATACATACAATGAGAACCAAATACAAGGTAGACAGTATTAAGTTACTGCTGAACATAACAATTAATAAATACAAGCAATTTAAACCTCACCAGCGATGCTCTGTGTGGGATGTAGGTTTGTCCTTGGATGACCATGTGCTTCTGCCTTCTGCTAAAGGAAATGGGATCTGGTTTCCCAGTGGGCGCTTGGTTCGAGAGCGTGGGCTGATGGGTAAAATGGGTTGGGTCAGCTTCAAAACAATATACTTGGGTCATATTTGTCTCTCCGGCCACTAGATGGGGCTAGAGGGCAACAACAGTATATAAAGTTATATGGTGTGGCATGACACTCCTCCCAAAAGAAAAATAGACCAAAAAGTCAGGCCTGTCCCTTTCCAGGGATGTCATTGCGTTGGCAGACAGGCATCTGCAAATTTGTGAAAGAGCAGGAGTCTGCATTATAGCATATGATTCCTCAGAGGCTGTGTGAGAGGTAGTTCATTTTTTATTTCTACCTTGAATCCAGTGAAAGCATGGCTAAATTCAGTGAAACCATGGCTAAATAAACACTGCACAGCACAGAACCCAAAGTCTAGGTCAGGGGTCCCCAACCTTTTGGACCCCAGGGACCACTAAATTCATAATTTTAAATCCCGCGGACCACTAATATGATCTGCCTAATGACCGGCTGGGTGGGTGTGGCTAGATGGTCATGTGACTGGGTAGGCATGGCCAACTTGATGTCACTCATGTCAAGGGACACCTCACCAGCCTCTACTCACCCCTCGCCTCCCAGCCACTCTCCCCTACCCGCCTGGGCTCCTTAGGGCCCCAACAGGAAGCAGTTGTTGGAGCTAAGCAGCCACCACGAGAAAGAGTTGGCAAAACAGCTCAGTTCAAATTGGATCTGGCCGAGAAGGAGGCTCAGCAGAAGCACCTCACTGTGGACTAGGAGCATAGGCTTTCCAAGTAGAGGGAAGACCTATGGGAGTGCAAGGCCAGGTACCGGCGCCTGGAGGCTCAGTGGGCTGAGATGATCAGCCAGTTCCAGGCCATGATGCAGTCCCACTGGAACAAGGCCCTCTGGCTCTTCACCACCAGCGCCACTTCCCTCCAGCCTTCGCTGAAAGCCCTAGGAGGAGGCTGAAGCAGACCCCACGTCAGAATTTCTGTCCCTCTCCAACCCACACAAAAAAACCCTGAAGGGGGAGACTCTCTGCAGCAACACAAATGTTCATTGCACGTATTTGTCCTAGGGGCCTGAGTTTGAGGATTCCTGATTTAGTGCAATATAAAAAATTCAAATAATTTTTCTGAGGACCACCAAAATTTTCTCAAGGACCACCAGTGGTCCATGGACCACCAGTTAGTGACCGCTGGTCTAGGTTGTTCCTCATCAGTCTTCTGGTGTCCAGGATGCACTGGACTACAATCCAAATCATACTCATCCAGCATGGCTTTGGACATAAACTAATAGGAGGAACTAATTGGAAAAAGTTAATTTTTCTATGACTTGGAATTAAGAGCCATCATCTGTGGTGTCACCACAATATACTTCCCCTGGAAGTTTTTTCTTTCTTTCCAAAATATGATTTATAAAATGAAGCATATATATGTATTTATTTATAACCATATATGTCCTTCTTAGACAAAGCCCAAGACTGAGTCACAAAAATGACTGTCTGTGAAGGCTCCTGGATTGGGTCTGAAAGGCAAAAGTGGAAGCAGTATGCTCCATCCCATATTTGGTAAACCAGGTTGCCCTGATAAAAAAACAATCTCTTCCCTGGTATAACCAACAAAACTAGGAGAGCCCATGGCTTAGAGGTTAATACACCTACCTAATATGTAAGCAGCCTGGGTTCGAATCCCAGAAGGGCAAATGGTTAGCTGACGAGGGTTAAATAGCTTGAAATAGATCTATACTAGCAATAGCAATAGCACCAGTGGTGGGTTTCAGATTATGTTACTACCGGTTCACTGCACACATGCTCGCTTCATGCCCATGTGCACCTGGTTCATGTGTGCGCCCGCTTTCCAAGCATCCACTTTGCTTGTGCATGCACTTTCTGCGCATGTGCCTGTCCTCAAAACATGCCTAAATAGGATGGCATAGAGCAGGGGCGAATGGGCAGGCCCACCCGCACTTTCCGTTACTGGTTCAGGCGAACTGGTCCAAACCGGCTGAATATCACTTCTGAACAGCACTTCGACTTATATACCGCTTCTCAGTGCTTTACAGCCCTTTCTAAGTGGTTTACAGAGTCAGCATATTGCCCACAACAATCTGGGTCCTCATTTTACTGACCTCGGAAGGATGGAAGGCTGAGTCAACCTTGAGCCTGGTGAGATTTGAACTGCCAAATTGCAGGCAGCCGGCAATCAGCAGAAGTAGCCTGCAGTACTGCACTCTAGCCACTGCGCCACCACGGCTCATAATACTAGTCTCCCTTTATTTCTTTGTCGGTAAAATATAAATTTAACACAAAAATAGTTTGTCGCAAAAGTGACTGCCTGAGAAGGGTCGTGGATTGGGGCGAAAGCAGAAACAGTATGCTCCATCCCATATTTGGGTAGACCAGGTTGCCTTGATAAAAAACGCCTAAGACTGAGACTTAACTTTCCTGTGCTAATACAATGGTTAGTTTGTTGGTAGGGATAGCTAAGAAACTCATTTGCACGGAGTATAGCACCCAAAAAGGTCTGCACCTAAAACCTCCATTGTTTCTTCAGCCCAGTTACAGCAAGTGAATAGTTAATTCTAATCTCAAAGATTTCCAGTAAATCCTGTTAATGTAGAATGCTTGATTCCTGTTCAAATATACACTCTGTTAGGAACACAGTGAGATAAAGCTTCAGCCAACCAGTCAGTAGGGACTAAAGAATCTTCCTCCTTTTTTGGGTTTTTTTTTTTTACCTATCAACCCCATGTTGCAAGTACAGTTCAATTTAAATGTACAGTCTGACCTTTTCAAGATCACAGGCTGTTACTCTACAAAGACAAAGATCAAAGGTCCAAAATGTTTGCAAGGGCAGAGATTCTTCTTTTTACTGTTTGCTCAACCTGACTCATTTCTTTTGGAATTGGTTGACACCAGCAGGTTAGATTCCATGTGCCTGAATAAAGTTTTCCACTGAGCAACGTACACAGGGAGATGCCGCCTCTGTAAAATCACACAGGGGAGTTCTCTTGTGTTACTGCAAAAAATGTGTGTACAGCTACCGAAAATGTATATTAATCGTGGCTGCGTGCGGTGTGCTTTTGGCCAATTCCAGAATAATGCTTTGGAGTGCATGAGAACACGAACTTATTGGCTTGCAACTCTTTACACTGGGATTGTGCTATTTCCTAGGATTGCGTAGAGATTGTTTTACAGATGTTCCCGAGCTGGTTTGACAAGCTGCTGATAGATAGTATTTCATGCTACTTTATGTTCCAAAGCTCCTCTTTGGAACGCAGTCCTAAATGCTACACAAACCTTAATATTATCAGTCTCCTTAGTGTGTGACCTTCTAAAATGTATTTAAGAACCATCAAACATAGGCCAGGATAATTAGAAACCTTTAGGCCAGCCTTCTTCAACCAAGGATTTTCTAGATAAACTGTGAATACCCCTCCTCTAATTTGTATCCAATATGGCTTCTTAGCTTAGAACAGTGATGGCTAACCTTTTTGCCATAGCATGCCAAAAGCAGGAGGGGGAATCCCACTGGAAGTTGGCAAATGAGCCGTTTCCGGCCTCTGGAGGCCTCCGGGGGAGGGGGGAGGCCATTTCCGCCCTCCCCAAGCTCCTAGAAAGGCTTTGGAGCCTGGGGAGAGCAAAAAATGAGCCTTCCCCAGCCCCCCCCAGGCATTCCAGAAGCAGGAAACAGCCTGATTGCCTACTTCTGGTGGCCCCAGAAGGCCTGAAAGTCAGTTGGCCAGTACACGCATGTGCACTGGAGCTAAGCTCACGTGCCCACCGATATGGCTCCGTGTGTCACCTATGGCATGTGTGCCATAGGATCACCATCATGGCTTAGAAGAATAAGAGTTGTGATCCCAGAATTGTATCCAACAATATATAATTATTGCTCATTATTGTACATTTTACCAAGTCTTGAAAATGTGACCTTCTTTAAGCTGATTCATATGTACTTGAAGTACTGTGCCTCACCAGTACTTGAATAAGCCATGGCTTATTCAACTATCTATGGTTTAACACCATAAACGAAACACTATGGTTTAGTTTAGCATTATGTCTATAGTCAACAGACATAGGGGTGAGTATTATTTCCAATCCCTATTTTACTTACTGTAGGCTTCAAACTTCATTTTTCCATTTGATCTACTATCACCGTACCAGAAGGTTAAGCCCACTTTCCCTGTAGCAGCTAAATGTTTCTGCCTTTGTTGTGGTCTACTAACATTTGTCAATCTTTCTCATCCTTGTGGACTTATCAACACCCTATTTTTCTCTCTCTCTAAATATACTCCCATCCTAAATCTTAACATCTTTTGCAAACTTCAGCTCAGATTGCTCTCTTCCTAAGAATCTGACGCTGTGCTTGTACTTAAATTTGGTGATTTGCTTCTCTGTTTTCTATACCCGTCCCCATTCTATTTGTATTCATTGGAATTCCTTCTTCTGTAGCTGTCATTGCTCTTTTCAAATATCACCACTTTCCCTTGCTTCCTAGAATAGATTACCACCCTGTCTTTAGTATCTCGCTTTTAAGAATTGACCCATTCACTTTGTTACAGTCCGTATTGGGGCAGCAAGGAATGGCATTTAGGTATTTTTCAAGAACACAATTGCTGTTTGGTAGGCACTGGAAAAACCATGCAGAGTAACCCCCACTGTTTGCTCTATTTATAAAGTGATCACAGGGCACGCACCTTTTGATACAGGATGAGTTGGATGGGATCAAGAACCATTTCTGGATGGAAAGTTCTTATTTCTTCTTACATTCAAGAACTGCAGGCTGGTGACCAATAAACTCATGGAAGGCGTCTGACATTCACAGTCTATTCCGTCAAATTGGAAGGATATTAAGGAGAAAGCACTTGCATAAGTCTTTCAATGGTTTCACATTTATTTCATGTCCTTTTTTAGATGAAAAATAAGGGGTAAATGATGAAAATTTGGTAGTTTTCTCATGAAATTTTAACAGTGATGAGGCAAGGTGGAACACAAAATAGGGCTGGGGTATATTGGATCATTGGCCATGCATTACCATCCTCTAAAGAAGGACATACCATATTTTTCGGAGTATAAGACACACTTTTTCCCTCCTAAAAGAGGCTGAAAATTTGGGTGCATTTTATATTCTGAATGTAGCTTTTTCGAAGCTTTTTTTCAGCCCTAACGAGGCGCTAAAGAGTGAAGCACTTTGCCTGCTCCCTTCGAATCCCAGCTGTGAAGTTTTTTTCCAGCCCTAAGGAGGCGCTAGGGAGTGCAGCGATCTCCGTGGTTTGCCTGCTTTTCTCATTGCTTCCCTCTCCAAAGATCAGTTGTGCTTTAGAAGCTGTTTTTTATCCCCAAGCAAGGGATAAAAACCAGCAAACTAATGTTCTGAAACTGACCAGACTAAGATGAATACCTGGTAGGCAGATTTCCCCCCCCACCTATTTTCCTCCCCAAAAACTAAGCTGCGTCTTAAACTTCGGTGTGTCTTATACTCCGAAAAATATGGTACTACAAAGACCATGAGTCTTTTTGTGTGTCTAATTTCTGCTTGCTACCATCCACTCATCTTTCTTCCATTCTTTCTTTCCATCTACAAGGATAAAGAGACTTCAGTCTGTTCCTTTCACTTTTGTGGTTCTTGTGCAATCAATAATCTAGGCCCGTGATGGCGAACCTATGGCACGCGTGCCAGAGGTGGCACGCAGAGCCCTCTCTTGTTCTGTCCCCGTCTCACACACGCACACAAACAGACAGCCGGGGGTTAAATAAACTGGCAGACAACCAATTCTTCCGATAAGAAGCTTGGCAGCAACCCAGTAGCTGCTTGCCAAGAACTTTACTCAATAAACAAAATACACACGGTCAAGAATTGTCCAGTTCGTAAAATAAATCCAAGGCCGATAATGTTGTTCCCAAAGATGCAATGTGACTCGATAGTAGTTAGTTTTGTCCATCACAGAGTCTGAATGGCCACCTCACCCCCTTTTATACCCTGTGGGGTGTGGTCCAGTGACTCAGCTTAATCTCTGGCACTCCTTTTCTTCTGTTGCACGCGCTTATCTCTGCGACGCTGCCGAGGATCCAGCCAAGACTCATTACCGTCATCACTGTCCACCTGTGGCTGCATGGATGTGCTTGGCCTCGGCCCTATCTCTTGTCCTTCGGCGGACACCGAAGGCTTTGCCAGAGAGGAGGGTCCTGGAGAGGGAGGCCTTGCCAACTCCTCTCCTTCACTCTCGGAGTCCTCTCCTGCCGATGACAAAGGCTCAGGTAACGGAGCCACAACATCTCTATGGGCACACTAGCCATCATCAGCTGCTCAGCCAGTTGGTCTTCATGTGTGTCGGAGCACCAGAAACCCAAAGACTAACTGGCCAGCTCCGGCACGTGCGAAGACTAGCTGGTGAGTACGCATGTGTGCACCAGAAATCTGAAGACCAGGTGGCAAAGCGTGCGCATGCGCACTGGCCAGCTGGTCTTTGGGTTTCCGGTGCTCTGGTGCATGCACGCGAATGCACGCACATGCGTTCCAGTTTGGGCATTTGGTGTCGAAGAGGTTTGCCATCACTGATCTAGGCCAATGTTTTTCTGGGCTGGAGAATTCCGGGAATTGACATCCATCCACACAAGTTAAAGTTACCATGGTTGAAAAACATTTCTCTAATTAATCAGAAAATACAATCTCAGTCCATTCCGGCCAATTTCACAATGCCTGAGCTTGGTTTACAGTGCTTACAGTTATCAGTTTTGTATGTCTCTCTGAGTAATATCCCACATGTTTAGATAGAGCCTCAGCTTTGAAATAGTGTTTCATAGAGAAAACACAATTGCCCAACAAGACTGGGTCATAAGTGAAGTAGAAATGGATTTTTGAGGGAAAGTATTATCAGAAGACTGATTGTGTATTCTGATTGCCATCAACACACTGATGGGCTATAACACCTATATAAATCAGCCTTTGATTCTTTTTCTCCTGGAATAGTCATACTCATGAGTTCAGCTTTCCCGAGGCCTATGTTTTTGTAAAGATAATTCAAATCTATGGTCAGCTACCATTTGAGTCACTCAAGTCTTTTCGTTCCACCCACCATTCCATCTCTCTTGATAAGGTAGAACACAGAACATAGAATAACAGAATTGGAAAGGACCTTGGAGGTCTTTTAGTCCAACCCCGTGCTCAAGCAGGAGATACTAAACCATTTCAGATAAATGGCTGTCCAGTCTCTTCTTGAAAGCCCCCTGTGATGGGGCATCCACAACTTCTGAAGGCAAGCCATTCCACTGGTTGATTGTTCTCACTGTTAGGAAATGTCTCCTTAGTTCCAGTTGCTTCTCTCCTTGATTCTTTCTCTCCATCCATCCATTGTTTCTTGTTTATGCTTATATTTGAACTTGGGTGAATTACTCAAGGCTCAGTTCAGAATGTTCATAAGAAATAACTGATATATGATTATTTCTAAAATACCTTCCCTCATTCATTTGCCTCTCTTTTAATACTCCCTAAATAATTATTTTCTTTCAGACCATTTTGTCTATATGCCAGCATTCACCACTATCCTGTGTTAACAAACATTGCACATAAATGTTCAACACAATCTGAAGCACCAAAACCAAAGCAAACTGCCGCATTAAAAACTCTCATTCAACCCCTTTTCTCTTCGGGACACCTGCTAATGATTTATTATAGACAATTTAGTTCCTGTCTTGATTTGACATAAAGTTTCCCCCTCTAAAACTTCTTGTTGGTCCTAAGAATTTATTCTTTCTCTCATCTTTTGCCTGCAGGGCAATTTTTGTATATTTTCTTCAAACTGGGTATTTTCCTACGTAAACCAAGTTTCTCAAATTGCAGCCATAGCTCAGTGAAATCACATCCACTCTCCTAGGCTTCTTCAGACAACAAGCATACATTTGGCTGCCTATTGGGAGACTAATATAGATCTATTTCAGACTGATTGATCCTCATCAGTTAGCCACACCCTTACCACATGTTCCCTCCCCGTAGAGGCTAAGTATTTGCTTTCTTTTCTTATCGTAGGTTTTGTACGTATTTTTCTTCAAACCGGGAGTTTTCTAAAGAAGCCTAGGAGAGTAGATGTGATTTCACTGAGCTATGGCTGCAATTTGAGAAACTTGGTTTATGTAGGAAAATACCTGGTTTGAAGAAAAATGCATACAAAACCTACGATAAGAAAAGATATATATATATATATATATATATATATATATATATATATATATATATATATATATGTCTTTGGTTATTCAGGTCTTCTCCCACGTAAAATTGGAAGTGTCTTGGCGACGTTTCGACGAAGTCTCATTCGTCATCTTCAGGCTGGTGTTCTCGGCTTCGTGCTTCCAGGAGCACGAAGCCGAGAACACCAGCCTGAAGATGACGAATGAGACTTCGTCGAAACGTCGCCAAGACACTTCCAATTTTACGTGGGAGAAGACCCGAATAACCAAAGACCTACATATATATATATATATATACACACACACACACACACACACACACACACACACACACACACACACATGAACCAACTGAAAATTGATCATGTTCCATTCCATTTCTTGGCCATGTGCACATATACATTCTCATATGTTTGATTTTTTTTTAAATGAACCAAAAGTAAAGAAAATGGTGGGTGGGAGGATGATGTGAGCAGCAGCAACAGCTGTCATTAGCGCTGGGGGAAAAAAGATTCCTTTCCAACCATCAAAGGTTTTAAAACTGCTGTTAATGGCAACACTTTCCTAAAACAAAACAGAAAAATCCCTTTGAAGAAGACGACAGCTGAGGGAAGAAGGCTCAAGTGGGTGCTGTAACATGTAATAGTGATCAGAGGAATGGAAGAAGAAGAAGAAGAAGAAGAGAAGGAGAAAGAGAAGGAGGAGACATTGGCTAGGACACACTCTTCAACATATCAAAGCTCTGCCTAGCATTTGGAGTAAACCCTGCTCCAATTCAAGGGAAAAAAAGGCTTGCAGCTATAGTGACTTCATTTCACCAAAAATAGCCTCCAGTCATCAGCTTCTATTGCCAACTGTTTTGCAGATCAAAGGAAAGCCCAGTTAAATCACAACTTAACCTCTTGAGATAGATACTACTGGGAATGAAATGGGGGGTGGGGCTTTATATGATCAGCCTTCAGTGAGCTAAGGTATAGCTTTTGATATTTTATTTTAATGCTATTTTTGTCATAGCTGCAAAAATGTGATTAACGGCTTGATGGCAGAAATAGTCCGTTGTAACACCTTGCCACCAACCGAGGGTGATTTGCAATGCAAGTATTGAGGCCTCAATCCATTTCATAAAAAATCAGATTTTTTTTTTAAAAAGAAAGACTTTGCCTGTGCTGATTGGCAGTTATCTTTGAGACCGCCTTCTACCCCAAAGCTCCCAGCGACCGGTAAGATCCCACAGAGTTGGTCTACTCCGGGTCCCGTCAGCTAAACAATGCCGGCTGGCGGGCCCACGGGGGAGGGCCTTCTCTGTGGCTGCCCCAGCTCTCTGGAGCCAGTTACCTCCTGAGGTCTGGACCATCCCCACCCTATTGGCCTTCCGAAAAGCGGTGAAGACCTGGCTTTTCCGGCAGGCCTGGGGCCGTTGATCTCGCTTTGCGATCTGACGAGATCTGGCCATGAATGGTGTGAATGGATTTTCATGTTTTTCATTTTTTTCATTTTTTTAATTTTTAAGTGTTTTTATAATGATTGTTTGCGTGTATTGTGAGCCGCCCTGGTCTTTGGAGAGGGGCGGCATATAAATTGAATAAGTAAGTAAGTAAGTAAGTAAGTAAGTAAGTAAGTAAGTAAGTAAGTAAGTAAGTAAATAAATAAATAAATAAATAAATAAATAAATAAATAAATAAATAAATAAATAACATCTTTTTAGGTAGGTCTATTAAGGTATCCTTTTTTTTAATTCTGGCACCATGAGGTGAAGCTTCATTTCAAGACCAATGTTCAGATTCCGATCCCAGAAGAAAGCAGTATTAAACCACTTCTGTTTCTGTTATTACATCTTCTGTAATATGAGTATGTTCAGGTAACTACCAAAAATCAAATTCAGCTTTGCTTTTTTAAAATAAGTAAGGGCTTAAATATCACTTAATGTGACTTGTCTGCTATTGATCTTGTGTGGTGTGCCAAATGGGCAATGAATAGATCATGGTTTCTTTTAGAATATTAAACCATAGTTATCAGTTCATTTACTGATACCCCTCATATTATTTCAAAAGGTCGTGATCACTAACTGTTATTTGATCAACAATAAATGAAGAGCTTATCAGCATGCAAGAACCAAGCCTGTACCTTATCAACAGATGTAAACAAGGTTGTGTGGTTTGTGACATTCTGACTTATCCCTGCTTGTTTTTCTCCCTCACTGAAGTCTCTAATTGGCCTCCAGTGTTATAAGTCAAGGCCAACTAGAAAAACTTGGGGGTAACCAAGTGACATTTGAAGGGAAAAACCAGCCATTATTCCACAGCTTGTTTGCAAGAATCACTGTCTTGTTTGGGGCTTTGAAAATAAACCATGACTAAATATGACAGAAGAGATTTGAATATGAAAATATTTGATCCTTTGTTTGTCCCTGGTTGTTTATTGTAATATGTACTGGCTAAGCGACAACCAGCTCAAGTGGTTGGTAACTTCCTATCCAGCTTCATTTCTTCAACTCATGAGTCTATTCATCCATTGTTTCTCTTGACCTTTTGCTTTATACTCGCTTCTTCGCCAAATGGTGTAAAACACATAAATAAGGACAATGCTTTCAGATCATTGCATCATTTTTATCCTTGCAATTGGTCTGATTCTGAATTTTGTTACATGCTCCATTGCTTTCCACCCTGCTGTTTGACTCATCCTGGTTTTATCATGGCTGCTTTATAGTTCTTGTTTTACGATTATCTTGCTTTTTTATATTTTTAATTTTATTAATGCTCCCCAGAGAACCTCATTGGCTGGATGCATTAAGCATTCATTCATTCACTCATTCATTCATTCATTCAATCAATCAATCAAAAGTAATTAGCTGTATATGAAGCCTTCCTTGTAAAGTGTTTGAGACAGTGGTGAAATCCAAATTTTTCTACTGGTTCTGTGGGTGTGGCTTGGTAGGCATGGTGTGGCTTGGTGGGTGTGGCTTGGCGGGCATGGCAGGGGAAGGATTCTGCAAAATCTCCATTCCCACCCCACTCCAGGGGAAGGATATTGCAAAATCCCCATTCCCTCCCCACTCTGGGACCAGCCAGAGGTGGTATTTGCTGGTTCTTCGAATTGGTTCTCCAGAACCTGTCAGAATCTGCTGGATTTCACCCCTGGTTTGAGAGTATCAAAAGGTGAAAAATATACCAGCTGGACTTTCCTTCTATCAGTGCTTGAGAATCTGAATCAACTACATTAACATATAATTTGTTTTGAAGCCAACTAATGGTACAACTCTGCAGTTATCCACCCCTCAAACTGTTTAGGGCATGTTGTGTAAATTATATAGTGTGTATGGAGAGAAAAAGAAACCTGTAGAGAATGTAATTAGAGAAAGCAGGCAATTGTTAAGGTTAAAATTAGCAAATAAATGCAAAGCAATTTTGAGGGGAATAAAAATAATGTTTTGGAAATATGTGAAAAGGGATAAATATGGATACTTCAGCAAAATGCAAAATAAATATATGAAATAATTTGTGATGGAACTAAGATGAGGGGAGTTTTAGAGTTTTAGAGAATTGTATAGGAATGATAGTGATGCGTCAAAGGGTGCATTGAAACAAATGATATTATGTTCTCCTGCAAATTCATCATTAATGGGAGCAAACATGACAGGTTGTTGATATCCATTTGCATTACAAAATTTGTATTGTGAAAAGCAACTGAAGAGAAGAATTTCATGCATTTAAGTCATGCTGTGTAAGAATCTTTCTTCCTTTCTGAAATAAATTCCCCCCCCCCTCTTCATACCTTCTTTGGGTTTTGCACAAGGATTTCTTTTAAAGGCACCTTTCATGTTTTGCAGGATGAACCTTGATAGGGTTTATTTTGAAAGCATAATTGTAGAGAATATTATTCAAGATCTCAGAAGAGCTGAACCCTAATTTATATATACTATACCTCTTGGCTGCATGGACCTGGTGAAATGCTGCAAAATGAATTGCAATATCAGAATTCAAACCCTGCCAGGGGTGAAATGCTACCGGTTCAGACAGCTTCGACCGAACCGGTAGAGATGGCGGCGGGTAGTTCAGAGAATTGGTAGCGATGGCAGTGAGAGACTCTGCCCACCCACCCAGTTGTCGTTACTTCCTGGTTTTAACCAGGAAGTAAACTGTGTTTTACCCTCTGTGCATGCACAGAAGAGTTTGCGCATGCGCAGAGGGTCTTTGTGCGCACATGATGTGCATGCACGCGGCGCATGCATTTCCGAACCAGTAGGGAAAGTAAATAGCGTCCAAGATGGCATTGGTGCAGCAGCTGTACCGGTTTGTCTTCCATCGCACGTCCACGCTGGTTTTCACGGTCGTGGTGGGCGCCGTGATTTTCCAGCGGAGCTTCGACCAGGCCAAGGAGGCGATTTTCTGCTGCCTCAACGAGGGGAGACTCTGGAAAGACATCAAGCACAAATATGAAGTCAAGCAGGACTGAGGCATAGCCAGCAAAACCCTGGATTCCGGTTAGATCCTCCGCCATCTTATTTATTTATTTATTTATTTTATTATTTAAATTTGTATACCGCCCTTCTCCCGAAGGACTCAGGGCGGTGAACAGCCAAAATTAAAATACATACAATATAAAATTTAAAATAATTTAAAAGCAGAATTAAATTGAATTGGCTTCCCAAAAATTAAAACCCATTACCCTTAAAATAACCCATTAAAATTTTAAGCCAGCCCAGCTTGCTGAAATAAGAAGGTCTTCAAAGCTCGACGGAAGGTCCGGAGGTCCGGGATTAGTCGTATTCCTGGGGGTAGCTCATTCCAGAGGGTGGGTGCCCCCACAGAGAAGGCTCTTCCTCTGGGGGTTGTCAGTCGACATTGCTTGACCGACGGCACCCTAAGGAGGCCCTCTCTGTGGGACCGAGTTGGCCAGTGGGAGGTTATCAGTGGCAGAAGGTGGTCTCGTAAATAACCGGGCCCTAAGCCATGGACCGCTTTAAAGGTGAGAACCAATACCTTGAAGCGCACCCGGAAGACCACCGGAAGCCAGTGCAGCTCGCGCAGGCAAGGTGTCACATGGGAGCGCCATGTCGCCCCCATAATTACCTGCGCAGCCGCATTCTGGACCAGCTGGAGCTTCCGAGTGCTCCTCAAGGGCAGCCCCATGTAGAGAGCATTGCAGTAGTGTATCTTCACCCAACAGCCCTTTGGTTTGCAGCCAGTTGTTCGTCCAGCAGATGTTCATCCTTGCACGATGGCCCGGTGTGCACGACTCCCCAAGCGATGAAAAGATTCAAATGACTTTTTTCTTTTGGCTGAAAAACAGCTTAATAAAATGCACTCTCTGAGACAAGTTAAAAAAAAAAAAAGATTTCACCCCTGAACCCTGCCATGCTTCTACTCTAGTTATGATGCCACGCCGAGGTAGTATTCGGCAGGTTCTGACCAGTTCTGGAAAACTGGTAGTGGAAATTTTGAATAGTTCGGAGAACCGTGAATATCACCTCTGACTGGCCCCACCCCCATCTATTCTCTGCCTCCTGAGTCCCAGCTGATCAGGAGGAACTGGGGATTTTGCAGTAACCTTCTCCTGGAGTGGGGAGGGAATGGAGATTTTACAGTATCCTTCTCCTGCCACACCCACCAAGCCATGCCCATAGAACCGGTAGTAAAAAATCTTGAATCCCACCACTGATGCCATGTGCAAGAATGAAGGGGGCTGGAGTTTCCATTATGAGGTCAGAAAGCATGTTTTGTCTCTGATAAAAAATTCTGAAAGGCTACGTTTGGCCCTTTGGAACTGAAAAAATGAGACAATGCAACCTTTGTCTGATGAAGCTCACCAAAATTCTGTTTTTCAACTTTGAAAGTAAATGCTCAATCAAACTGAATGAGATCTGGCAGAGAAAAAGCAGGATAATTGACAATTATAATCAAGAAAATCACCTGAACAGTTTGCCTCCAGAAGTTGTGGATGCTTCAACACTGGAGGTTTTAAAGAAGAGATTGGACAATCATTTGACTGAAATGGTATATAAGGTTTCCTGTTTGAGCAGAGGGTTGGACTACAAGACCTCCAAGGTCCCTCCCAATTCTGTTATTCTGTCAAAATATTAGTGATTTAGAAGACAGTTCCATATAATACAGGGATGAGCAAATGTGGCTCTTTTACAACCTGTGGACTTCAACTCCCAGAATTCCTGAGCCAGCTGAGCCACATTTGCCCACCCCTGAGAAAGTATCATTCAGAGGGTTCTCAGGTCTGCACATAAATGGTGAATTTCCAAGAGAACATAACATCATTTGTTTCAACCCACCCTTTTGACACATCACTATCATTCCTATACAATTCTCTAAAACTCTAAAAATCCCCTCATCTTAGTTCCATCACAAATTATTTCATATATTTGTTTTGCATTTTGCTGAAATATCCATATGTATCCCTTTTCACATATTTCCAAAACATTATTTTTATTTCCTTCAAAATTTCCCTCTGCATTTTGGGATCAGTTTAAACTAGTGCTTCCCAAATCTACGTAAAGTACCCAAAATTGGGTAAAAGAGCACATACGAACCTATTACCCAGTCACAACATTGACTGAAAATGTTTTATCTACAGTGGATAAAAAGGACTTCCTGATAAGTGGTTTTGAATAATGAAGGACAACATTCGCGAGGCCCTTGGTTTAAACTTTTTTTAAAAAAAGCTCTGAGGACAAACTACATGCATTCTGAGTTTGACAGCAAGGTTTACATTGGGTACTTTGAACATTTGTAGGTAAGCAGAAAGGATTACAAGAAAACAGGTGAAGTTTAAAAATCACTTGAGTTATACAGATGAGGGGAAGTGAAAGGATCCAAAAAAGTAGAATTCAGGAGAAATTTAGCTTCTTTCCTTAATCAGTAATGGTAAACTTTCTCAGGGCAAAGGAAGCTGATCCAAAACTTGCTGATTGAGAGAATTCCTTTTTTGTTGTTGTTGCAAAGATTAAAGGGGAAACAAATACTCTTGCAATTATATTGCAAATCATTCAGAGACCTGCCATTATCTAATGCCAAATTAGGCCCTTGAAAAAGAAAAGCGAATGTACTTTCAACTGTCTTTAAAGCAGCATATCGGGGTCATGCTAAGCCCTCAGGTTATCTCTTTAAGTGTAACTTTTTATCTGCAATTTTGCTTAGAGGCAGAATGGAGTTAGAATTCCACTCCCGATCCTGAGTCCAGATTTCATTCCTAGTTTTGAGCTTTCTGGTTTTGATAACTTCCTACCTCACTCTGAAAGCAAGACTTAAATTATTTCAACCTCTACCCTCAAAACGATGTTATAGAACAAGGGTGTCAAACTCGATTTCATTCAGGGCTGCATTAGAGTTGTGTTTGACCTTGGTGAGCTGGGGTGGGCATGGCCAGGGTCCGTGTGGCCAGCTCAATGTCAGTCATGTCAGGGGCACCTGTGGTGGCCAGAGCGCTTTGCCAGTGAAAACAGGCTCCCGAGCTCCCGATAGCCTCCTGCATCCCTCTACCAGTGAAAACAGAGCTCGGGAGGGTTGCAGGTGGCCCTCTCAAGCTCTGTTCTCACTGGCAGAGGCACCATGGGCTGGTCCTTTGCTGTTTCCAGGGTGGTTCCACCCAGATCTAAGCACCCCACGGGCTGGATCCGGCCCCCATGCCTTGAGTTTGACACCCCTGTTTTAGAGCATTGCATACCAGAACAACTAGACACAAGGACAGTTTTTTCCCACATGCCATCACTCTGCTAAACAACTAATTCCCACAACACTGTCAAACTATTTACTAAGACTGTATTACTATTCTTCTTCTCATCCTTCCTATTACCTATCTCCTTTTCTACTTATGACTATAACCTTGTTGCTTGTATCTTTACGATTTATAGTTTCCTAGTATGATTTTGATTGCTTATTTAGTATCCTATGACTATCACTAAGTGTTGTATCTTATGATTCAGGATGAATGTATTTATGATGACTATGATTATGATCTATCATTTATATCTTTTATGCACACTGAGCGCTTATGCACCGAAGACAAATTCCTTGTGTGTCCAATCACACTTGGCCAATAAAGAATTCTATTCTATTAAAATGAAAAATCCTAAAGAATTACCGGTCACTTTACCAGTCATCTTAAAACACAAATACGCAAGCTGTGGTTTGAAGGATTCGTGTAGCTACTCAGTTCTTGGTAAGTTAAAGAACCTAACCTCTGTTTTTTGGCCTTAAAGACCCTAAAAATAAATGCCTTTTAAACAGTTTGTTAATGTTGATTTTATGCATTCTTGTGAGCTGCTAAAAGATCTTTTTGGTGACCTGTATACTTAGTTGAAAGCATGCTTTAATAAGCCAAAGACCACAAAGTAGCGCCATTTTGTCCCTGCTAATGTCAGGATCAATATACAGTAAGAAAACAAAACATGCTGGTGGGCGCTCAGGGGGAAAAAAAAGACTAAATGGTAGGAAAGGTCCTTGTGTATGCTGTGCAATTTTACCCTGTGTGTGACCCTTCGCTTAACATTTTTGTTTTTGAAGCTGCAAATTAATTGGACCCCAGTTAGAATTAATCTTCTTCCTTCCGCCCCAAGGCTTTGCTTGCTATAAGTTACATAAACAGATATGGAATTAGAACACTTTTAAATGTCTTAATTATGGAAAATTAATTAAGAGACTTTGCCCTGTGGGGGTTGTTTGAAGTCAAGCAGTATGATTGACCAAGGGATAATTTCCCAACTAATATTGGTTTAGCATCCTGTTGGATTGCTTCCTGTGACTCACGACGGTGGCACCGGAGCAATATAAAAGCTGGCACGGTGCCTTTCGACATCAATCTGCCTTTATGGGGAAAAGGAAGTCTTTAAAACTTCTTATTTGCCAATTTGCAACATGAAATCGGAGAGCCTATTTCAAAAGTTAACACATATAAACAAACACAATGTTCTGCTTTAGAATACAGATGGCAGCCAAGCCAATGTTTTTGCTTTAAGATTAGCCCATTACTTAAAATAACACAACAGTTTGGAAACAAACACAATTTTACTTGCAAAATCTTCGTCAGGGAAGCATCAGACTATAGACCCGGAAGTTATTGGGAATTGGTTCTAACGAAAAAAAAAAAAAATCAACTACAGACAACTGAAGAGTAATTTCATTGTAACCTGGAACAGAATGAGAAGTAAGTTGACCCAGCTCTCCTAAAGAAATGACATCTTTGGGTTAATCAGTTCCAGAGCTAATTCTGGGTGGAAGAAGTATTTTTATTGACTGTTGGCTCTTTCCTTATTACTGACTCAGCTTCTCCCCAGATTCTGGGATTTGTACTTGACATTCTAAAAATAGTTCCTCCAGGTTCTTGATGCAGCTTTCTCTGTTGTAAAAGTAATGAGAATTCTACATTGCACTCTAAACCACTGGTCTTTCATGCTGCTATCAGCTGTTTCTTAAACCAACTTCAGAAATTCCATTCCAGATTGAAGTACATTAACAATCTGGAAAGGCTGATGCTAAATCTGGATTACAGCCACCATAAGACCTGACTGGTCATCCCTCTACCCCTTGCCTTACTCAGCCATGCTGAGAAAGCAAGTCTCAGTGGGTGACTTCGGGGTGGACTGATCTAGCAGCACCTGACTTTTTTTTTTTAAAGGATTATTCATTCCAGTGGTGAGTTTCAAATTTTTTTACTACTGGTTCTGTGGGTGTGGCTTAGTGGGCGTGGCATGGCTTGTGGGTGTGGCAGGCTTGGTGGGCATGGCAGGGGAAGGATACTGCAAAATCTCCAGATTCACCCCACTCCAGGGGAAGGATACTGTAAAATCTCCATTCCCTCCCCAATCCAGGGGAAGGTTACTGCAAAATCCCCATTTCCTCCCGATCAGCTGGGACTTGGGAGGCAGAGAATAGATGGTGGCAGGGCCAGTCAGAGGTGGTATTTACCAGTTCTCCAAACTACTCAAAATTTCCACAACCGGTTCTCAGAACTGGTCAGATCCTGCTGAAACCCACTTCTGATTCATTCCCAGCCTTCTCTCATTACCTCCTTTGACACTACCATGCCATCTTCCCTTTCTTCCTTCTGATGATACCATCATAACTCTGATGCTACAATCATCAAAGCTATAGGAAACAGGTGGTTCTTTCATCCTTGCCTTCCTTTGTAGGTCTTCGGTAACTTCGTATAATGAAAGAATTGATACTCTCTAGGCAATAGCAATATTTCTATCAAGCATCATAAAAAAGTAAAGACAGTGAAATGGAATCTTTGCAGAACTGTGGGCAGAGGGGAACATGCTTAGAATAGAATAACAGACTTGGAAGGGACCTTGGAGGTCTTCTAGTCCAACCTCCTGCTTAGGCAGGAAACCTCACACCACTTCAGGCAAATGGCTATCCAACATCTTCTTAAAAACTTCCAGTGTTGGAGCATTCACAACTTCTGGAGGCAAATTGTTCCACTGATTAATTGTTCTAACTATCAGGAAATTTCTCCTTAGTTCTAAGATGCTTCTTTCCTTGATTAGTTTCCACCCATTGCTTCTTGTTCTACCCTCACGTGCTTTGGAGAATAGCTTGACTCCCTTTTCTTTGTGGCAGCCCCTGAGATATAGGAACACTACTATCATGGTCACCCCTAGTCCTTCTTTTCATTAAACTACACATACCCAGTTCCAGCAACCATTCTTCATACGTTTTAGCTTCCAGGCCCCTAATCAACTTTGTTGCTCTTCTCTGCACTCTTTCTAGTCTCCACATCTTTTCTATATCGTGGCGACCAAAACTGAATGCAGTATTGGAGCTCATGCAGCCTGGTCAAATATGGAAAGAGTACCTACTAGAAGATGGAAGGACAGAATGGAGCATGAGCTTCTAGGGTAAGTAAGGACAAGTAGTCCTTACTTACTGACCATTCAGCAAGCATTCAAACTTATGATAGTGCTAGAAAAGGAGACTTATGACCATTCCTTAAAGTTCCAGCCATTGTACCATCCTCATAGCAACCTATTTGTGATCTGAGTGCTTGGCAACCAGCTCACACTTATTTTTTTTTTAATCCCACCTTTGTTATTCTTATAAATGACTCAAGGTAGTGAACATAACTAATACTCCTTCCTTTAAAATGAAAATAGTATCTTTCCTTCATAAATGCATCTTGGATTTCTTGACTAAGATCATTCTTGATAGGACTTCCAAAGAGTCTCCTGATGAAATTATCTTCTGGATCTGGACCTGCTTAGCTTCAGAGATGGAATAACTGCAAATCACCACTAGAGAAATTCCCTAACATTGTTTCCTACAAGTTCTTACTTGGTTTCATGGGGGAAAATGCATTTGAAGAAGGGAATTGCAGTGAAAGTGGAGGTTTTGAACTTACTTAGTTACAAAGGCAGTCAAGAGATCTGGGTGACTATCCTGTCTTTCATTCCACCATGATCTTGCCAGCCATCTTTATCCTTCTTGGCTTCCCAGACTTCTGTTTAATCCCAAGGGAAAGTAAAGCATCAAGAAGGTTCCCCTCAGATAGAGTTCTTCTTTTGGAATTTTTCCTTCTTCTGGAAAACTGTGGTGCAATAATCTAACCTCATTATTTGCCAGAGTGTTTAGTGAAAGATTTGCAAAGAGTATTGTTCCCAATCTTAGTATTTTCTGGACCACTGGATTCTCCCATTCAGGCCATCAGCAGGGGATGCGATGGCTTAGTGGTTAAAGGTGCTGAACTTGTCAGCTAGAGTCCAGGTTCGAGACCCAGCACTATGTGACAGGTTGAGCTCCTCTTCCTTGTCCCAGCACTTGCCTACCTAGCAGTTCGAAATCATGGAAATATAAGTAGATAAATAGGTACCAGTTTGGTGGGAAGGTAACAGTATTCCATGCTCCTTGGCATATAGTCATGCTAGCCACATGACCACAGAAATGTCTTCAGACAACGCCGTCTCCCTCAGCCAAGAAACTAAGATGAGGATCGCCCCCCCCCCTAGAGTCAGACACAGGGGAAATCTTTACTTTTATCTTTTTTATATTTATAAAAAATAAAAAATATATATTTATAAAATATATATTAAATATATTTTATATTTCCTTTTATCTTTTACCTTTACCTTTCTTCCATTCCTCTAACTGCAATAAAATACTTTATGCCACCAGACTCCAGATTTTGGGCTTAGACAACTTAGAACTACGCTGACTTTAGTCTGACCTAAGCATAGAACATAAAATTATCTGCCACAATGTCCTTCCTGTCAATGAGTACTTCAGCATCAACCACACGAGCAAACAATACATACAAACTCAAGGTAAACCGCTCCAAACTCATTTGCAGAAAATATGACTTTAGTAACAGAGTGGTCAATGCCTAGAATGCACTACCTGACTCTGTAGTTTTTTTTCCCCAAACCCCCAAAACGTTAACCTTAAACTGTTTACTGTTGACCTCACCCCATTCCTAAGAGGTCTGTAAGGGGCATGTATAAGTGCACCAGCGTGCCTACCGTCCCTGTCCTAAGATTCCTTTTTACTTACTCTTTTCATGTATTCAAATTACGTTTATACTTTTACCTGTTATCTTATATATGCTTGACAAATAAATCTATGATTAAGGTTATGATTATGATTAACTGAGTTTAGATATGGAAGACCTCTTGTCTTGGTGAAGCAGTCCTGCTTTCTGTCAGCAAGCATTGTATATTACAGGACCTTAATTGGCTGCTGGTGTGTGTCACTTAAACATGGATATTTGGTTAGTTAGATGTTTTCTTTTTTATCCAACTGTGTGAGAGATTTAATTCAAATAATAATGAGTTTTTGTTTTCCCAACAGCCAGACTGTTATCCTTTGCCTTTACAGAGACTCATGCTAACATAGTCCATGACTTGTCCTTGAGGCTTATGTGAAGAGCTGTGATATTGCTCTATAAACCATCCACTCATTAATTTCTGCCACAAATAACTATGCATCATCCAGCCAACAAGAGAGCAGCTGCCTCTTAGAGTGCCTCGTATGAAGAACACAGGCTAGCAAGATGCAAAAAAGGGAAGATGAGCTCACAGTATTTGCAAATTTCATTGTCAACAAAGGACAGTTTTCCTGGTGGTGCAGCAGACTAATAGCCTGTTATTATCATTCAGCTGCCTGCAATTACTGCAGGTTCGAATTTCACCAAGGCTCAAGGTTGACTCAGCCTTCCATCCTTTCTAAGATAGGTTAAATGAGGACCCAGTTTGTGAGGGCAATAAGCTGACTTTATATAAATATACAAAAGTATGAAGGCTATTGCTTAACGCATTGTAAGCCGCCCTGAGTCTCCGGAGAAGGGTGGCATATAAATCAAATTTAAAAAAAAAAAAAGGTTCCAGGGAGGCCACCTCAAAATAAATCCCCACATTGAAAGCTAGATAAAATTCATAGCTGCCACCCAAACATTACCCAATATTTATGGTATATCTTCTTTGGATCCTGATTCCTGGAATTGTCTTTCATTTAGGAGACCCCAAGTTGATGAAAGTTGTCCACAGGGTCGCGATGGGTTGGACACGACTTTGCAACTAACAACAACCAAATTGATGATGGCAATGATAATGGTTTGAATTCCATCCCAGTTTTTTTTAACTCAACTGACTGCTCAAGGAAGCTAAAAACAGTTAAAATGCAAAATAGAATTTAAAAGTAATTTAAAATAGTGCACACATTAATTATTATAATCAAATCATGGCATATTTTACTGTCATTTTACATATTTTATATTGAAATCTTTAATATTCTCTTGATGATTGATTTCATAAACTGTTACAAGCAAACAGAGATGTTCCAGGACCTACCTACCTTCCTTCCTTCCTTCCTTCCTTCCTTCCTTCCTTCCTTCCTTCCTTCCTTCCTTCCTTCCTTCCTTCCTTCCTTCCCTCCCTCCCTCCCTCCCTCCCTCCTGTCTCAATTGAAAACTTTTGTATTGAAGACAACTTCTTAGAATACCATGGAAACCTAGACAACAAACCAGTGGATCATCAAACATATCAACTGAAAGTCTATGGAGATCATGGTTGTCCCAAAGGAGCTTTTCAAAAGGCAGCTCGACTTTCTTGGTTTTTATCTTTGGAAAAAGCACCTTTAGGAAATCAACCAACAGTTCAAAGGGGTCAATATTTTTCCTATCCTCCTTTTTTTAATGCAAAGTTACTTTTTTTTTTAAGTAACTTACATATCTGAATTGCAAAATGAATGGGAAGAAGTGTCTGGAATCCAGATCAGGGACCATTCAGTCCTGCTGTATTTCCTTGCTGGTTTCACTTGTCCATTCCACCCCAGCCCCAAAACCCAGGGGTGTGAACAGAAATCCCAATCTGAGCATTATTCATTTGTTGTGGCCTTTGGGTAATTTCCACAGCTGTTTTGACTGAGCTATATGTCCTGTTTTAGCAACAGTAACAACCTTTTTCAGTTGATTAAGAATCATTCTTGCAGATTCTAGGGGAGCTATTATTCTGCCGGTATCAGGAAATGGTATTTCAGAAAATAAATTTCTTTGCCTTGAGGCTACAGCAAAAAATTAACTGTTCCTAGGAAGCAAGGAAACAGTTGGCTGAGTTTAGATGCTGAAAGATTTATCATTCCTGTCAGTGATGATAATGGGGTGATTATTACCTGAAAAAGGCATCTGTGGATTCTGAAGGGCAGCAGCAATGTCCCCTTGATGAACTAGGAATCCCATAACTGGAAACAGGCAGTCTGGGTACCATATATCCAAGTCACTGCTTGCAAACCAACCTTTGCTTACCACTCTTACTGTAGTCCCTACAACATTATGAAGAAGGCAAGAATATCTTTTCAGCCAGCCCAGCCTGTTCGAATCTGGCAATTTCCAGATGTGTTCGACTACAATTCCCATAATAACCATTTGGGGGAAAGCTGAGCTAACCTGATAGTTGATTGAAACTGGAAACTAGGCAGTGATTTGTGTCTCTTGTCTTTCTCAGCTTTGTTTTCCAATTTTATTCTCCTGGTGCTTTGAAGACTTGTTCTATGGAGGTATGAAGTTGGTTGAATATATATCTCTACATATCTGGATCTGTTTTTCTCCCTTTCTTGTAATAGACTGGGGAAGGTGAATTTGAGCAGAATACAGAATAGCAAAGTTGGAAGGGACCTTGGAGATCTTCTAGTCCAGTGGTCACCAACCAGTGGTCCATGGACCACTGGTGGTCCATGAGAAAATTTTGGTGGTCCGCAGAAAAATTAGTTGCATTTTTTATATTGCATTAAATCAGGGGTCCTCAAACTATGGCCCCTGGGCCAGATACATGCAATGAACATTTGTGTTGCTGCAGAGAGTCTCCCCTCTTTTTGTGTGGGTCGGAGGGGGGCAGAAATTCCGACTTGGGGTCTGCTTCAGCCTCCTGGTGCAGGGCTTTGGGCAAAGGCTGGAAGGAAGTGCCCCTGGTGGTGAAGAGCCAGAGGGCCTAGTTCCAGTGGGACTGCATCATGGCCTGGAACTGGCTGACCATCTCAGCCTGCTGAGCCTGGTCACTCCTGCAGGTCTTCCCTCTGCTTGGAAAACCTATGCTCATAGTCTTCAGTGAGGTGCTTCTGCTGAGCCTCCTTCTCGATCAGATCCAATTTGAACTGAGCCAGCTGTTTTGCCAACTCTTTCTCATGGTGACTACTTAGCTTCAACAACTGCTTCCTGTTGGGGCCTTAAGGAGCCCGGGCTGGCAGGGGAGGAGTGGCTGGGAGGGGAGGGGCGAGTAGAGGCCGTCAAGGTGCCTCTCAATGTGAGTGACATTGAGTTGACCATGCCCACCCAGTCACATGACCACCTAGCCACGCCCACCCAGCCAGTCATTAGGCAGATCATATTAGTGGTCCGCAAGATTTAAAATTATGAATTCAGTGGTCCCTGAGGTCCGAAAGGTTGGTGACCCCTGTTCTAGTCCTCTGCTTGAGCAGGAGTGTCTATCCATTCAAGATAACATCAGACCCCCCCCACCCCCAAAGAGCATTGATACTCATCTGGAACTTCTTTTGGCTCCAATAAAAGGAAAAGAGAACAAAATGGAAGAGGTGGTGTTACTTTTAATTTCTAGCTTTAAGTCATTTTACACTGTGATGCTCCCTTATCTGAAAAGTACCATGGAAAGAGAGGATTCAGAAAGACTAGACAATTCTTTCTATCTCTCTTCCTCCTTCCTCTTCTTTCCTCTCTATGTACCCTCAAAAGTAAACATGAGCTCAGTTGTATTTCTGCTCAACATTTTGTTTAGCCTACAAAATGAGGGTAGAGATAACTAAATTATACGACTAATACAATCCCCTCTTTGTCAGAATGTCCATATAAGCTAAAAGGAAGACAAAGTAGACGAAGATACTTGAAAACTAGACTAAGCACTCATCACCATAGGAATAATCAGGCCTGGGAAGAGTCTGGCTTCATAAATAGAGATCTTGGCCAGCTGGGACCTTGGATGAGTATCAAATCAACTCTGAAGAATCCATGGAGAAATCAGGACAGATCCTCATTTCCCAGATTGCCAAAAGTGATGATCAAAAGTGAATAAGTGCCAAAAACTAACAGCTCAGTAAATATTAGCTTTGACAAACCAACAAGTGATTAAGGCAGTCCTAGTTTATTTTTAAATTAATCATCATAATTAGGTTGTTGTTGTTGTTAGTTGCAAAGTCATGTCCAACCCATCGCGACCCCATGGACAACTTTCCTCCAGGCCTTCCTGTCCTCTATCATCCCCCAGAGTCCATTTAAGCTCACGCTGACTGATTCAGTGACTCCATCCAGCCACTTCATTCTCTGTCGTCCCGTTCTTCTTTTGCCTTCAATCTTTCCCAGCATTAGGCTCTTCTCCAGTGAGTCCTTCCTTCTCATTAGGTGGCCAAAGTATTTGAATTTCATCTTCAGGATCTGGTTTTCTAAAGAGCAGTCAGGGTTGATCTCCTGTAGGACTGACTGGTTTGATCTCCTTGCAGTCCAAGGGACTCGCAGGAGTTTTCTCCAGCACCATAATTAATTATAATGATACAATAAATATAATAATAATTAGGTTATGCTCTATCAACATTGGGTGTGTTCTAAAGTGCCAATCCAAAACGTATTTTTTTTTACTATAAAGGATTAATGAATGATGCCCTTTCCAAATCAAAATATGTACAGGTAGTCCTTGACTTACAACAGTTTGTTTGGTGACCATTCAAAGTTACAACAGCACTGAATATGTAAGTTATGACTGTTTTCACAGTTAAGACCTCTGAAGCATCCCCATGATCATGTGATCAAAATTCAGATGCTTGGCAACTGGTTCATAGTTATGACCATTGCTGTGTCCCAAGGACATGATCACCTTTTGCTACTTTCTGACAAGCAACATCAATTGGGAAGCCAGATTCACTTAACAACTGGATTACTAAGTAATCATCTGCAATGATTCACTTAAAAACTGTGGCAAATGTCTCACTTAACAAAATCTTGGGCTCAATTGTGATCGTAAGTCAAGGACTACCAGTAGTATACTCCCAAACAGCCATATTTTGGGTCTATGAAGTAGAAACATTCATAAACTACTGCAATGCTCTCTACCTAGGGCTGCCCTTGAAAACCACTCGAAGGCTTCAGCTGGTGCAGAATGCGGCCGCGCGGGTTGTGATGGGAGCGTCCCGATGCTCCCATGTTACACCCCTCCTGCGTGACTTGCATTGGTTACCGGTTGCCCTTCGGGTGTGGTTCAAGGTGCTGGTTATTACTTACAAAGCCCTTCATGGCCTAGGCCCGGGATATTTGTCGGACCCCCTGCAGCCAGCGACAATTCGGTGCGTTCCCACAGACAGGACCTCCTCAGGGTGCCATCGGCCAGACAGTGTCGGCTGGCAATCCCCAGGGGGCGCACCCACCCTTTGGAACCAACTTCCTTTGGAGCCCCGGATGGCCCCTGACCTTCGCTCGTTCCGCCGCAATTTGAAAACCTGGTTGTTCCGCAGCCTGGACTGATGGGGGGTTTCTTAATGAATTTTAAATTGTTTTAAATTGGAATTTTAATTTTATATTGTCTTTTAATGAGGAACTGTGCATTTTTACCGTTGTGAGCCACCTTGAGTCCTTGGAGATAGGGCGGCATATAAATTGCATTATAAATAAATAAATTATAAATAAAATAAGCACTTTTTTTTCAACCCAGCCATAAAAATATACTCAAATTAAGTTCGCTCACTTCAGGAATTAACCATTGGAAAGCTGTGGCCTTGATATTCTAATAGAGTAACCAGGCACACAATGAAGAACACACGAGGCTGTTTGCATTGCACACTTGCTACTGCTGGTTTTGGTTTTAATCTGTACATTGCCCAAAGTTGCTACTGAACTGACAGCTGTAGTCACCGAAACTTTCGTTTAAGAAAATCTTTGTGGCTACCTAAACCAGGGGTCCCCAAACTTGGCAGCTTCATGACTCGTGGACTTCAACTCCCAGAATTCTCTAGCCAGTATAGGTATGCTGGCTGGAGAATTCTGGGAGTTGAAGTCCACGAGTCTTAAAGCTGCCAAGTTTGAAAACCTCTGACCTAAACTAATCAGTCAGTTAGATTGGGCAAGTCATCCTGGACCAATATTTTTCTGAGCCATTCAGGTAAAGCCATACTAGAACTCAAACCACTTTATCCAGCTGAACTGACAAAAAGCAAGGACAGCTCTAGGCATCCTAATATGGTGCTTGATAGCCAATGAATCTTTTAGCCTAATAAGTTGTCCAGGAAATTAAAAAAAAACAACCCGCTGTTGATATTCTTCATTTGAATTTCCAGATACTTATTCATCACATCTTAAAACTAAACAAATCTATTTAGAACAAAACCTTGTTGATACTCAAAACAGAATTAAACTTGTCAATAAAACTGACAAGAAATTGCTGGCAGTGAAATCGGTTTAGATACCTACTAAAGACCTCTCTTTTCATTCCAGCCATTCCTGCGAGTTATTTAACTTATTTTATTTAAATTAATATAGGATTTAATCTACTGTACTGTATATAATTGAATGTGGCAATCCACCCCGTGGCAAATTCTAAATATTGAATGTTTTAACTGTTTATATATTTTCATGTTGATGTTGGTTTCCTTTCTTGTACGAGGCTGTAAGATTTATTTATTTAGCTAGTTTGTATAGCTGCTCATTTGACACGCAGCTCAATGTGCTTTACTGTTAAAACAACAAATAACACTATGAAAAAAAACCATAATAAGACATAAAGTAGATTATTTCAGAACCAATTCAACAGCACAAAATAATACAACCAAACAGTCCTGTTTAGACACAAAAACCAGCTGGGTGACCTTGGGCCAGTCACTCCCTCTTGGCCCTAGGATGGAGGCAATGGCAAATTACCCCTGAAAAAAACCTTGTCAGGAAACTGCAGGGACTTGTCCAGTAGTCTGCACTGAATGAAAGAAAGAAAAAAGTAACAGTACATACACAAATAAAAGGAAGAAACCTTATAGTGTTAACATTTCAGTGAAGTGGTTTCTATAACCTAAGGCAGGTGTGTCGAACTCAAGGCCCAGGGGCCAGATCCGGCCCATGGGATGCTTAGATATGTTATATCCACAGAGCCATCCTGGAAACAGTGAAGGACCAGCCCACGGTGCCTCTGCCAGTGAAAACGGAGCTTGAGAGGGCCGCCTGCATCCAGAGACTTGCAGGAGGCTGTCGCAGCCGAAAACAGAGCTTGTGAGGGCCGCGGGCAGCCCTCCTGAGCTCTGTTTTTGCTGGCAGAGGATTGGAGGAAGCTGTCGCAGCTAAAAATGGAGCTTGCATTGGCCACGGGCATCCCTCCTGAGCTCCATTTTCGCTGGCAGACAGTTGCAGGAGGCCATCACAGCCAAAAACAGAGCTCGGGAGCCCATTTTCACTGGCAGAGCACTTGGGCCACCACAGGCACCCCCAACACAAGTGACATCGAACTGGCCATGCCCACCCTGGCCATGCCCTTCCTCCCCGCCCCCCAGGTCAAACACTACCTGATGCAGCCATCAATGAAATTGAATTTGACAGCCCTGAGCCAGGGGTGGTATTCACTTACCTTCGCTACCGGTTCACAAATGTGAATGCGCACTTGCTTGCTTCGCCCACACGAGCCACCTCTGCACATGCGCAGGACTTTCCGTGGATGCGCAGAGCGTCAAAAACAGGATGTGATTAAAATCTACACATTGTTGGAAAAAATGACAACGAAACACATTGACTTTAAACCAGAGATATTTTTATTAGGGATTTTACCAGAAATATGTAAGAAAAAACTGAGATATTTAATTGTGAATGTTTTAACAGTGGCTAGAATTGTTTTTGCAAAAAATTGGAAAGGTGAGAAGATACCTACTGAGGATGAACTTATTAAGAAAATTATGGATTGTGCTGAAATGAGTAAATTAACATTTGAAATTAGAGAACAGGAAGATAAACAATATTATTTGATTTGGAATTTGTTTTATCAATGGCTAGATAATAAAGCATGGAGATGAAATATGAAATTATTGTAATTATAAAATATATGAAATGTTTTCTTTTGTTAAACAATGGATAAATGAGGATAACATATAAAACTGTTAAATAAGAGAAATTAAATAATTGGTAATTTGGGATAAGGAATTGAGCACAAAAGAATTTTAACCGATCGACACAGTTTGTAATTGTATTTGAATAATGGTGATTTTATGTTTTGTTTTTGTTTTAAATAAAATAAAATTAAAAAAAACAGGACATGATGACATCCGGGAGGGTGGGCGGAGCCTCCAGCTACCGCCGCTACCGGTTCACCCGAATCAGATAGAACCGGCTGAATACCGCCACTGCCCTGAGCTTAGGCAATAAATAAAAATGTTGCTGCTACTTCCAGTAGCAAAAGGCTGGGCTGTTGATCATTTAATAAGAGTAGCTCAACTTGCCTCCCCATGAATGGTGCTTATCAGACTTATGAGGAGACGTGTTAGTTCTGATTGCCAGGATGAGAACAATAGGCACCCAGTTTTCTATGTTTGAGCAAACACATACTTGACCATCTAGAAGAAACATCTGTTTCAAAATGCAGCAACCCAAGCAGTAATGGGTGCCTCTTAATGTGCCGATGTATTACTCCTACAAGCTGCATTTGCTGCCAGTTGGCTTCCAAGAGCAATTGAAAGTGCTGGTTATTTCCAATAAAGCCCTGTATGATGTAGAATCTAGATAGCTGAGTCACCTCTTGTCTCCAATTGTTTCTGCCCACCCAGTATGTTCCAGCAGGGTGGCTGTGCTCCAGATCCCTTCTGTTAGATGTTATCATTGTGTTGGTCCAAGGAAGTATGGCTTCTCTGTTGCAACCCCAATCCTCAGGTACAGTGCATCCCCTCAGAAAACAAGATGGCACCTCTCTAACTTTGGTCCCAGGCCTGGGCTTGATGTTTGTTATTTGTTTACTGGCCCCTGTGTTATTTTGTTGGTGTTTGTTAGATCATTTTAGTCAAATCAGACTGCCTGTCTGATTTAATGGTTTTAGCCATTTTATGGGATTTTTTTTAGTTTTGTATGCTGACCTTTGGAGGAGAGAGGGAGAGAGAGAGAGAGAGCAGTTTACAAAGTCAGCATATTGCCCCCAGAAATCTGGATCCTCATTTTACTGATCTCGGAAGGATGAAAGGCTGAATCAATCCTGAACCCGTAAAGACTGAATTCCTGGCTGTGGGCAGAATTAGCCTGCAATACTGCATGGGTGAGATAGATAGACGATAGAAAGATATAGATAGAAAGATTAGATAGATAGATAGATAGATAGATAGATGATAGATAGATAGATAGATAGATAGATAGATAGATGATAGATAGATAGATAGATAGATAGATAGATAGATAGATAGGGTTGATAGATAGATAGATAGATAGATAGATAGATAGATAGATAGATAGATATAGATAGAAAGATTAGATAGATAGATAGATAGATAGATAGATAGATAGATGATAGATAGATAGATAGATAGATAGATAGATAGATAGATAGATAGATAGGGTTGATAGATAGATAGATAGATAGATAGATAGATAGATAGATAGATAGATAGATAGATAGATAGAAGAGAGAAAAAGAGAGGGGGGAGAGAGATGATAGACAGACAGAGAGACAGAGAAACAGGCAAGGAGATAGGCAGGCAGGCATATAGATCCAGCTGTCACCCTACAGGAAGAACATCTATGTTGATGAAGGGGACTCTTCTACATGGAGCTATATAGAATCATGTAGAAATAATCATGGAGTGTTAATAATATTCAAATATCACTTTCTCTTCCAGTTGAATTTTCTTCTAGTTAAACATTCAAAATACAAATTCATAGCTAAAGGATTTTTAGCCGTAGTTGCTCAGTCTCCTACAGAGTTAAAGCAGATTGATTAATGTCAACTGAGACCATTTACCATAACGAAAAGATTTGTTTACAAAGTGGGTTTTATATTCTTTCATGGTCCAAAATATATAATTACATAGAAAGCATTCTAAAACTGTGGAAAGGATTAAAATATAAACAGAAATAAATAATGTGCTTGTTTAAAAAAAGAACAGAACGAACAGAAACTACACTTACAGTTCTTACCAGACGTGTCACTTCCTTGCTCCAGGAGATGGTCTTCCTATTACATAATGAAATCCAATTATAAACAGAAAATCTCTTTCATAAATCTCTCTCGCTCTCGCTCTCTTCCTCCGAGAGAGACAGGAAATGCAACAACTTTAGGCACAAGATTCTGATAGAGTCAGTATAGGTTAAATACATATTTAGCAAAAATCTACACACACCAAGTAATATAGTACATTTTTAACACGAGGACAAATTAACTTTATGTTTATTTATTTATTTATTTATTGCGATTTATATGCCGCCTTTCTCCCTAGGGACTCAAGGCGGCTTACAAAATGACAACTTCAATACAAATCACAATACAATATCAAATTAAAATCAGTAACCCAATTAAAAACGATTTAAAATTATACCAGTGTACCCCCAAACGGATCAGTTTAATTTTGTGCAGGACGTGACATAGAGTGATCTCTTTTTTTTTTTTTTTTTACTGGGATTCTAACTTACAGGAAGCCGAAACTGTAACTGTTGCTTCGGGCAGCTGTGCTTTGCCCCTGAAGCCAAAGTTGGCACTGCCAACTTCCTTATTGAGCACCAGCTCTCTTGGCCAAGAATGAGTTTGTTTTCCTTAAATGATTTTTCTCCCCCACTTGATCCAAACTCTGACTGGTCTTAAAAATATTTGGCAGCCACTCTTTCTCACTTCATACGTGTTAGAAGGAAAAAAAATCTGTCTGGTTCAGTTCCAAGCTGGGAGAAACAACACTGGAAACAACACGGAGACTGATTGGAAAGATGGTTTATTGAACAGAACCACAAAGACGGTTCTGGGTCAGCTGAACAACTGGTTGAATAAGTGGATGGATCTTTATAGGTTTCTGTGATTTTGAAGTTTGAGCTGTTCTAGGGGGTGGTGCTTTCTAATCCTATCAAACTTTGCTGCAAGCTGTTTCGAAATATCCTGTCTTGAATGGATTTCTGCCCACAATATTTGCTTTGCTTATGAATAGAGCTATCTAAATAGCTGTCTTCCTCTTTCAATAAGCTCTTTATCTCTTAAGTGCTGGCATCTGCTGTGGGCTATTAAGAAAGACTTGGGGGCTGCTTTCTGCCTCTAAAAACATGTTTCTCTATTTTTCCTTTCGGGAAATATCATATTCTGCCTTTTTAATATTTCCCAAAACATTTCATTCTTCTGTGTGCGGTGGGCTTCCCGCATACATTTCTCTTTTTTTTCTGGAGTGCAACATTGCCATTTTGTTGAGCAAAACTGTACATTAATATCCAGCTTTAGCAGCAAAGCACTCCGTACCTAGCTGACCTCTGACATGATTCTTCGCAGAATAAATGGATGAGAGACTGCAACCTGTGGTGGGATCAGAGGCTTCCTTTAGTTTCCACCAACTTGTTGAAGTGTTGAGCTACACCCACAAACGTTACCTTTATGGCAGCATCATGCCAGGTGGTAAGTTAGCACCCACCCCTCTCCTAGAAGAATGAAATATTCTAGGAAATATTAAAAAGGCAGAATATTATATTTCCCTGGATGAGAAATGGAAAAACATGTGTTTAAAGACAAAGCAGCTCCCTGCCCCCAGCAGATATTTGGTACACATTAAGACTGGGCCAACCTATCTACAAGACAAAAGTCCTTCAGCTCCAGGTGATGGGATTAAGACATGACCCCTCAGGATATAATAGGATTAGCCCTCTATCTATCTAACAGCAGGGCTCACTGCATTGCGAAATCACCTGGGGACATTACATCTGCCCAACGTTCCACCGAACTTGATTCAGACAAACATGACTCCACATGGGATTCGGACTACAGTCAATAGAATGTGGCTCTTGCCACAGGAACAGGAAGCTCAAGGGCAAGGCCCAAGAGAGAGTTAAATAACCCTCACTCTCCATTTCATGTATTCAGCTGCACCAGGACTTCAAACCCATGTAGTTGTGTTCGTCAATAAACCATCTTTTCCAATCAGCCTCCATGTTTCCAGTGTCTTTCTCCCCACTTGGAACTGAACCCAGATGGATATTTCTTTCAACAAGTGATAAACCTACCAGATGACACTGCTTAAGTGACCTTTGCTTGTTTTTAGAAAAGCTAAGCAGCAAAAGACCAGCAAATCCCAGATCTGGTAATTAGATTGGAAAGTAAAAAAGCAACCTGGAGAAAACACAGTTGCAAATCATTCCTTTTTTTTTTTTTTTTGCCAAAAAAAGAGAAGAAGAATGGCACATCCATGCAATCATCAGGAGTCACATGCAACAATGAAGAAGATGCTATCTTTAATGTCTGCAACAGACTCTTAAATGCCTTTTAAAATAGTTTTAAGAGATTAAGAGCCTTAAGATTGGGGAGCGGGAGTTTTGAAATTGTCTGACCACAGTTGCAAACTGAGTAGATTCCAACCAGTTGTTTAGTCACTCTTTATCATCTCTATTGTTAAGACATGTGTGACAGACTGTGAGGAGGCCTTGAAAGAAATAGGAGGAGTTATAGAATAGGCAGTCTTCAGTGGAAGAGGAATTTATGAGTAACTTTATCTCATAATGGCAGATTACAAGTGACGCAAATCCCAGAAAGAAGAGATTCAAAATAAACTCACTACGAAGAAGATATCTTTAATAATCTCACTAATAAGAGAAGGCTGGAAGTTCCTGTTTTGGTTTCATGAGATTCTACATCTTTATGTCTAATTCTTGCTATTTTTGTGTGTCCTATTTCTCTTTGAATCAATGTTGATGCCTGGCGGACTGCTTGGATAAATCCCTGCAAGTTTCTTGACTAGGTTTTTCAGAAATGGTTTGCCATTTCCTCCTTTCTAGGGCTGAGAAAGAGTGATAAGGCCAAAGGTCACCCAGCTAGGCAGAACTAGAACTCACAGTCTCCTGGTTTCTAGCCTAGTGCTTCAACCATTCTAGCAACTGGCTCTCATCTTGAATTAATCTCGCCATTTTTAATGACTCTGTTGTTGGAAGAAATATCCATCTGGTTCAGTTCCAAGCTGGGAGAAAGGCACTGGAGACAAAATGGAGGCTGATTGGAAAGAGGGTCCATTTATTGATGAAGCAGAACCACCAAGCGCGTGTGATTCTGGGCAGACTCTCAACATGGAGTTGAGAGTGAGGGGTTTTTATATCTTCTCTTGGGCTTTGCACTTGAACTTCCTGTTCCTGTGCAAAAACATGTATTCTATTGGCTATTGTCAGACTCCCATTGTGCCATGTAAAAATCCTAGGAGTTTTATCTGAGCTAAGCTTGATTGAAGTTTGGCTGATGCAATGAAGGGGCTTGTTGGGCAATTCCTTTTGTAGCTGACGGTTAACCCTACCTTTGTTCAGACCTTGTTGCAGGGAGTAATGCAGTGGTGGGTTGCTCCCGGTTTGGTCTGGTTCTGTAGAAGTACAGAATTTCTGCAGATATGGAACTACGTGCCCTCTTAATTTGTATCTGTCTTTGTTGCTTTTTCTCTGAACTCTTTCCAGAATTTCAATATCTTTTTTATATTGTGGTGACCAAAACTGGGTACAGTATTGTATCCAAGTGATTCCAATGAGTCCAGTGAATACTTTCTCCTATTCTTTGTGTGGCTTAAGAGTGAGTGACAAATTAATTTCTGTTCCTATTTTTATCTGTCCAGTGTTGGAGGCCATGGGCTGTTACCCTTTCTATTTTTTACATCTGTTGTTGGGAGGTCTTCTCATAAATTTGTTGAACCACTCATTTTCAAGAGCTGAAGAATTCAATGAGTGGAGAAATTGAGAAGATTTTCATTTATTTCTGCTAATGTCAATGTATCCTTGCCTGTGGGAGTTTCTAGATTTACTTTTGTATACTTTGAGCTAAATGCTTGGGTTTATCCTATTTCCTGCATTCTTTCCCATAAGAAGGATAGGGATTTAGCTCTGTTGTTGCTATGCTTACTTAGTCTTTTACCATTTCTGCATGTCTTTTTGATCCAATTGAATCTTCTAGTGGCTAACCACAGTTCTGTTGAACAAGAACACATTCACAAAAGTCCTACCATGTCTCTTGAAATAAGGCCATTGGAATTTAATCCCAAATAATTGCGATTCAATTACAAATTGAAAAAAAACCCCAAACCTAACCACCCTCAACCAAAACACAAATAATCAGTAATTAACTGCAACAAATGCCTTTCTAATATGGTAGTTTTAACTACCTCAGTATGTTAACTAAGCAAATATCTTCAGGGATAATGTTTCATAAATATGGTCCCATGACTTTGAAAAATGCTGCTTTTACCGACATCATTCTATTTTCCCAAAAGGAAAGTAATTGCCAGCTTAAGGCAATGCTATCTCAAAAGAAAAATAAAATAAAATATCCAAAGAGTGTCCCATTCTCCACTTTATCAACCCGAAACTGCCCCTTTGATTGAAACCAATTCAGGATACTTTCCCCTTTCTAGTAAATGTACATTTTTATCATCCTGATTAATATTAATTTCCTGCAAAATAGAGTATAAAATCAATCGCTACAATTATCTCTCTTTCCGTGCACAAATACATACCGTGTTTCCCCAAAAATAAGACCCTGTCTTATATTTTTTTTGAACCCCGAAATAAGCGCTTGTCCTTATTTTGGGGAGGTCTTATTATTTTGGGGTTCATGGAGCAAGATGGGGCTCCTCTTGCCGTCTTACCTGATTTCCAGCTCTGCGTTTAAATATTTTCGGGGAGGGCTTATTTTCAGGAGGAGGCTTATTTTAGTGCGTGCGCTCAAAAGCCTGATTGGGCTTATTATCAGGGGATGTCTTATTTTGGGGAAAACAGGGTACATTCTCATATTTGAAACTTCGGCGACTTTACAATTTGTGGATTTCAACTCCCAGAATTCTCCAGCCAAACTAAAATCCACAGGTCTTAAAGCTGGCAAGGTTCAGAAACCCTGTTTTAGTACAATATGAAGTAAAGGTGTAAACATTATTATTATTATTTTTTTTAATTTGATTTATATGCCGCCCTTCTCTGGAGACTCAGGGCGGCTTACAATGCTTTAAGCAATAGCCTTCATTCTTTTGTATATTTTATACAAAGTCAGCTTATTGCCCCCACAAACTGGGTCCTCATTTCACCTACCTTAGAAAGGATGGAAGGCTGAGTCAACCTTGAGCCTTGGAGAGATTCGAACCAGCAGAAATTGCAGGCAGCTGTGTTAATAACAGGGTGCACTAAACCCCTGTACTATCAAGGCTGACAGAATGAGGAAAGTTATAGCTCAGAATGAGGAAAGCCATCGCTCAGAGACTTAAGACTTGTGGATTTCAACACCCAGAATTCCCCAGCCAGCCTACAGTAGCTGCATTGGGATGGGAAGGTATAGAAGAGGAAGACTAAATTGGAAGTGAGGATGAGAAGAAATTAAAGAAATGTGTAAGGCCACACTTGGAATACTGCATCCAGTTTTGGTCGCCACAATGTAAAAAAGATGTTGAGACTCTGGAAAGAGTGCAGAGAAGAGCAACAAAGATGATTAGGGGACTGGAGGCTAAAACATATGAAGAACGGTTGCTGGAACTGGATATGTCTAGTCTTATGAAAAGAAGGACTAGGGGTGACATGATAGCAGTGGTTCCAATATCTCAGGGGCTGCCACAAAGAAGAGGGAGTCAAGCTATTCTCCAAAGCACCTGAGGGTAGTACAAGAAGCAATGGGTGGAAATTAATCAAAGAGAGAAGCAACTGAGAACTAAGGAGAAATTTCCTGACAGTTAGAACAATTAATCAGTGGAACAGCTTGCCTCTAGAAGTTATAAATGTCCAACACTGGAAGTTTTAAAGAAGAGATTGGATAACCATTTGTCCGAAGTGGTGTAGGGTAACCTGCTTAAGCAGGGGGTTGGACTAGAAAACCTCCAAGGTTCCTTTCAACTCTGTTATTTTGTCCTGTCCTGTCCTCTCCTATCCTGATGCTTTATTTGGAAGCTGTACGTGAATCTTGTACAAAGTGATGTCACCAAATACAGGCTTTCGACTTACAACAGTTCATTTAGTAACTATTGGAAGTTATTTTTTTAAAAAAATTGAGACGCTTGGCACCTGATTCATATTTATGACACTTCCAGTGACCCTGGAACTGTCATAAATATGAATCAGTCATATGATCACCTTCATTGACCTTCTGACAGGCAAAGTCAACGTGGAAGCCAGATTTATTTAACAACCATGTTACTAACTTAACAACTGCAGCGATCCACTTAAGAAAGGTGGCAAGAAAGGTTGTAAAATGAGGCAAAATTCATGTAACTTTCTCAATTGGCAATATAAATTTTGGGCTCCTTTGTGGTCATAAGGTCGAGGATTTCCCATAGGTGGTTGCTGGCAGCTGCTTTTCAGAGGTAAGCATCTTCAGCAGCCATTTTACATTCTACCCTTTCTCTTTCTTTTCAACAATTTGTTTTATTTTTATCAGGAAATGTAAGAAGGCTTCCACAAGTCATTATTGCTGAAAAGAATTCATCTTTCTGTCTGATACATAAAATGTATATTTTACATACATATACGTAAAATTTAAATTAGGTGTGTCTTAAATTATTAATTCCCATGAACATCAGAAAGCCTCACACTAATGAGTGAGGAGAAAGAAAATATGCAAGTTATGTACCAAAGTTATTTAAGGTGGGGTATTTATGGCCAGTCTCAATCATCCAGGTCATGTTGTCCCACGGATACTTTTTCCAAAAGGCAACTGGACTTTCTTGGTTTTTCACTTTGAAAAAGTCTTGCTTCTCATCCAAGAAACTTCTTTAGAGTGGGTAGGCAGCCCACCCTCCCACAAGAAGCCCCTGACCTTCTTTTCTTTCGTCACGAGCTGAAGACATGGCTCTTTCGTCAATTCAACTGATCCGTTTGGGGGTACACTGTCATAATTTTAAACTGTTTTTAATAGGGTCGCTGATTTTAATTTTATTCATTGTGATTTGTATTGGAATTTGTCATTTTGTAAGCCGCCTTGAGTCCCCAGGGAGAAAGGCGGCATATAAATCGCAATAATAAATAAATAATAAATAAATAAATAAATTGCATTTGATTTTTTTTTTCTGCAGATCCCCACGTTCTCTAGATTACAAGTACTGAAAACTAGTAGCAGGACTTTCTGCTGCTTTGATGCAGGACCTTCATGAAACAATGATGTTAACCTCAACATAGATTCAATAGTGTCTACTTTTTTTTAACATCAAAGAATACCACTACTACCACTCCAGTTCCAGTAACCATTGGACATCCTCAACTCTGCATAATTTAAATTGAACTTGGACACTGAACACTATCTGAAAAACTTGATGAGATTCAAGCACAATTGGGGTGGTAAGGTAGACATGAAAGCAATTCTGGGGGGGGGGGTTTAAAATCAATGGAGCCTCAAACCTAAATGTGTGCTGTCCATCCAGAACAAGTAGATGTTCTAGATGAAGTTGCAGAGAACTCTGCATACTCAACATTAGGCCAAGTAAAATAATAATTTGGCTAGTTTGGATATATAGGATCTAGTTGGATTGTAGCCATAGAACATATTGTCAGTTGGAAGAAGTATGACAAACTCCAACCAATTCCTTATCTGTTGATTCACTGGTAAGAGGCAAAGGCCTTGGTATTTTAACAGGCTTTTGATAGATGTGAGCTGAATTGTAACCATTGCAGCTGTGGCTTTTTTAAAAAAAATGAATGTTACCATACTGGTTCATTTAGTGTATTTTTACTGACCTTTTAAATATTCTAACGTCTGTTTTGTATTTTAATGTGCAGAATGCCCATCTCATTTTGAACACCACTTGGGAGAAAGCAAATGAACAAAGGTTAGAAATGAAATAAATGAAAACATACAACTGTAAGCCATATTCTATTTTGTGCCAGATTTCATTAGTTGTGGGCCAAATTTTTGTATATTTGATTTTAATGGTTTTTAAATTTTGTAAACTTTATGTGTTTTAATATGGCTGTACACTGCCCTGAGTCCTTCGGGAGAAGGGCGGTATAAAAGTTTAATAAAGTAAAAGTAAAGTAAAGGAGCCTGGCTGCCCTATTTTTGAGCAATGATTTATCCTTATTTTTAAGAGGTGGTTCTGCATACTGTTTCAGCACAATAGCATTTGAAGAGACGTTCCAGAGTGTTGGGAAAGGCATGAACATAGTCATTGCAGTTTGCGAAAGTGGTTTACAGTTGTGTTTGTCAGATGTAAATGCCTTATTCTATAATGTGTAAATAATATATGAACGGGGTATCAGGGGTTAACTTATTCTTCACTTCTTAATGTATTCATGATTCACCACTCCCACATCTAGCTCCACCCATTGTATATATAAGGAGCTGTTTGCCCCCATTTACTTGCTTCTACCTATGAATATTCAATGAATATAGAATGCCTATTGTAAATAAAAGGAGATATATTTAAACCTTTAACTCTTACTAAATTTATTGAGTCTGATCCTGAAAAATATTGCAACAAGCTGGTAGCAGAGGATGGTTAATTGACTCAATAAAAATTAAAAATGTCTAAGAAAGATAGGCCCAACACCAGGGCATACAGCAAAGAAATAGAAACAGAACAAGAAATAATCAACGAATCCACAAATGCGATTTCGAGAGAATCTGAAGAATACACCACTGAAGACGAAGAAATAATAGACGAAAATGATGATGAGGAGGAAATCGAAATAGAGAATAACGAACTCAGGTCAGAAATATTAAAACTATTGAAAAGCCAGAAGAATGATGAAAGCCTCATCGCGAACCTCCAAGATATGCTGAAGAACAGCGGAGCAGCGAGAGAGAAGCACATCACTAATGAAAAATCAAAAGACACCAAAATAGTGAGTGATATGACTACAGAAAATATTGTTGTGAAGAAGAAAACCGGTGATCCCGCGCGAAATTTTGAATGGCAGCCATCTTGGTTTCAACAGACCTCCAGGGTGAGCGAAGCAGAGCCAATCAGAAAGTTCAATTCAAAATTTCTGGCGCGAAAAACATCAGACAACGAAAATGAAAAAGAAGACTCTAACACCTCTGAAGAATCAGAATCGGAAAGTGAAGAGGATTCAACAAACAATCAAATAAAATCAGCAATGAAAACGCTTTTTGCTGCCTTTGGACCAAAACTAAAAATAACAAAAAAACTAACGAAGAAGCGAGCGGGCAAGCCAATGCCTCAAGACCTGCCCGCTCCCATTCTGACTACGAGAGCGACGACGCCCGAACCCAGAGGGCCCTGCCGATACCGCCCCACGCCACAGACCGAAGCAAGCACCAACGCCGTCAAAGGAAGAAGAAGAGCAGCCGCCATCGTCAAGACTCCCAAAATCGAGCCAGAGACCAATTCGTCTGAGGAGGAGCAGAACGAGCGAGCTGCAACGAGGAGAACCTCTCACGACAACTCCGTGGAAGAAATGAACAACGCGCATGCGCAAGACTACACAAACGGTCCGGGAAGACATGAACTGGCGAGGAGACCGTGCAGGCTCGTTGCGAGCATCCCCACGCCGTTTTGTAACTTTCTGCATTTGCGAGACCACGGACTACCTCAGGTTGTAAGTAATGGACCTAATAATGTCGGAAATTTACCCAGTGACTTCCCAAAGCTAAGGGTAGATGGCATTAATTTGCAAGAATGGTATCAGCAGCTCCAGGTTGTCTTTATGAAGGAAAACTTACTGTTTTTTATCACTAGTCCCCCAAAAAGACCTTGGACTCTAAAAATAGACTGCTTACACCATAGAGCATTTTTCTTATTAATATCTAGCGTGTCTCCTGCAATGTATCATAGCATTAAGCAAAATATGACTGTGTCAGAAATTATTCAATGCATGTTCAATTTGTTTTACAGTGACAGTGTAGCTACCACCACAAGGATGTCTAAAGATTTCTTTTCATCTAGGATAAAACCAGGGGTTTCCATAAGTGAGCATTTAATATCTTTAAACAAAATAAGAGCTGAGCTGCATTTAAGGGGGGAGGTGATTTCAGATCAAACAATGAAAAGTGTTATTATCAACTCACTTGATCCATCATGGGACAATTATATGTCACATTTAGACACAATCAATCTAGGATACTTATCCATAGAAAGTCTATCCAATAAATTAATAGCAGAAGACAATTCAAGAAGGAATCGTTCTAACAATCACATAGAACACAAAACATATAGGAAAGTAGCTTTCCAAGAAAAATATAATGAAACATTTAAATGTCATAACTGTGGATCCAGGGAACACAATAGAAGGGATTGCCCCAAAATTTCAAAAGAAAGACATAGGTCAGAATATAGAAACAAATACAATTATAGACAGTCTTCCATGGATAGACATAGATACAGAAGCCCACCAAATTACAAGGACAATAGAGGGGGCAAAGATAATTCAAAGGATAGAAATCTGGTTCATTGAATGGATTAAATAAACAAGACAACACTAACACACAGCAGAATGAAAATAGTAATTGGCTTATTGATTCTGGAGCAACTAATCACACCACTAATAACAAAGATATATTGTCTTCATTTGTAGAAGATAAATTTGTAATAAAGGTAGCTAACCAAGAAAAGGTTCAAGTATTAGGCAGAGGGAATATAATACTGCCAGGTCTAGGAAAAATAGAGGGGGTATTGCTAATACCTGAAATACCTCATAACATACTAAGTGCCATAAAACTAAGTAGAGATTCTGATATTAACATAGTTTTTTCTAAAGGAAAGGCGACTTTAGAGAAAAATAAAATAGATATAGGCACTGTAATAATTAAAGGAGGCCTACCTTATCTGATAACAAAGGAAAGATGGTTACACAACATTGATTCAAATATGGAAAATTGTATTGAAGTAGATGATGAAAACATTAGCAACAGTGACAATGATGAATGTAAAATATCTCATGATCACAAAGATGTACACAATAAAAAAACAAAAAAAACAAAACCAAAAATAGGTAAGCCAATTCATGATGAGTGTGCTCACATCTTACATAGGAAGTTAGGACATGCCAGTTTTCCTGTAGTACAAAAAATGACTGAACACGCAGAAGGTGTCAAAATAAAAAATTGTGATAACTATTTGGAATGCTCAGTATGTAAATCTACAAAACTAAAGACTAGCCCCAGACCAAGAAAATCCACCAGATCAACCAACCAAATTTTTGATTTAGTACACATGGACTTAGTTGGTCCACTAACTCCATCAATCACTTATAGAAAACGTTACTTCTTAACCATAGTAGACGATTATAGCCGTTATGGATTTGTCTATACATTAAAACACAAAGACGAAACCTTCCAAAAATTTAAAGAATTTTATAAACGCATAGAAACACAACACAATATCAGAATAAAACAAATTATGACAGATAGGGGATGTGAATTCATGTCTAAAGAATTCTCCCAATGGTTAAAGGACAGAGGAATGCTACATTACACGTCTAGTCCATTTTCTGCGTTCCAGAACGGGATTGTAGAGAGGAAGAACTCAACATTACAAACCATGATTAGATGCACATTGGAAGATGCTGGCTTAAGCAAACAATTCTGGTCAGAAGCCTTACATTATTCCAATTACACACAGAATAGAACCTGGTCCAGCATTGTAAATAAAACACCATATGAAGTAATGTATAATAGAAAACCAAAATTGGCACACATGCACGTATTTGGGGTCACTGCAGACGTACACATACCTAAGCAACTGAGAAGAAAGGGAGAAAACGTGTCCAGAAGACTCAGATTTATGGGATATGAGACAGGTACTAATGGGTACAGATTCATTGATAGTAATAACAAATTTATAGTCTCCAGAACAGCTGTATTCCATGAACAGGCCAACTGGTCTAAAATACATCTTAATGAAATATTTCCAAGTGACAACAAAGATACAAAATCTCAAGAGAAAGGGACCATAGAAAAGCAAAACATCAACAAATATAAAAACAAAACCAAAACATGGACAAATAGCCAACACAAAATAAAGACAGACACACTAACTAAAAAGGAAGCAAGATATTTGCATGATAACAATAGTAAACCTGAAAAAACAATTAGAAACACCAGAAATCAGATGCCAAATAAATATAAAGACTATATAATGCATATGGATGATGAGTCAAAGACACCTAATACATATGAGGAAGTGTTAAAACTCCCTCGTGAAGAAAAAGAAAAATGGGAATTAGCAATGAAAAAAGAAATGGAAAGCTTACAAGGACTAAATGTATTTACACCTGCAATCGCACCAAAGGATAAAACAATTATTGGTACTAGGTGGATATATAAAATTAAGAACTTAGAGGGAGGCAATACCCTATACAAAGCTAGACTAGTTGCACAAGGTTATGCACAGAAATATCCGGAGGATTACACTGACACGTATTCCCCCACAGTAAGAACCGAGAGTGTCAAAACAGCTCTAGTGGTAGCATCAGCACTTAATCTCGATGTATTCCAATATGACATACAGACAGCATACCTACACGCAAAACTAGATAAGGAAATATATGTAAGAGCACCCCACAGTCAATACACAAACAGAAATGAGACTTGGTTGTTAAACAAGAGTTTATACGGGTTAAAACAATCTGGTAAACGATGGTATGATTGCTTAGTAAAAGTACTTAAAACCATGGACTTCAATGCCACCACTGCTGATAACTGTTTTTTCATTAAAAAGGGTGATGATTACATGGAATTTGTATTGATCTATGTGGATGACATTTTATACATAGGAAAACATAAAGAGAGAAGAGAAACCTTTGTAACTAAGCTAAATGAACATTTCTCATTGAAATCTTTAGGCAAAGTAAACAAATATCTTGGTGTTCAAATTAATAAAACAAAAAGAGGATTCAAACTTACTCAGAGAGATAAGATCATAGAGCTTTTAAATAAATGCAATCTAAGTAATGCCAAACCTTGTGATACTCCTATGCAAACTGACTTTCTAAGAAATACTGATGAATCATCCCCTGAATTCAAAGATAACACATTTTATAGATCAGTCATAGGTTCACTTCTTTATATATCTAATTGGACAAGACCAGATATCGCTTTACCCCTCAATTTATTATCCAGACATGTCAGCAAGCCAACAATGTACCACTGGGAAGCTGTTAAAAGAATATTAAGATATCTGAAAAGTACACTAGACTTTTGTTTAATGTTGGAACCTAACGATAATAAAGAACCAAAGCTTACATGTTATGCAGATGCAGACTGGGCTGGAGACACATCATGTAGAAAAAGTACATCTGGTTATATATTCCTCTTAAATGACTGTCCAGTTTACTGGTACACTGGTAAACAAGAATTAGTGGCCACTTCAACGACAGAAGCAGAATATGTTTGTTTATCTAAAGCTGCAAATAACCTTGTATGGTTTAATGATTTGATTTCAGATGTTTGGAAAAAACCTGCTTTACCTTTTATTATGCATGAAGATAATAAAGCAGCTATTGAAATATCCAGATCTGACGCCATTGGACAAAGGTCCAGACACATAGATATAAAATTTAAACATGTGAGACAATTATCTCAGGATGGATTTATTAAAGCTGTGCATTGTGAAACTTCAGAACAATTAGCTGACATATTGACAAAGCCTTTACCTGCCAAGCAGCATAAATACTTAACTTCTAAATTGTATGTTTTGTACTGCCCTGAATCTGAATGTAATTGGTGTTGTGTAACGAATCGGCATTTAGAGGGGGATTTGTCAGATGTAAATGCCTTATTCTATAATGTGTAAATAATATATGAACGGGGTATCAGGTGTTAACTTATTCTTCACTTCTTAATGTATTCATGATTCACCACTCCCACATCTAGCTCCACCCATTGTATATATAAGGAGCTGTTTGCCCCCATTTACTTGCTTCTACCTATGAATATTCAATGAATATAGAATGCCTATTGTAAATAAAAGGAGATATATTTAAACCTTTAACTCTTACTAAATTTATTGAGTCTGATCCTGAAAAATATTGCAACAGTGTTTATGAATTCATCATGATTTTACAAATCATGTCTTTGTAGGAGATGACCAGGCTGAGCCCGAGGCGTCAAATGCATCATCCCAACGTGTCCACAAGAGATCTAACTCCAGTTCACCTTGAATGCTTCTCTTATCTCCCGCTTGTTTCACTTGACTGCTAGTAGCTCAGATTCTTCTAGAGCGCTTAAGCTTGCAATACATCTTTATACTCATTTGAACTGCCTGAATCTCCTGATTTCCTTGGTGCTTGACAGTCTTACTGCAATGGGGAAATTAAATCACTTGTCAAATTCACATATTGCACTAAGCCACGTGAATCCATTCATTCATTCGTTCATTCATTCATTCATTCATTCATTCATTCATTCATTCATTCATTCATTGTATGCGATTGCCAGTTTCAGGTTCGTGACTCTGAACAGCTAACAATAATTTGAAAACATCAGAAAACATAAAAAAGAGAGAGAGAAATAGCAACTCAAATTTGGTTTTGGCTTAGCATAGTTAACATTGGTTTGGTTTTAGCTCAGCTTGTTTTATGACTGCAAATATTGACTTCTCTGGTAAACTTAAGCAAATCTTGTTTTTACACAGCGTAATAAAATTGCTTACAGTATTTCTTATAAAATGATGGCTTGTTGCAGGGAAGACAAAGTAATTCAATCTTACTAACATTTCATATGGGCACCTAGGACAAGCTATTCCAAACTGTATGTTTATCCAGTGGATATTACCAGCATAGTATTTGACAAAGTAATATTAGCTTTTTCAACCTGAAATAATCAAACATAAGCACTCTAGTTTTATGCATTCAAGTAACATCAGGGAGAGGGTGAATTTAACAGTTTTTATTAGCAGCTTTTATTTAGAAATTCATCAGAGCCATAGTATATCAAAGTGTATTTGAATTACAGGTAGTTCTCGACTTACAACTGTTCATTTAGTGACCGTTTGACGTTACAACAGCACTTATGACTGTTTTTCACACAACCGTTGCAGCATCTCCATGGTCACATGATCGAATTTCAGGTGCTTGGTGACTGATTCATATTTATGACGGTGGCAGTGTATCAGGGTTATGTGTTCCCCTTTTGCGACTTTTTGACAAACAAAGTCAATGGGGAACCTGATTCACTTAACAACCATGTTCCTAACTGAACTTCAGGGGTGAAATGCTCCTGGTTCAGACTTGTTCGGCCAAACCGGTAGCGATGGGGGGCGGTGGTCCAGAGAACCGGTAGCAATGGCGGGCGGTGGTTCAGAGAACCAGTAGCGATGGCGGGCGGTGGTTCAGAGAACCGGTAGCAATGATGGTACGAGGCTCCACCCACCTGCCCGGTTATTGTTATTTCCTGGTTTTAACCAGGAAGTAACCTGTTTTTTACCCTCAGCGCATGCACAGAAGTGTTTGCGCATGTGCAGAGGGTCTGTGCACACGCACAGGGTGCATGCATTTCCGAACTGGTTGGGAAGGTAAATAGATTTCAGCCAGTGGTGGGATTCAAGTAATTTAACAACTGGTTCTCTGCCCTAATGATTTCTTCCAACAACCAATTTGCCAAACTGCTCAGAAAGTTAACAACCGGTTCTCCTGAAGTGGTGCAAGCTGGCTGAATCTCACCCCCGATTTCACCCCTGCTGAACAACAATACCATGATTCACGTAATAGTGACAAGAAAGGTCGTAAAATGGAGCAAAACTCATTTAACATCTCACTTAGCAGCAGAAATTTTGGGCTCAATTGTGGTTGTTAATCAAAGTCTACCTGTATTGGGTTCCAAATTTTCCTTTTTTCTTCACTAATTGTCTCTAAACTGGCATAAAATCACTGTAATAAAGGCTATATGGCTAGTACAATCAGACTGTAAGAGGTGAGTAGTTTTGATTGACAAGACGAAACTGGATGGACTTTTGGCAAACTTCTTCACTACTACATCCCTGCCTTCACCACCTACCACCAACAGATAGGGATTTTAATTGATGATTAATATGGAGCCTAAAAGATAATTGGATTTCCGTTTAGAAAAGTTGAATTTGCTTACCTGAGCAACCCTCTTCCATGCCATCAATTAATTAGATTGCACACAATTTATATTTTACTCCACAAGCCAAGTTAACCTATGACATAAATTGCAGGGGCAGAATATTAAGAACATGAGACTGTCCTTCATTGATCAAACTAATTAAATAATGATCCTTATGCTAAATTGGTTTCGTTCTGTCTGAAAGCAGCAATGCCTAGAATATAAGCAGGCTATTTTGCTAATAAACCTCTTGGAAGCAAAAGAGCCTTTATATTTTGCCTGCCATAAATAACTCAGTAATATGGAGATAAATCTGGGAATCAGGTTTATCTCCATACATTTTCAACAAATTGTGAAAACAGTGCACAAAAAGACTTTGTAATAGATTCAGCATCTCTGGACTTGGCAGGGCTTGGACAAAATATGTCAGTTTGTTGCAGCACACACAATCAGACAATGCAACAGGGTTCAATTATATGTAAGAAACATCTTTATATACAATACTATATTCAGTATACAATATCAGGAACACAGAAGCAATATTCATAGAAGAAAGTCATTACAGAGTAGAGAGATACAGAGGCTAATATATTATACAGAGGCTCACATTACAGAGGCCAAACCAACTCTTCTATACAGTTCAGCAAGTCTAAGCCACGCCCAGACTTCAAACGGTCTCTTATGGCCCCATACAAACAAATGCTATGTTTCAGTTTCCAAACAGTTCCCATTGACTGACCTGTTACCATGTCTATCCAAACAGTCCCCATTGGCTAATCTATTCCAGTCTATGAATATTCATACTCTGACAAAATTTATAAGCACTAACATTTGTAGGAAGTTAGCACCCACCCCTTTCCTAGAAGAATGAAATATTTTGGGAAATATTAAAAAGGCAGGCTATTATGTTTCTCTGGATGAGAAATGGAGAAGCATATTTTAAAGACGAAGCAGCTCCCATCTTCCTGCCCCTACCCTTTGTCAATTGGCCAGAGGCAGAAACTCAATCTTTGTCAATGGACCATCATCTGCAACACAATAGGACCCATCTAGCAACAGAAACTCACCACATGGCATCTGGGAAGATTACATCATCCAGCAAGGCTAGCTAAGACCCCCACCCCCTGGGAGTCTGACAACCAATCAAGATACTTTTTCTGGGCCTCAGGAAGTTCAAAGCCAGAGAGGGCATAAAACCCGGGGACTCGCTGCGTCTCGCCCCTTTTCTGTTCAGGAACTCAAGCCATGTGATCCTGTCCACCATTAAACCATCTTTCTAAGCAGTCTCCATGTTTCCAGTGTCTTTTTCCCCACTTGGAGCTGAACCCAGAAGGGTATTTCTTCCAACACATTCATTAAGGCAATGCCCTCACTTGGCCAATAGAAGTTTTAAAATAAGGAGCAGAAGTTACAAGATTTTGAGTACATTTAGAATCACTCAATCAAGCAAGATTTTTAAAAGTTGGAGGACAAAAGGAAGGAATGAAAACATGTGTAACTTTGAAGCCATGCCTAACCCAAGTTTTAGTTTTTGATGGACTAATAACTTCTTTGTTAATAACTTAGTATACACCACAGCAGAATAGGGGCGTCAATAGTCGATCCACAGTAGAGAGAAACATCAAATTTTTAGCATACAATTTTGAAGTCACATCCAATCTAGGTTATAATTAACAGAATAACAGAGTTGGAAGGAAGCTTGGAGGTCTTCTAGTCTAACCCCCTGCTCAAGCAGGAGACCCTATAGCATTTCAGACAAATGGTTGTCCAATATCTTCTTAAAAACCTCCACAACTTCTGAAGGCAAGTCATTCCACTGGTTAATTGTTCTGTCAGAAAATTTCTCCTTAGTTCTAGGTTGCTTCTCTCCCTGATTAATTTCGATCCATTAGCTTCTTGTCCTACTTTCAGGTGCTTTGAAGTATAGGTTGACCACCTCTTTTTGTGGCAACCCCTGAGATATTGGAACACTGCTATCATGTCACCCCTAGTCCTTCTTTTCATTAAATTAGGCATACCCAATTCCTGCAACTATTCTCCATAGGTTTTAGCCTCCTGTCTCCTAATCATCTTTGTTGTTCTTCTTTGTTGTGAATCAAATCAAATCAAGCAAAGTTGTTATGACCTCACCCAATGATCCAAAGCTCGGTAGTTTGGATGTTTTGGACAGAATATGAATAGATAACGGACTGGAAAAAATCTTATGACCCAATGGAAGGCCTGTTTCTCGTTAGTTCCTGAGCTGATAACACTGAGGGGAAAAAAAATACCCCAAGTGCGTATTGTAAACAGAGCCCTGTTGCTATAGCACTGCAGCCAGTTCAGCTAAAAACTCCACAAAGCAGAGCAATTAGGAATTTCTACAGTTGTGTTTGTTTTGGGTTCTCCTCTCCACCTACCTCCTAATCATCTCTTTTTCTTTATTTTCTTTTTTTTTTTCCTTTTTGCATTTTCTTACAGCAAAAGTGGCCGCTCCTGGCTGGGCTGGTTCTCTCAATTAAGATCCAGCTGTGCAGAAATGGCCCCAAAAGCTTCTTCTCATTACACTGCTAGAAAATGAACTGCCCAACACACACACACACACACACACACACACACACACACACACACACACACACTTCTTTTTAAGTGCTCAGGAAGGACCAGACTAATGTTTCATCTTTACTGCGCTTTCAAGTTCTTGAAAAACAAATTCCCCCGCCCTGCTTCAAAGGAAATGACCATATCCGAGCAGCTATTGAGATTAGAAACTTCAGGTGTGTCAAATTCCTGTGAGGTTTTCACTTGGTCTGAGTTTCAAGTACCCTATTAAATAGATTACAGCTATAGATACAGAGACAGAATATTTTTATTTATTATTTATTTTATTCAGTTTGTATACCGCCCTTCTCCTAGTGGACTCAGGGCGGTGCACAGCCAAAACTAAAACACATGCCAATACGAAATTTTAAATTTTAAAAGAATTTCATGACTTTGGCCACAAAATTTAAAACATTCAAACTAAAACCCATTGACAATTTAAAAAACTAAAAAAGCTAGAAAAGGGGGGGGGGGTGTTCACGCCAGCCCTGCTTGATGGAAAAGAAAAGTTTTCAGGACACGGCGAAAGACCCGGAGATCCGATATCCTTCGTATCTCTGGGGGCAAATCGTTCCAGAGGGCAGGAGCTGCCACAGAGAAGGCCCTCCCCCTGGGGGTCGCCAGCCAACATTGCCTGGCTGACGGCACCCTGAGGAGTCCCTCTCTGTGGGAGCGTAGTGGTCGGTGGGAGGCTATTGGCGGCAGAAGGCGGTCCTGCAAATACCCAGGTCCTATGCCATGGAGCGCTTTAAAGGTGGTGACCAACACCTTGAAGCGCACCCGGAAGACCACTGGAAGCAAATGCAGCTCACGCAGGAGAGGTGTCACATGGGAGCGCCCCCTGGCTCCCATAATCTCCCGCGTGGCCGCATTCTGCACCAGTTGGAGCCTCCGGGTGCTCCTCAAGGGGAGCCCCATGTAGAGAGCATTGCAGTAGTCCAGGCGGGAAGTGACTGAATAACTGAATAGCAGAGTTGGAAGGGAGCTTGGAGGTCTTCTAGTCCAACCCCCTGCTCAGGTAGGAAACCCTACACCTGTGATGGCGAACCTCAGGTGACACGCGTAGCCATATCGGTGGGCACGTGATTTTCAGGCCTTCTGGGCCCACCAGAAGTAGGGAAACAGGCTGTTTCTTGCCTCCAGAGAGCCTCAGGAGTGGTGGTGGGGAAGGCCTGTTTTTTGCTATCCCCAGCCTCCAGAGCCTTTCTAGGAGTCTGGGGAGGGTGAAAATGGCCTTCCCTCTCTCACCGAGGCCCTCCGGAGGCCAGAAATGGCCCGTTTACCAACTTCCAGTGGGCGTGCCATCACGTGCCAGGAGCATGGGGAGCGTGGGGGGGGTCACACACGGGAGCAGGGCACATAAAATTAATTTAAATAAATTTCATTTGGCACCCAGGATTCAGTTGGAGGCTCAATTCAGTATTAGTATTGCTAGTCTTCAACTTGTAGAAGTTCATTTAGTGATCTTTTGAAGTTACAACAGCAGTGAAAAAAGTGACTTATGACCGTTTTTCACACTTATGACTGTTGCAGCATCCCCAGAGTCAAACTCAGACACTTGGTAATCAGCTCATGTTTATGACCATTGCAGTGACCCGGGGACATATGATCACCTTTGGCCACCTCCCGACAAGCAGAGTATCATATTTTTCAGAGTATAAAACGCACCTTTCCCCCCCCAAAAGGGGGTGAAAATTTAGGTGCATTTTATACACCGAATGTAGCCCCGCCCACCCACTGGCCCCCACCTTTGGCCTCTGCCTCCCAGCAGTTACATCCTTGCAGCAAGCAGCAAGAAGAAACAGCTCCTTTCAGCTTCAGCACAACCTAATTAGCACAAGTTGATTGGATCGGCCTCCCTACTCTCAGCTGTTTTGCAATCAGCTGTTTTGCGCAGGCCTCTGCTGCTTGCTGCAAGGAGGTAAATCGCTGGAGCAGATTTTTTTCCCCTTGTGCTAATCAAGCTATGCTGAAAACGAAAATGAAAGTAAAGCAGACTGTTTGCTGTTTGCTGCAAGGAGGCAAAATTGCTCAGAGGCAGAGGGAGATTTCTTTTTCTTCTTTTCCTCACCAAAAAAGGTAGGTGCGTCTTATACTCTGAAAAATATGGTATGCAGAGGTGGACTGTTGCCGGTTCGAACCAGTTTGGGCGAACCAGTAGTTCTGACCAGCAGATGGTCTGGTGCTGGCGCTATCATGTCCTATATAATCGCCGGGTTTTCGATGCCATGTGCGCTCACATTTTTGGTTCCAGGAGAACTGGTTGTTGCAACCAGCATCAGCCCACCACTATAATTATGCATGTAAATGTGAGTATCTGCTACATTTTCCAAATTTGTTCTCTTTCAATTTGAGGGGGGGAAATTGGCCTTTCAGGTTTATTTAGGAGACCATAAAATTAATGACATTTTAATGGGTGGATTATGATGCCCTTAAGGTGGCTAAAGGGCGTGTTCAAAGACCAGATTTCACTGTATAAGCCTCTCTCCAGTCATCTGCAGATTTGCTGGTTTCCACAGTTTTAATGAAATCCTGAAAGGTGATCTTCCCAGGGCCCCTTTTCAGAATCGGATGTGGGAGCAACAGCAGAGGCTTTTGAGCATTTGAAAGAGGTCTTGCAGAAATAACACCAGTAGCAGCTACACTGTCACCTCCACCAGTCACATTCGCTCAAAAACCTGTCAAGAGGACTTCAAAGCAAATGATCAAGCACCCTAAGAAGAAACTGTTAAAATAATAATTTAAAAAAAAACTATTTCTCAGGGGAAGAATACATTTGAGAAATTGCAAGACAGAGTGTGTCACATTAATTAAAATTCCATCCGTGTGCTGCTTTTTATACTGACAGTAAAACCTGAAATCCTGAATCTGTTAGCAGCTTAGTTTTTTTAAAAAATACATTGGAATTTAATAAAAGTGAAAGAAATTCCCTTGCTGGAACAAACATTTTAAAAAGAGCACTCCCTCAACTTGGAAAAAGTTTTACAATCTCCGTTGTGCATTGCAATAGTGCAATAGCACTTAGATTTATATACTGCTTTACAATGCTGTATAGTCCTCTCTAAGCAATTTAGAGTCAGCGTATCGCCTCCAACAATCTGGGTCCTCATTTTATCCACCTTGGAAGGATGGAAGGCTGAGTCAACCTTGAGCCTGGTAAGATTCGAACTGCCAAATTACAGGCAGCCGGCAGTCAGCAGAAGTAGCCTGCAGTACTGCACGCTAACCACTGCGCCACCATGGCTCAGAAAGACTTGGATCACTATGCAGGTAGTCTTCGATTTACAACCACAACGGAGCCCAACATTTATGTCGCTAAGTGGAATATTTGTTAAATGAATTTTGCCCCATCTTATGACTTTTCTTGCCCTAAGCGAATTGCTGCAGTTGTTAAGTTAGCAACACAGTTGTTAAGTGAATCTGGGCTTCCCTGTTGACTTTGCTTGTATGATGGTCACAAAAAAACTGTTCACTATTTCTAATTTTCAGCCAGCTGTACCATAGTGAACAATAAGAACAGGGGAGAAGTTATAAATGTAAAACGTTTATAGGATAAGATATAAAATGTACAAAATTAATATCATGATTGTTAGGAATTATAATGTAAATAAGAGAAAAAGGGACAAGAAGGGAAAGAACAGTATAAGGGGAAATGGGGGAAGATGTAAATATTAGAAGATGACCGTTATAGAACAGTTGTAAAAAAGGAACTTACTGTATATTATGTGTTTTGTGTTTGTTATATTGTGTTGTGTTATAAATATTTTTTTTTTTAAAAAAAGGTGATCAACTGACTCTGGGACCATCATAAATATGAGTCAGTTGCCAAACGTCCAAATTTTGATCACATGACCATGGGGGTGCTTATAAGGATGAAAAAAGATCATAAATCACTTTTTTTCAGGGACATTAAATGAACTGTTGTAAGTCAAGGAATACACATACACATATTCCTCGACTTACAACAGTAAATATATATATATATATATATATATATATATATATATATATATATATATATATATATATATATACCTATATATAAATATCTATATCTATATCTATATCTATATATATATATATATCAGATTTACAACAGTATGAATGTATGTGTGTGTGTATGTATATGTGTGTGTATATGTGTGTGTATATGTATGTGTAGGTATATAGATAGATAGATAGATACATAGATAGATAGATAGATAGATAGAGATAGATAGATAGATAGATAGATAGATAGATAGATAGATAGATAGATATAGATAGATAGATAGATATAGATATATAGATAGATATATAGATATATATCCTTTTTGTAGGCTTTATGTGTATTTCTCTTTAGCCAGGTTCTTCCTACGTAAACCAAGATTTTTATGTGAATATCTATCTATCTATCTATCTATCCGAAATAGATCTATCTTAGTCTCCTTAGTCTCCCAATGGGCAGCAGAGTGTTTGCTGGCTGCCAGGAAAAAAAGCCTAGACACTAGTGGATTGTGATTTCACTGAACTAGGGCTGCATAAAAATCTTGGTTTACGTAGGAAGAACCTGGCTAAAGAGAAATACACATAAAGCCTACGAAAAGGAAAGAAAACAAATACTGTACCTTTATAGGGAGGATACATGGGATGAGGGTGTGGCTAACTGATGAGGACTTATAAGTCCGAAATAGATCTATCTTAGTCTCCTTAGTCTCCAATGGGCAGCAGAGTGTTTACTGGCTGCCAGGAAAAAAAGCCTAGAAACTAGTGGATTGTGATTTCACTGAACTAGGGCTGCATAAAAATCTTGGTTTACGTAGGAAGAAACTGGCTAAAGAGAAATACATACATACATACATACATACATACATACATACGAATTACAAACTATTCTAAAAATACGAGTTCCAGATATATCAGTTAAAAAAAGAAGCAGACATACATACTGCGAACTCTGGAACTGAAGATTTTAAAATTTTAAAAGAATTAAAATTTTATTTTACTAAGCTTTCGTCAGCCATCTGCTGACATCGTCAGAATATTAAACTACCATTACAGATATCTCTGCCTTTATATATCATTAATCAATTTAGCCCTTGCGGGTGTCTCACACTTGTAATCAGCTGTGTTGTTTTTGCTGTCGTCATGCTGGATGATGGAGGCTTGATTCCTACTGTTTCCTCTCTCCTAGCTTGCTTATCAGTGGGGGGTGATGTTAGCCTGTCAGCTATTGCAATTTGCTGCCTTGTCTGTGACCTCGTGATCATATTCATATTCATGCAATTTCTTAGCAATCATACAGAAGTGGTTTTGTGTTATCTTGCAGGATTTTTTTTTTTTTTGAAGCCTACCTACAGCCTAACCTACAGCCTTGGAACTCCCTAGCAATTCTACAGCTACGCTTCTACCAGCCTGACTCTGTTGAACGTCAAAGCTCAGATTAGGTTGGCCTGGGTGTGTCGCCGTGGTAAGATCTGAACAAAGAGATGGGGTTGCCATTCAATGCGGCTGAAACCCAGCATTCTCTCATTCTTCATGTTGCAGGTAAAGGTTTTATTTGCAGCTGGTCATCAGCCTCTATACAACTTACCTTGCAGCTATGGTCTATTCTTAGCTCTCTCCTTTGTTGATTTTAACTTGGAGAGTCAAGAGCTGAGTCAGTGAAGCCCCAGTCTGAACAATTAAATGTAATCCTTAAGAACAGATAAGCTTCCACAATCCTTTTTGCAACATGGCTCATCAACCACCGCCAGATTTGTTTCGGTGAACTGTTCAGCTTGTCGTGGATTACTTTTCCACCATTATGAGTGGAAATCGGATATTGCCCCTGCTATACGACTGATCCTGACAGTGGGTTATAATAAGAAGTGGCATGACAAACACACAAGGGTGTGTAGCCATTGTTTGCTAGCTGTCAGTACTGCCGGTTTGCAGAAGGCAAGAGATAAAGAGCCTGGATGAGACACTGGAAACAGCTTTGCAAGGAAATACGGGACTCACATATCCTGCTTACTTTTTTGTTCTTTAACTCAATGGATCGATGGATGGTGCAGGATGAAATAGGGAATTTGCAACCAAGGGATGGGAAAGAAAAGCACTTAACTCAGCCTTTATGGCTGGAGCTTCAGAAAATGTTTTATTTGTAAAACCGATCGTTCCACTTGCAGGCTTAGATCAGTGTTTCTCAACTTTGGCAACTTTAAGAAGTGTGGACTTTGTCTCCCAGAATTCCCCAGCCAGCATGCCGGTTGAGGAATTCTGGGAACTGAAATCCACACAGTTAAAGTTGCTAAGGTTGAGAAGCATACCTTAGATCTGTATTATGAGGAGTGGGGTTGTCAAGTGACTTCAAAACATTTCTTTGGTTCCTCTTGTAAGTCCTTATATTTTTGATTGGCTAGTAATCTTTTTGTAGCTACAGTAGATGTGACAGTATGATATTCATGGCAGTGGTGGGTTTCAAAATTTTTTACTACTGGTTCTGTGGGTGTGGCTTGGTGGGAGTGGCATGGCTTGGTGGGCGTGGCAGGGGAAGGATACTGTAAAATCTCCATTTCCATTTCACTCCAGGGGAAGGATACTGTAAAATCTCCATTCCCACTTCACTCCAGGGGAAGGATACTGTAAAATCTCCATTTCCTCCTGATCAACTGGGACTCGGGAGGCAGAGAATAGATGGGGGTGGGGCCAGTCAGAATTTTTACTACCGGTTCTCTGAACTACTCAAAATTTCCGCTACCGGTTCTCCAGAACTGGTCAGAACCTGCTAAAACCCACCTCTGATTCATGGGTATGAATAATGTAAAGTCTACATCAAACCAGGATCCTTCTCAGGAACTGGTGTTGCTGAAGTTACAAGACATTTTTACAAGACTACTAGGTTTTCTTACTTCTAGTATACTCCAGGTTTTCTGGGAATGGAACTGCACTTTCATTCTCAAAGTAGAGCATCTAATTTGAATTTGAAAGCAGAATATCCCAAAAGGTGAGATCAATCTTTTCTTATGGTTACAGATCAGAATTAAACATGAAAACAAAGCAAGACATAATAGTATATTATAGTTAGTGTGAGATCATCAATGAGTGGCCAAAGTCTACCTAATTTTACAGACAATATAGCAGAATTTAGCTATGTTCAAAGAAACTGTTTCATACTAATCCGATAGTGACATAGTGGGGACACTAGGGTGGGCTTCAAAAATTTTAGCAAGGGGTTCTCTGCCTGGTTGCTGGGTGGGTGTGGCCATTGTGAGCGTGGCCTAGTCAGCCTCCACCATGGTGGTGGGGGGGTGTTTTTGATTTTGATTTGATTTTATTGGATTTATATACCGCCCTACTCCCGAAGGACTCAGGGCGGTGAACAGCCACAGAATAAAACACATAAATACAAAAATTTAAAATAGAATAAAAACAAATTAAATAATTTGGCTGAGACAAATTTAAAATATCCAATAATTTAAAAACAAATTAAAATTTACATTTAAAAGGGGAAAAGATTTAGGTCAGGCCAGCTTGATGAAATAAGAAAGTCTTGAGCGCGCAACGGAAGGTGCGCAGATCCGGGATCATCCGTATTTCCGGGGGGAGCTTCTTCCAGATCGTAGGTGCCCCCACAGAGAAGGCTCTTCCCCTAGGGGCCGCCAGTCGACATTGTTTGGCCGACGGCACCCAGAGGAGCCCCTCTCTATGGGAGTGTACTGGCCGGTGGGAGGCTATTGGTGGTAGCAGGCGGTCCTGTAAATAACCAGGTCCTAAACCATTTTGCCCTCCCTGGGCTCTGGAGTCTTTCTTTGAGCCTCCGGGAGGGCGAAAATGGTCTCCCCAGGCTCCGGAGGCTGCTTGGAGGCCAGAAACGGGCCTGTTTCTGGCCTTCCTGAACTTCCGGTAGGTAGTTTTTCACCCTGCCTGAGCCTCCACGTACGCCCTGCATTTACCTGCATCCAAAACGGGCTGTGTGGGGACTCCTGGAAGGAATGGGGTGGGGTGGGTGAGGCCAGCCAGGAGCGGTATTTAGGGGTTCTCCGAATGGCACAGAATCTTAGCTAAAGATTCTCCCGAACCCCTGCAAACCCCCAGAAGCTCACCCCTGGACATATATCAGATATTTTATCAGATAAGGAGTTGTAAAATGGGTCTGTGAATGCTGATAGAGAATACAATATACAGTAATAGGACATGAGCTGTGGTTTCAATGGCCCCTTGTCCACAGGGCACAATATGAGACTTATTGTATCAGCCCTCTAGAACTGTTGTGCAGAGAGTATTATAACATGGTAGAATTAGTGTTCCCCCCTCCAAAAAAAAATTTAGAGACAGTTTGTAATATAGATAACTTGCTGATTTATGAAATGGGCGCCTGACTGCCCAAGAGAACATTTCTAGGTAGAACAGACAGATCCTGATGGACTTGATCTTTAATACATTGTTTAAATGTACTGAATGCACACTCATAGCCTATCAGCTCAAAAAGACCAGGTATGTTGACGTTTTTGTGAAATAGGCCTAACCCATGTTAATTTATAATTATCTTATAATTTATAATTATTAGGAAAGCACTCCAACCTATGGAAAAGAATAGTAATTTCACCCAGTAAAGCTGAAAGTTCGGAGGGTGTCCAGTGGGAGAAATCTGATGTATTCAAAGCAAGAAAAAACACCTTTGAGTTGAGTCTGTTGGTGCATCCATGTAGTTTCTTGCAGCATTATGAATATAATTTACTAGTATTTTCTGCTGGGGTAATTTTTCACTTCCCTTTCCAGGACAAGCCTGAAATTGCCAATGGGTTTCCTACTAATTGGGCCAATGCTGCTTAGCTTCCATGTTCAAGTGTGATTGACTGGATAGAAGGTCCAGTATCAAATGTTGTATGCAAGTCCTGCAAAGAATATACATTATGTCCTTCCTAAAGCAGGCCTTCCTTCTTTGGAGAGGACATATTTTTGCAGATAAAGGTTGATATCCAATCTGCCAAAAGAGACAAAACCACCTTCTTCGTACACAAATGACGTGCAGGTCAGAAGGTCCCAATTGTTGGTCAGCGACCTCAACTTACTGCTGACATAAATGTGACCTTAATGAAAGTTAGTTAAATAGGTACATATTTATATAATTATGTGTTCTATTGACTGATGATAAAGGGGATGTCATGAAAACCTTTATATTCACAGTGTCCAGATATGACACTGAAATTTTGAAACCAGCAGCAGAAACCATGTATTATGCAATAAATCTTCCTCCCTCCCTCCCTCCCTCCTTCCTTCTTTCCTTCCTTCCTTCCTTTTTCACGGTTTTTGTTCCAACATAAAATAATTTTCTATTTCAGTGGTGAAATCCAATTTTTTTTACTACCAGTTCTGTGGGCGTGGCGTGGTGTGGCTTGGTGGGCGTGGCTTGGTGGGTGTGGCAGGGGAAGGTTACTGCAAAATCTCCATTCCCAGCCCAGTCCTGGGGGAAGCATATTGCAAAATCTCCATTCCCACCCACTCTGGGGCCAGCCAGAGTTGGTATTTGCCAGTTCTCCGAACTGCTCAAAATTTCCGCTACTGGTTCTCCAGAATCTGTCAGAACCTGCTGGATTTCACCCCTGCTCTATTTGCTTCTGAAGAACTGAATGAATAGAAGGGTTTAGATCCTATAAAACCTCACTTCCAGAAAACCTTTTCCCATCCACCTCCTCAATCCATCAGCAGGTGATGGATCTTAGAGCTTCCCACTATCCCATGTGGAAAAAAATTCCAAGGACAATCTGTAAAGTTTACTGGCCCTCTTAAGTGTACTGAGCAACATTTAGAATGACTTGGGTTCTAATATTAGTTATTACTATGGGGCAAAATTCACTTAACAAATGTTTCACTTAACAGCAGAAATTTTGGGCTCAATTGTGGTCGTAAGTCTTTGCATAGGTGGCAAAGATTGCCATTTGCCCGGAAACCCATTGCATTGCTCTACTTAACATGGATTGAAAAATAGGAATCCTTAATTTGAGGTAGGCAGCCATATAAATGGAATGAAATGAATAAGCGATCTCCTTTTGGGCTAAAAACAATCTCTTGGGTGAAATCAGATATGTTAGCCCATTTCAAATTAACATCTACATTTGCGTGTAATCTGCACATCTGATAGACTTTCAAGGTTGTGCAACTGAAAATAGCACACAACCTTCACTATGAAAAAGAAAACGGGTTATCAAGGGAATTTATCATGCAATTTACATCATGAATTTTTCCATTGAAATTAATTGCAAGGCAGTGTTCAGGCACAAAATGCCTGGTGGCTCAGCAGACTAAAAGCATTGTGATTAACACCAGCTGTCTGCAATTACTGTAAATTCGAATCTCACCAGGCTCAAGGTTGACTGAACCTTCCATCCTTTCTAAGGTAGGTAAAATGAGGACCCAGTTTGTGGGGGCAATAAGCTGACTTTGTATAAATATACAAAAGTATGAAGACTATTGCTTAACGCATTGTAAGCCTCCCTTAGTGTCCGGAGAAGGGCGGCATATAAATCAAATTAAAAAAAAATGCTAGAGGTTTTTTTATTCTTTCTTTCTTTCTTTCTTCTATTTATTTATTTATTTATTTATTTATTTAGCATATGGCATCTACAGTACAGAGATCATGCAATCACTGATATACAAATTTATTCAAAGTGACAGCAAATATATAAATATAAGATATGTGGACCATACAATATAGGAAGTAATATTTTAAATTAAGATAAAACCATAATAAAATCACCGTTATATGGCACCCATAGAATTGCAACTCAAGAGAACAGCATTTCTCAACCTCAGCAACTTTAAGGTGAGTGGACTTCAACATGGCTGGTGGGGGAATTCTGGGAATTGAACTCCACTCACCTTAAAGTTGCTGAAGTTGAGAAACATTGGAATAGAAGTTAATATAATGGGATATGAAGTATAGTATGAAGTATAGACTACCTCCACAATGATATACCATTATCCCACCAGGCAACTTTCTGTCTTAACAGAGTGACTAAAAGTCAATACACACGGGGACCAAACAGGATGTTGCTTCCCTCACAATCAAAAACTACAAAGGCAGCAATTAGACTACTACAACAATTCTTTTAAGAACTCACAAGATATTGGATGCTGGATTCATATTTTTTCTCTCTCTCCTGATTTGATTTTTCTATAGACTAACTTTTATGAAACAAATATTTATTCTCCAAATTTGCTGAAGATGTACGTTGAACTCTTAGAATGGAACGTGTTTGTATTGCAGGTGTCCTTGATTTATAGTGGATCCCTTAGAGACCATTTGAAATCCCCACAGATATCTCCATGGACTACTTATGACACAGATTCAAAATTCCAATCTTTAGGCTCCTCCTACAGTCATGTGATGGGGACGCGGTGGCTCAGTAGCTAAGACGCTGAGCTTGTTGATAGAAAGGTCAGCAATTCAGCGGTTCGAATCCCTAGTGCCGCGTAACGAGGTGAGCTTCGGCCAACCTAGCAGTTTGAAAGCACGTAAAAAATGCAAGTAGAAAAATAGGGACCACCTTTGATGGGAAGGTAACAGCGTTCCGTGCACCTTTGGCACTGAGTCATGCCGGCCACATGACCACAGAGACGTCTTTGGAAAGCGCTGGTCCTTCGGCTTTGAAATGGAGATGAGCACCACCCCCCTAGAGTCAGGAACTACTAGCACATATGTGTGAGGGGAACCTTTACTTTTACCTTACAGTCATGTGACCACACATTAGGTGCTCACCAACTGGACACATTTATGGCTGTTTGTAGCAGATGTAATTTCCAGAAAACTAGAAGTGAACTGGCAGTCACTTCCAATTTTCGGGAAAACTGGCTCCCTAGCAAACCACTGCTTCACTTAATGACTATGGTGTTCATTTAACAACTATGCTATTTACTTCGTGACTGCAAGAAAGTCATAAAATCAGGTGACAAGCCTGCTTTATGACCATCTCAATTTATGACCGTAATGGGCAGGCTCAATTATGGTCCTAACTTCGGGACCCCATGTATAAAGCACCCTAATGAAATGGAATTGACTGTCGACATTTCTGCTCTGATTAGAATATTCTTTGTCAGTTGTTCATTTGTCCTCAGATACACTCTTGGTTCAATTACAGATCTGTGGGATGATCTTGTTCCTGGCAGTTTTTGCTGTCGTGGCCTTTTCTGAATTGTTGAGCACGATGGGTTATTGGTCAGGCTGACCTGACAGGCAGCATCAGTTAAAGGAAACCACTTGCAAAACTCTTGCTGTAAAGAACAGAACAAATACATAAGGAAGAAAAGTTTTAATGCACCCATCTGTTCCAAGATATTTTCTTATGAGTCATCAAGGAAGAAAGAATAGAATGCAGAGATTTCCATTTCATAATTTGTGCGCAGAGATTCAAATAGAGAAAATACTTTTGCAAATGAAATGGAAATAGCCATTTCTTCTGGTAGTAAGAAAGATCATAAGCAAACAAACATACACTTGCTTTCCAAGAGCTGTTAGGTATTTAGTAACTGGCTGTCCTTCTTATGGTTCTTTATTTTTAAACCAGACATGAGCAACTCTTCAAAAAGAGGATGACTTCATACCAAGATTGTCCTCTGTAAAGCAGGATACATGGTTATTCTACCTAATGCACTGTATTTCCTTCCAAATTGCTGGGACATTTTAATGTAGGAGAACATTCAAAAATATGATCTGATTATTCCCTCAAATTAAAAAAAAATATTGTTAATTGATATTGATATTGTTTCCTGATTGCTTATTTGTACCCTATGACTATCATTAAGTGTTGTACCTTATGATTCTTGACAAATGTATCTTTTCTTTTATGTACACTGAGAGCATATGCACCAAGACAAATTCCTTGTGTGTCCAATCACACTTGGCCAATAAAAAAAAATCTGTTCTATTCTATTCTGTTCTAATGTGTAGGATTTAATTCTCCAGATTAAATAGGAGCAATTTTCAGAGAAAACTAAAATGCAAAGCAAAAAAAACAACCTCCCAGTAAGATGCAATACTTTTTTTAAAATTTGAAAGGCCATAGTAGCAACCATTTAATAGCAAGTTGTCAAGCTTGCAAGGTCGTTCAAGCAAGAAGTATCCCAAGTAGTACTAGTGCTATCTTAATGTAACATCCTATATTCACAGGATCCTGCAAGTCTGGAAGTATATCTTCCCCCACACATTAGAATCCAAGAAACTTGGGAGGATCCTTTTGAGATGTTTGCTACACTCAGCCGCCCTGAGTCTTTGGAGAGGGGCGGCAGATAAATTGAATAAATAATAAAATAAAATAAAATAAAATAAAATAAAATAAAATAAAATAAAATAAAATAAAATAAAATAAAATAATTAAATTAAATTAAATTAAATTAAATTAAATTATTAAATTAAATTAAATTAAATTAAATTAAATTAAATTATTAAATTAAATTAAATTAAATTAAATTAAATTAAATTAAATTAAATTAAATTAAATTAAATTAAATTAAATTAAATTAAATTAAATTAAATTAAATTAAATTAAATTAAATTCACCCCCATTCCTTCTATAGCCATGATGGCGAACCTATGGCACACATCCTGGAAGTGGCACGTAGAGCCATCTCTCCGGGCATGCGAGCTGACACCCATTGCTCTTCCAGGTTCTGGCATGCCAGCCAGCTGGTCTTCATGCATGTGGGAGCAACCGAAACTGGAAGAGCAGCCACCCCGAGCACATGCGTGGCCAGTGTGCATACACGTGCCAGACACCAGAAGATCATCCTCTTGGTGCACACATGTGCACTGGGCAGCTGCTCTTCCAGTTTCTGGCAGATGCGCGCACGCTCCCATTTTAGTACTCAATGCCGAAAAGGTTCGACAACACTGTTCTATAGACTCAGCAATCTTTTATTTGAAGTTGTCCAATTTGTGACTCTTCCTCTTACTTCCTATCCCTCAAGCTCATTCCTATATATCACATGCAATTTATAAGTACTAAATACCATGCTCTGCAATGCTTTAGGTTCAGTTCTAAAAAGTTGTGTTGGAAACTTTGGGTAAACAAAGATAACATCTCTCCACATCTCATTAAAGCAGGGGTGGGCAAATGTGGCCCTTTTACAACCTATGGACTTCAACTCCCAGAATTCCTGAGACAGCTGTCTCAGGAATTCTGGGAGTTGAAGTCCACAGGTTGTAAAAGGGCCACATTTGCCCACCCCTGCATTAAAGTATTTCCATTTTTTGGCAAAAAAATGGCATTTTTTTGCATCCTTTGGTTCAGTTAACAACTATGCTGGCCATTTTGAAACCTTTGTGCTTGCTTAACAACCATCATTAAAAAAATAAAAAAATATTATAATAAAATCAGGTTGGTGACATGACTAATCCAGTTTACAACTGTTGTGACTTATGACCAGAGGTGCGTTTCAGCAGGTTCTGACCAGTTCTGGAGAACCGGTAGCGGAAATTTTGAGTACTTCGGAGAACCGGTTGTAAAAATCCTGCCCCATCTATTCTCTGCCTCCCGAGTCCCAGCTAATTGAGAGGGAATGGGGATTTTGCAGTATTCTTCCCCTGGAATGGGGAGGGAATGGAGATTTTACAGTATCCTTCCCCTGCCATGCGCACCAAGCCATGCCACACCCACCAAGCCACACCCACAGAACCAGTAGTAAAAAAATTTGAAATCCACCACTGCCATGATGGGCAGGCTCCATTAAGGTTGTAAGTCGAGGACTGCCTATATTTCAATGGACCACTCCCTCTGAAATGATGAGGAATGATGGCACCATCTTGTCATCGCTCAGGCAACAAAATTTCTTGGATTGTCAAAGAGGAAGTAAGAAGTGAAGAACTGATGAAAATTAATTTGATGAAGCTCTTCATTTTCCCCTCATCTGGGATGCTTATTTATGAAACAGGCTTAATAACACTGTTTGCTTCTCAGACTGGGAATGCACCAAACATCTGGGAGTCCACGATAGATGACTTAAATCCTACTTTCTATGAACAGTATTTTCTTTTCTCTTCAGTATTCTCTTTTCCTCCTATGCAGATTAAAATATTCTTTATTCTTAATATTAAAAAGGGGCAGAATAGAATATTTTCCCCAAAGGAGAAATGGAGAAAATCTTAACAAAGGCAGAAAGCAGCTCCAGTCTTCCTGCCATAGGAAAACAGCCTCAAGCAAAAGCTTGAAGAGGTTGGTCTTTTGGATTGGAGATTTTGTATCCATTCGGAAAGACTGGGCCAATCCATTCATAAGCAAAGAGACTCCAAATAAGCAACACAATTAGGCAAGCCAAAGGTGACAAGATTAGCTCAGACAAAGATCTAGGATTTTCATTTCCCCATTGGCCTGTAGAGCCAGCCATGATCCCTATACATGACCCCATAGGAATCTGGCAACAACCATTTAAATATTAAAGGACACATTCTTACATAGGAACAGGCATCTCAATCACAAAGCCCCAAAGAACATATAAAAACCCACTTCTCTCAACCTCATTTTGTCAGCCACCCCAGAAACATGCTGCTGTCACTGAAGTTTCTGGCATCCAAATAAACAGAGACCTTCTTTCCTGCAGCCAGCCTCCATTTTATTTCCAGCATTTTTTCCCCGGATTGGAACCAGACCAGATTTTTCTTCTAACATTACCATAGTCCCTTCAATAGCTGAAATGAAGACAGTTATTTCACTTATAAGTTCATTAATAAACTTATAATAATTTATCAATTTCAAATAATTTTGTTACCATGTTTCCTCAAAAATAAGACCCTGCCTTATATTTTTTTGAAACCGGAAATAAGTGCTTGGCCTTATTTTTGGGGAGGTCTTATTATTTTGTGGCGTGTGGAGCAATACGGGGCTCCTCTTGCCGTCTTACCTGATTTCCAGCTCTGTCTCCCTAACCCTAACCAGAGGTAATGGCGGCAACTGGCTGTACATGCGGTTAAATATTTTCAGGGAGGGCTTATTTTTGGGGAGGGCTTATTTGGGGGGGCTTATTTTAGCGCATGCGTTCAAAAGCCCGATTGGGCTTATTATCAGAGGATGTCTTATTTTAGGGGAAACAGGGTAGGAAAAGAAAATGTAAGACCAATTTCTTCCAGAATACAAAAAAAAAAAAAAAAAAAAAGCTAGGTTTTTGTTTAATACTTGCCCATTTTTTTCAAATTTATATTCCTTTGGAGCAGCGGGGAAGGAGAAGTTAACTTACATAAGCTTGAATGCGGCAATTTGCTTAATTATAGTATCACCTTTCTTTTCCTGTTTAGTTTTGCAGTTTCTAGCAGTAACTCTCAAGGACCTACTGTGGATCCATTATTCTTGTGCAGCAAGATTTCGAAATGGAGGTGTTTGCTACTTAAAATGCACCCCTGTTTCTGAACATGGTTTGTACAAATCTGGATGCCAAAAAAAAAAAAAAAGAAGAAGAAGAAGAAGTGACTAAGATATTGAAAAATCTCCTACAAAATGCTTTTTCTTTAGACGTCAAAGTGTTAATACGGTCAGTAAATAGCATTTGCTCTGTTTGTGTTTTTAAGTCTCAATGGCAAAAGCAAAAAGTTATCAGCCAAAGGAATCAAACGTTTTCTTTTTTTAAAAAAACGTTTTGACTCTGTTCAAGGCCAGTTTTATGCATTTGCTTAGGAGTTAACTTCATCCAGTAAACACGCCGCACTGTTTAACTACAGACTAGAAGTTCACTTTCCAAATGCAAGCTTCACCGAAATTGTATTTCAATTCTTTCTTTTTTTTCAATAGCAAAAACATTTCAGGAGAGGATAGAAAAAAGGAAAGGAAAAAAAAAATCAAGCATTAAAAAAGAAAGTTTTTATGCTAGCTCTTAGTTTCTCATTATACTGTAAACTCAGTGACAGTAATAATAACTTATTTGAAAACAGCAACTTCAACCCTGAGTTTATGAACTTTATATCTTTCTCTGACGATAGAAAAGCATTAATTTTGCTAATGATCTCCTCATGTTTTTACTTGAAATGAAACGCCCAGACAAGTCAATGAAAGTCTAATAATATAAATAGCTTGGCCTGGTTATCTGATTTGTTTTGGAATAAAGGCTATTAAAAAAGAGCCACTTCTGGGAATGTTTTTGTTATCAATGAAATTGGCCAATGGGTTTCTGTCTTTTGGTCCCTTAAAACATGCAGGTTTTCCACATGAGATTAATTACTTATTAAGGCTAGAAATATTTTACATAATATTGTAAAATATACAGTACCTTCCCAAGTTATACGTCTGTGGCCTAATGAAACGTTTCTGGCCAACTCCTACCTATCCCTGTCAACAAGTCCAAGAGATGTGGATGATGGAACTTGGACAGTGGTGGGTTTCAAAATTTTTTACTACCGGTTCTGTGGGTGTGGCTTGGTGGGCATGGCGTGGCTTGGTGGGTGTGGCTTGGTGGGCATGGCAGGAGAAGGATACTGTAAAATCGCCATTCCCTCCCCAATCCAGGGGAGGGTTACTGCAAAATCTCCACTTCCTCCCGATCAGCTGGGACTTGGGAGGCAGTGAATAGATGGAGGCGGGGCCAGTCAGAATTTTTATTACCAGTTCTCCGAACTAATCAAAATTTCCACTACCAGTTCTCCAGGACTGGTCAGAGCCTGCTGAAACCCACCTCTGAACTTGGAGTCATATTCTGTGGTGAGCCCTATAGTTTTCCCACTCTCTTTTTTTTTTTTTTAGGGCTTAGAGCATAATTTCAACATATCCTCTGCAATTAAACCGTAATCTCTTAAACTGTTAAGGCAGCTTGTTCATTTCACATTTGTTTATCTAGGAACCATGAAAATATCTGAAGACGTCCAAGGTTCCTAAGATCGTAGCTTGAAAAACTAGCGAATGTACTCATTTCAGCCAGATGTCATAGTAAATTATGATTAATTGAGATGGCAATGTGCCTAGCTTTTCCCCAGATAGGATTTGCACATTCCTTCTTTCTTCATACAGAATGAAAAAGAGTACACTTCCATTTCTGATGCGTCCAAGTTTCATTAGAACTCAGGAAGTTGTGATATATCTTAACCACTGTTTGTTTAAAATTAACCGACTTTAGAGATCATAAACCTTCAGTTTATCTAAATTAGAAGAAGAAATTTCTAATCTCCCCATGGCTGCACTGAGGAAAAGGGAAGGGTGGGTAAACATATGTGCCTGAAGACAGACAGAACTGGGTTTCTTCATCTTAAGATAAGCCATAATACGTCGTGACATTTTAATGCCTTCTAGGACTTGTCTTCTAACCAAGCTGAGAGATGTCACTTCAACCTGAACATTTAAAAATAACACATTTGAACGCCTCTTCTCTATTAAAACAAAACAAAACTGACATAGAAAACTAGCATCTTTAGGAATCCAAAATTCAGCCATTTTTTAAAAAGAAAATATTTGTTTTCAAACTGTTGTGAATGTTACAGCTGTCAGATGTAAGCTGCAGAAATCTAAGTCACAGATCAGAAACTAAGGACCCATGGGCCGAATCTAAACCCACTATCTGTTGTTATATTGTAAGTTAACAATTGGCAGCGAATGTGGTAGATCATCCGGGGTGAGCTTCAGCTAAGCTACCAGTCCAAGTGGGCATATTGTTCTGGGCAGCATTGGCATCTATTCAGTGCCTGTGGACATGAATGAGTGGCGGGATCTAGCTCATTCCCAAAATGTTTACAGATTCCTCATCTAGATAATCGCTAGATGAGAAACAACTTGAATCTCTTCTAAATATGAGCAACCATACCCTTATATACCAACTTAGCAGTTTGAAAGCACATAAAAAATGCAAGTAGAAAAATAGGGACCACCTTTGGTGGGAAGGTAACAGTGGTGGCTTGCTACCGGTTTGCCCTGGATTGGGCGAACTGGTAGCGGCAGTGGCGGGAGGCTCCGCCCACCTGCCCGGATGCTTCTGCACATGCGCAGAAGGGTCGCGCGCAAGTGTGCACAAGCAAACCGGTAGCAAACTAAATTGAAACCCACTACTGGAAGGTAACAGCATTCCGGGTCTAGGACTTTTCGGCTTGAACCCTTCTCCTTGCCTGTTTTGCCTTGAGGTTTACACCTCTGGATTATTAGCCACAAACTTTTCTCCTCAGCAGGCCTTCTGCCAGTCTTTCGCCACGGCACAATGGCCATGGCCATTCCCTCCCAGGCGCTTTGCCGTAGCCCATATACAGAAGGAGTTTTCGTCCTAGGTTTTTTGGCACCTGGGACATTTAGGGCCCAACAAATCAGCTAGATGGGGAAGGAAGAAAGGAACAGCCTTAGTGAAATGGGAGGGAGAAGGAGGGAGAAGGAGGGTGGGACTTCCACCTCTAACTTTTTTTTCGAGAGAAGGAAGAACCCTTTTCAGGCCAGATATCCAAATCGATAACTAATGACAATGAATAATTTACAGCATTGATTCCCATCCCCACCCAAAAAAAAAGGGGGGGGAGATGTTGGCAAACATCCCATTCAAGATTTAGAAAGGAAGAAAAGAACATTGTAAAAGCACTTTGTTCCCACTCCTGCCCATTCCCCCAGTTCAAAGGGAAGCACTCCTGATTTTTTTTTAATTTTTTGCAAGGGGGAAGAGTTAACACAGGTTCTGTTACTTTTGAACACCCCTGCCCATAATTACAAAGAAAGGGGAAGAAAGTTATTCTAAAATGCAAACTTTTCTAAGGCCCATATGTCAGGAAACTACTGTCAAAAATGCACTTCTTTACAAAACAAAGAAACTTTAGTTGGCCTAAATTAAGGAAAGTGTCTAATTCTGCAGCTATAATCCAAACATTGTTTTCAGGAAAAATGTATCTATTACACAGACATGTCTGGTCAGCATGCCACCCGCCACATCTGAGAATATTTTACATTCTTCTGTCAGTGAAAACTTGAATACCCCTTTATTTGATGTAAGATGTGCTCCTTGCCAAGCTTGTATTGTAAAGCCTTCATATACAGTCTTCTCAACTCTCTCCTTCTACTGAATTTAGTTCCCCTAAATATAACTTGAAAGCATTCCTGAAAAATTATAGGCTGAGAATGGTTGGTAGACATAAAACTGATAGGAGGATTTGCCTCCTTTGCTTCAAATCCAAACTATAGGTTGCTTGCTGGGCATAAAATGATACCCATACCATGTTCTTTTTTAGAAAACTCAAAGGTCAACTGGGAACAAGCAAAGATGGGGGGAGAGAGAGAGAGACTAAAAACTTCTGTACTGTAATGGCAGAAGGAACTCTTAGGAACAGAGTTAACTCTTAGGAACAGAGGAATAACTCTTAGGAACAGGAGGAAGAGCCAACTAAGGCAATGGTCAAATAAAAGACATCTGAGTCAGGGCCTGAACTGTAATCTGATAAAGCATCTCAGAAAGAACCCTCCCTAGTTCTTATGAACGTATAGGGAGGGACAAGAAAAGTGTATTCAGACTTGAAAGATTCTGTTGCTATAATGTTATATTAAAAGTAATGTTAGCCTGTATGACTTTAGTTTCTTAGTCTGGTCTATCTGGAAGGGCTGACACTTATTTCCAGATTTTTTTCATGGGATTTTATTTGAATGCTTCTTTATATGTGCTTTCCAAATTCTTAAAGGATATCCATGTTTTATATAATGTATCCACATTATCATCCTATTCCTTCTCCAAGAGCTCTGGCTGGCACAAATCCTTCTCTTGGAAGAATTGTCCTTTTTCTCAATTCCTACCAGGGGTGGGTTCTACTTACCTTTACTACCAGTTTGCATCCTGCCCACGTGCTCACGCTCACTTCGCTTACATATCAACTTTCATGACATCCAGGTCAGTGGGTGGAGCATCCCACCGGTTTTACTACCGGTTCTTGCGAACCGGTCCAACCTGGGGGCAACCCACCACTGATTCCTACAACTACTCATCGTCCTGGATCCATGTTGGCCCTACATGATAGACCAGACTAAGAAATAGACACTGCATCAGGGGTGGGTTCTACCTACATTTACTACCAGTTTGCAACAGGTCCGTGTGCGCTCTTCTGCGCATGCACAGAAGTGTTCTGATGATGTCGGGTTGGTGAGCGGAGCCTCCCGCCAGTTTTACTACCGGTTCTATAGAACCGGTCTGAACCAGAGGCAACCCACCACTGTACTGCATGGACTTAAAGCTACAATATTTTCATTACAACAGCAGCAGTAACAGAATCTTACAAGTCTGAATGTGTTTTTCTTTCTCTTTTATTTTCATGAAAATTGGTGAGAGAGGGGAACTGACTGAGACATTTTCACAACCTGCTTTTTTGGTCTGGGTTCAAACCTTGTCTATCTGATTATTGCCTCGATAATGAATCTTCCGTCTGTCCTTCAAAGCCACCCTATATATTTTCTTTACAGTACAGCAGCTCTGCACAATAAGATGCTCCATTCTGGAATAGGAAGCTCCATTCTGAATGAAGTTTCAAGTAATAAGAGCTAAATTGTCTGCCTGTAACTTATGCCATATAGTAATATGCAGTAATAATAGCAAAATAGAAGGTTGTTCTTTTATAGTCTAAGAAATAATTTCCCAAAATTGAGCAGAACTGGAGGAGTAATGATTTAAAAAAAAATGATGTTCAGTTCAGGAAGAACTGAAACAAAAAAAATATATAATAATCCTAACATTTAAAATCTCCGGATTACGATGCAAAAGAGAATGAGAAAAGCAATTTTGTTTAAATACATCTTGAAAAGCTGAGCACCCATTTGAATTGAGGCTACGAAGTAATTATTAGAAGGAAGATGTAAAGAAAATACTGTTAGGAAGTTAATATCAACAATTCAAATCAGATGTTTTTCCCATTCAGGCTGCTGTTTGTGCAGATGAAAAGTAGGTTTGGACACATCAGATAAGCAATATAAATATATAATGTTTGTGAAAATAAAATACATTGCTAGCAGATTTTCAAGGTGAATTGCAAGTTTAAAATTTGAAGTTCTGTTTTTATAGAAGCATAAATAGAGAAGGATATTATTAGCAATTTGGTTTATTCCAGCTTTGAGCGCAATACATGAGGAAAAATTAACATTATCCTTGATGGAAAAATGACTTTCAAATTTTCAGTAAATCTCTTGTCCATTAAAAAAGATTTAGGTGTCATAGAAAATCAACACTGCTAAAAGCATGAAGGACTTACTGCTTTATACTCCAATGACATTAAAATATACAAACACATCTGTGGAAAATTTTGAAAATTTTATTTGATACTTTGAAGATGATATAACAAAAATTTTGAAAGATTGAAATTTGCAATCTATTTTTTTCTGATAATATATGATATGCAGCATTTGCAGTTTCCCAAATAGAGTTTCTTCAGAAGATTTGGAGAAACATAACAGAATGAGTGATTTGTATCAATCAAGAAACATATTATATCCAAAGAATGTATTGTCATCATTCTAACAAAGTTCCATGAATTTCCAAAAAAAATTCAGTGGAATGAAAAAAGGAGCACATAGGTAGCCCTTAACTCACATTCTTTTAGCAACTATTTGAAGGTACTATAGCACTGAAACCCCTTCATGGATTTCTGCCTTGTCCTGGTGAAGGGGCTTGCATCACTCAATGAATCTATGAGCTATGCCGTGCAGGGCCACCCAAGACGGACAAGTCTTAGCAGAGAGTTCTGACAAAACGTGATCCACTGGAGAAGGAAATGGCAACCCACTCCAGTATCTTTGCCATGAAAACCCCATGGACAGTACCAAAAGAAAAAAAGATATGATGCCGGAAGATGAGCCCTTCAGGCAGTGGTGGGATTCAAATAATTTAACAACCGGTTCTCTGCCCTAATGATGCCCAGATGGTGGTCATGTGACCGTGTGGGCGTGGCCAACTCAACGTCACTCACGTCGATGGGCACTTCACCTTAACTGTTACAATGTAATAAGGGTTAACCAGAGAGGCAGTTTCTATAAGCAGGGCAATAAAGATTAGGCTAGAAACACCACCAGAATGTTTCCTTCCTGCCTTCCTTACAGGATTAGCCTTGTAAAGTGGAAAAAAACAAAATAAGATTTCTTCCAACAACCGGTTCTCTGAACTGCTTAGAAAGTTAACAACCGGTTCTCCCGAATAGGTGCGAACTGGCTGAATCCCACCACTGCCTTCAGGTTGGAAGGTGTCCAATATGCTACTGGGAAAGAGCAGAGGGCTAGTACTAGTAGCGCCAGAAAGAGTGAAGCGACTGAGCCAAAGCCGAAAGACGCTCAGCTGTGGATACCTCTGGTGATGAAAGGAAAGTCCGATGCTGTAAAGATCTATTCTCCATAGGAACCTGGAATGTAAGACAATGTGGCTGGATGGAGTCACTGAAGCAGTAGGCGTGAGCTTAAATGGATGGTAGAGGACAGGAAGGCCTGGAGGAACGTTGTCCATGGCGTCACGATGGATCAGACATGACTTTGCAACTAACAACAACAACAGCACTGAAAAAGTGACTTATGAGTGGTCCTTGCACTTATGACTGTTGCAACATTCCCAAAGTCATGTGATTTATGATGGTTTCAGCATCCCAGTCTTCCATTTATTACCATCTGTGGTCTCCTCAGCCAGCTTCCAACAGGCCCAGTCAATGGGGCAAGCCAGATTCGCTTAACAACCATGGAGATTCACTTAACAACATTGACAAAAACTAAAATCAGGTGTGATTCACTTACCTGCCTCACTTAGTGACAGAAGTTCTGATCCCAATTGTGATCATAAATCAAGGACTACCTCTAAAGTTAACAAAATTCAGGTGGTTGAAAGAGTGTTGCTATAGTTTATCCTAGCAAAACAATAATAATAATAATTCAAATTTTAAAAATACATTTAGAAATGGACAATAGAAACCATGATTAAACAAATCACAGCTTAGTTCAAAGTAGGAATATTATGCATGTTACGCTATACATCAAAGAAAATGATTTATTTCATTCTTGAGATTTATACAGCTGTTTTTCATAATTGTTTTATTGCTTTTTCCATTACTATGCACGGATTACAGTTTGATTTCTACAGAATCCAAAAAGTTCATGCTCTGTAAAGATCCTCATAGTATTTTAAAAAAATAAATATAAATGAAGAATAAAATTACTCAGAGAGCCAAATTTAATGCCCAATGGCATAGGAGTTCTGCCCAGTTACTCCTTCAAACCAGTGTTGAAATCCTCCGTGGGTTGCCACTGGTTTGCTGCCCACGTATGCGCAGTGTGCACCAAATACATGCAGCGCATGTGCATGCACAGTGTGCACCAAATGCACGCTGCATGCAGAAAAAGGAGCCATTTGTAGGTAAGTAGAACAGTGAGGGTGGGGAAAACAGCTGTGCCATGCTATTTAGGTTCGCTAGAAAGCAGGATTTCCTGCTTTCTAGCAAATATAAATCATTGGGCACAGCTGATCGTCATAAATACCAGTTCAGATGAACCGGTAGCTTTTTTTAAACTAATGATTCGCCCGAACTGGTAGCTTTTATTACAACCGGTTCTCCTGAACCGGTGCAAACCGGTAGCATTTTACACTTGCTTCAAACCTAGTTTTGTCTTCATTATTAACACTCACTGATCTTGTCTAGACTGGAATGGTCGAGAGGGTTGGGCCTTGGTTTGTTTTGCTTTGGAAAACCTTGAAATAATGCCATAGTTGTCAAGAAAAATATATGAATATCTCCATGAAGTTATCAGGGATCAAGCTCAATTGAAAGGCAATTCCATAATTTTTGATTTGAGATCCAGACAAGTTTTTAAAACTATTATCAACATTGTTTAGATTCTTTTGCAATTGCTTGAGAAATGTTAGTAGCAAAATATACCACAAACATCTCAATTTTATATACTGTCCCAGTTCAGTGGATGAAAATTTTAAGGGGTGGATGTATTGTCACTGCAATAAAGTCATTATTTGTAAGAAGGGTAATTTTATTGATTTCTTAAAAGTGTTCAAATCATCAATAGGAGAAAAATATTTTTTTCCCTTCCCTTGTTTAAAAAATTATTTTTAAATACCTCCAGTTGTTTTTTCTGTATCATAGTGACTCACGCCCCAAGGTAATTTCTGACAAAATTAAAACAGTGACATTTTAAATCTCTGTCCATCTCAAAAGGATGTTGGCTCTTAGTCAGTTTCTGTTACTCAAGACTATAATTCCCTTTTTCTTTGGAACATTTAAATAGCAGGTATAATATTACATACATTTGCTTCTAATAATCTTTCTAACTGTTCCTCAGTATTAATCTAGAGGCTGATAGTTTATAGTTTCATTTACAAATGAGCAATTACAGTACTCTCTGTAGATGTTGGTAGATTCATATTCACATGTATATTTCTCAAACCTTAGAGTGAGGGATAAATGAATTGACAGTTTTTCAATTTCTAATGGTTTCACCACCACCTAAGGTACAAGTTATAATTCATGAGTGTCTTTCTCCATCCAAATAGCTCAGGAGATCTTTATTAGCAATCCCTCTTTCCATATGAACTTTCTGAGAAGAAAACGAACAAAATAAACAAGTAATGCACTAAAGAGGACTAATCATTGAACCTCTTGTGGAAGTTAAGATATTTTGAATCCTGCTGATCAAAAGTTCCTTTTGATAGGCCCTAAATTGTATTAGAAGGCCATCTGGGAGACTGCATCTAGAAGAAACCCAACTCATAGCCCTTCTATACTTAAATACTTTTTCACAAAATACCTGTGATCTCCATGGTGGATGTGTAGAAAAAGTTTCAAGGAATCTCTAGTTAAAATTTTCTAGAATTCTCCAGTTCATTCACTGGGGGTTGGATTTAGCATATATCTATGGTTGAGGTAAGCCTATTAAGAAAATCTAGAGTGCCTGAGGATAAGAAAAATCATTAAGAAAATCACATACTCCAATATTACAATCTTCATGTTGGGGGAAAACAAAAAGAAGAAAGACGAAGGTCTTTGTTCTTTCTGGTGGAAGAGCTTGAAAATGTCCACTTTCCATCAGAGAAAAGCAAAGCAGAGACACAATAAGAAGCATAAAAAGGTTGTCCTTGCTTGTGATCTCTATTTCTGATATTTTCAGTTCGTAATCCATAGTAAAAATGTTGCAAAGAACTGATGGTTCTACTGGTAGCCAATTTGGTCTAGTGATTAAGACATCACTCTGGAAACTAGGAGACTGGGAGTTCTAGTCCCAACCTTAGGCAGGAAAGCAACTGAATGACTTTGAGTCAATGACCAGTGGACAGTGAGTTCTAGTCCCACTTTAGGCATGAAAGCAGCTGGGTGACTTTGGGCCAATCACCAGGAGACTGTGACTTCAAGCCTTGTCTTTCGCATGAATTCTAGCTGGGTGACTTTGGGCCAATCACTCTCTCTCTGTGTTCAACCTACCTCATAGGGTTGTCATTTTGGAGAAAATAAGAGAAAGGAGTGTTAGTTATATTTGTTTATTTGTTTCTGAACTTCCTTTCTCCTCAAGGCGGGACTCTGGGCAATGTACCAAAAAAAGTTCACCACCTTGAGTTATCTATAAAAATAATAAAGGTGGTATATCAACAAACAAACAAACAAACAAACAAACAAACAAACAAACAAACAAACAGGATAGGCCTTCTGCTGGTGGAAATAAGGGATACATACACCCAAGGCAGATGATCTCAAGTTCATCAGAAATTTAGTCTGGGATTGTATTTTTGAAGCAATTTACATACTAAAAGGTATACAGCTTTTCTTTAGAAAAGAAAAAGGAGTCAAAATTCTATGAATAGATTGTGTAGAAAAATTGATGAGGGAAAAAAGTGAACCATGGGAAATTAGAGCAATATCATGGGGGACAAGATGGAAAGTGGCAGCAGTCCAAATATAAATAACATTCCTCCAGAGATCCATAAGACTTCTGACAGTCTTTGAAACTTGGGGGATTTTTTTAGGTTAATGTGAGTGGCAAGCCCCTTACTCTATGGGATTTTATATATAAGGCTGAATATTTTCCTTTTTTCTTTACATTGTTTTATGGTCATTATTACTTTTAATAGGTGGACATGGTGATGCAGTGGCTTAATGACCCTGGAACCGCCGGCCAAAAATGATCTGCACTCAAGATCTTGAGTCCTGCTCCGCAAGACAGGAAGAGCTCCTGCCACCCGCTTCCCAGCTCCTGCTGACCCAACAGTTCAAAAGCATGCAATATTGCAAGTAGATAAATAGGTACCACTTCGGTGGGTAAAATCTAGCTACCTTCATGTGTGAAGAGAGCAAAAGCCAGTGCTGGACCTGCTGACCAGATGGCAACGTAACGCAACACAAGGCGAGGTGAGAAGAAACCAACAGAGGAGCTATGGAAGAGCCAGCAACCTGAGCACCGCTAATCAGCTGGTATAAGCCAGTTCACCCCCTACGGTGCACTAAGGATAGGCAAGCAAGTGCCAAACAGGATGATCTAGCAGTTTAGACTGTCAGGATTGCATTGTGTCTAGCATGTGTAAATTTCCCTGACATTGTATGCCATATAATAGATAGATAGATAGATAGATAGATAGATAGATAGATAGATAGATAGATAGATAGATAGATAGACAGACAGACAGACAGACAGACAGATTTTTTTATATATATTGTGTATCACCAAGTACCTTTATGGAGATGGGTGGTCTTTTAAATTTGACGAATAAATGAATGTACTGTGCTTAAGTGCAAGCAGGGACAAGACCTCAGACACTCAAAATTAGTGAGCTAAAGCTGTTGCAATCACCAACATTCCTGGTCAGTGCTGGCAACAGCCATGATAACCGTTTCTTTGGAACTATTGATTTCCTGCTTCCTTGATTGTTTTGGAGAATTATCAGAACTAAAACACGTAGCTGAAGAACACTTTGTAAAGCACTGGGTCTGAGAAACATTTGTTGTCCCCGGCTTTGCAGTTTCCAGTAAGTACACATGCTTATGGCTACGAGTTGACATAATTCACATTTTTTTCTGTGATAATACTGTAGTGCATTATGCAGCTGACCATCCAAAAAGGAACAAGGGAATTGTTAAAGTTACACTTTGTCCTATGCTGCCCAGAGTTGCTTGTTTGGGGGGATGCTGTATAAATAGGACAAATGAATAAATAAAATTTAAAAGTTCATTTTTTTTTTTTAAAAAAAGTTTGTTATTCAGTGGTTCAGGAGATTGATCCTATTGTGAAAGGACAGGCTGCCTGCAAAATGTCCAGTATTTGGGTGGCTTTAACACCTCTCCATAGCTAGCCGAGCAACTGTGACTATAAAAGCTGATCAGAAAGATAGATGGGGTAAGAGTGATGATGTGAGAGGAGAGGTGTTGGTTTGAGAAACTAAAATAGTCTGAAGGCCAGTGGTGAGATTCAGCTGGTTTGCACCAGTTCAGGCGAACCTGTTATTAAATTACCCACCACCACCATCCACTATCAAAGTGGATTCTGGGCTCTGCACTGCTCTGCACTGGAGAAAAGGGCAACGGAGTGGCCAACGCTAGGAGAGGAGAAGGCCGCTTTTCCTCCTCCTTCCCTCATGCCAGCCATTCCATTGCCTCTTTCTCTATTGCAGCACAGTGCAGCACCCAGGATCCACTTTGATAGTGGGGGTGGTAATTTAACAACCCTGGTTCGGCCAGAGTCAGGTTGGGCCATGCCTTCCATGACAGCCAATCTGACCCTGGGCAAACTGGTTGTTAAATTATTTGAATCCCACCACTGCTGAAGGCGTATACCTTAAAAGAACCTTTGACAGATATATTGGTTTCCCTTCTGGAGAAAGAGCACCAGAAAGACTGATTCTAGATCTAATTCTCCTTCTTGCTTCTCTACTGGCAAGCTAGAGGATGACTCAGATGGGGATGACTTCTCCATCATCCTAAAACTGCCCTCTGGTCATCCACAATGACGTCAGATATCACTTTGATTTAGACCAGCTTGAGAATTGCTCAAGGTTTCCCCCCCACCCCACTCTTGTACATAAGGAGAAGAAAACCACAACCACCACAACAAGATGTGAAATGTAAACATTGTCAGTGTTCCAGAAAGTCCACAACTCCAAGTTAAAAACTCCGAAGCAGGCATTTCTCAAAGTTCCATTTTATTAGAGTAGGTATACTCTAGTAGGTATACTCTATGCCAGGTATACATGGCATAGGACCTAGTTATCTTCGAGACTGCCTGCTGCTACCGACAACCTCCCATCGACCCGTGCGCTCCCACAGAGAGGGCCTCCTCAGGGTGCCATCAGCCAAACAATGTAGGCTGGTGACCCCCAGGGGGAGGGCCTTCTCTGTGGGGGCACCTACCCTATGGAACCAGCTGCCCCCAGAGATAAGGAGAATCCAAGACCTCGGTGCCTTCCGCCGTGCCCTTAAAACTTTCTTTTTTCATCAAGCCGGGCTGGCTTAACATATTTTTAAATTTTTAATTTTTAATTGGTTTGTCATTTTAAACTGGGGCCAAATTAATATATATTCTTTTAATTGTTTTTAATGTTTGTATTGTATGTTTTTATCTGGCTGTACACCGCCCTGAGTCCCTTGGGAGAAGGTGCGGTATATAAATTCAAAATAAAATAAATAAAAAATAAATACTGCCACATCTGGGAAAACCCGAATCTGAGGGTTCTGGGTTTTCCCTCAGTAAATCAAAACCCCAAATCCAGCCCCTTCACCCATCAGTCTGTCACATGGTCCAATTATCATCCATCCCAACTTGAGCCATCCCTGCAACCACTTCTCTTCTAGATCGGGGTGGGTTCCACTTCCTTTACTACTGGTTCACAATGGGATCGCGCAGAAGCTTTTACGCATACGCAGATCGCCGATGACAACATCCGGGGCGGTGGGCAGGGCCTCCTGCTGGTTTTACTACCGGTTCTTGCAAACCAGTCCGAACCGGGAGCAACCCACTACTGCTCTAGATGCATAAACACCATGACCTTGACCGAAGGGAAGAATGCTATTATGTTTAACTATATTCACTCTCCTAAATCCCCCCTCCTACTTTCCCAGGCACATGGAGTTGGCAGCGTGGAAGTTTCTGGTGCTAATATGGCTTCCAAAGCTGACAAACATCTTTCTGTGCTCATTTCTGCCTTGTTGGCTGCCTTAGGCTTCTTCTGCTTCTTCTTATCATCTGGGTTTTCTCACAAAAGGGATCCGAGCAGCTAGAAACAATCAAATGAAAGATCAATAAAAAACCAGGATAGAAGTCATCTGAAAAAGTCAAAATCACTACAGTTGGAAAGTCAAATAAAGAGCTGGCAAATCTGACCAGCCTTCAGCAAACGTAGTCTTGAAATCAATCAGTCAATCAGTCAATTTGCAAAGTTGCCCATTTCAACAAATGGTTCTTTCTTAAGAGGTTGTTGTTACCAAGCAAGCAGCTAAGTAGGATCATTTTTTTTATTTTTATTTTATTTTATTTATTTTGTCGAGTACATATTAGATAATATATACTGCTCAAAAAAATAAAGGGAACAGAAGACATCCGAGATCTGAATGAATGAAATAGCCTTATTAAATACTTTGTTCATTACATACAGTAGTTTTGTGTTCCCTTTAGTTGTTTGAGTAGTGTATAAACTACTGTATGTAAAGAACAAAGTATTTAATAAGGCTATGTCATTCATTCAGATCTCAGATGTCTTCTGCTTGTGTTCCCTTTATTTTTTTGAGCAGTATATATAAGTATAAGCATGAATTGAATACATACAATGAATGTAAATGAATTAAAGGGAACATTAGGACAGGGACGGTAGGCACGCTGGTGCTCTTATACATGCCCCTTACAGACCTCTTAGGAAGGGGGTGAGGTCAACATGGGCAGGACATTTAAAATGTCAATCCAATGTTTAGGCCAGGATAAAGGAATAACAACCAGACCCACATATTTAATTTAATTTAATTTAATTTAATCTATAGTTCATTTGTTTTCTTTTGCTCCAGATCAGCAGCCTGAAACCTGTCCTCTATTCTCTATGACAATTTTTTTTAGTCTAAACAATAGTTGTTCAACAGTGGGACACCTTGTCTTAGAAGGTAGAAGATTCCTTCCATTGTAAGTTTTTAGCCAGCAAATAGATATCCTACTGGGAACTAGAGTGTAGAAGGGACTAATAGTGAAATAGAATTTAGCAACAGCAATAGCATTTAGACTTATACACCACTTCATAGGGCTTTACAGCACTCTCTAAACAGTTTCAAGAGACAGCTTATTGTCACTGACAATCTGGCTCCTCATTTTACCAACATCAGAAGGATGGAAGGCTGAGTCAACCTTGAGCCCCTTCAGGTTCGAACTCCTGGCAGTGGGCAGAGTCAACCTGTAATACTGAATTCTAGCCACTGCACCACCATGTCTCTTATCTTGATAAAGCAAAACAGATTGCACTTTGAGATATAGCTGACCAGCTTCAGAATAAACTTCCGTACTAGTCCAGTAATTGATTGAAAGCTATTCCATGAACTGTGGATGAGATGAAGACAAAGTCCTATGATTTGCAGCCATATTGAGCAGGTTCCATTATTGCCATAAGTGAAGGACTGTATACTTCTTCCATCCACTGGAAGTGCTGAAGGAGGTGTCAAAGCAACATAGCAGCTTTGTTTTCCTATTTGGAAGCAGAGGTTTAATCTGTCGTGGTCTGCCAGCAGCCTACAGAGCTGGCAGTGGAGTCAAGCAGTGAGGAGGCTGGGGAGGACAATTGGCAGTCCTCGAGTCAGAGGAAGGCCCGGATGAGGGCTCTGTGTCGGAGGCAGAGATGGGGCCAGGGCCATCTGGGAGCGATGCATGGACTCTGGAGCCTCCAGAGGCAGATAGCAGAGAGGCAGAGAAACAGGAGGAGCCTGTTCCTAGTGCTCACATGCAAAGAGCTGCCAGAAGCTAAAGCAGCTAAAGCAAAAAGGACGACTTGGGAGTAAGGCCAGGAGATGATTGGCCCCTCCCAGAAGGCTTAAAAGAGGAAAGCAATGTTGCTACATTTGTTTCTTTTCAGCATCTCTTGCTTCTAAACTTTTGCCAAGAAAAGCCTTTGGTAGGGTGCCAAAGAAGACAATGGTTGGTGATAAGGCCGAAGGACTATTTATGAAGAATTTGTTTTGGAATTAATTTGGACTAAGATGAGAATGAAGTAATTCTCAGCTGTTCTAATAAAATACGTTTGTTTAGGACTGATTGTGTCTGGCAATAACTACTTGGGCCTAGGTCACAACATAATCCCAGTTCCCAAATCAGACTAAACCAAAGCCAGACAAATTTACTTCATTTCCTATTATGCTCTGCATAATCTAGCCAGAGAAATTTCAAAAGCTGGCTCTTTCTGAGCCATTCATTTGTGAGATCAAATTGTGGTTAATAGTCATACGTTTTAAAAACATTCTCAAAGAGAAAATCAGAAAAGAGAACGTGGGATGACTTTTATTTCTCTGTACCTACAGTAATACTCCTCCACCGGTTTTCATAGCAAGGTCAGTAAATTTGAGGTACAAAAGGCTGGATTATCAGTTGACTCTATGGCGCCAATATGTGACCATTAGTACGTTCTTATCTTCTTCTACTTATATCTAGAATAAAAGACAGTCTAGTTCAGTGATGGCTAACCTTTTTGCCATCGCGTGCCAAAAGCGGGGGGAGCGACGGGGGTCATGGGTACGTGTGCCCACATCCATAATTCAATGCGCCCTGCCCTCCCGCGCATGCGCACATGACCCCCACACACTTCCCCCTGCTTTTGGCATGCAATGGCACGGTGGGCCCGGTAGGCCTGTTTTTCCCGCTCCCCAGGCTCCAAAGGCTTTCTAGGAGCCTGGGGAGGGCAACCACCCCCCCGGAGGCTTCCGGAGGCCGGAAACAGCCAGTTTCCTGACTTCCGATGGGACCGGAAGGCCTGAAAATTAGTTGGCTGGTGTGCACATGCGCGCTGGAGCTGAGCTAGGGCAACACTTGCGTGCCCACCAATATGGCTCCGCATGCCACCTGTGGCACCCGTGCCATAGGTTCACCATCATGGGCCTAGTTTAACTGCCAGTGACTTGGCTGTCATCAGACCCAGGTGAAAATCTTAAAGCTTTCATCTCAGGATGAAGGATTAATTCACTTGCCAGGAGACTCCTAGCTAGAGTAGTTTATTTCAGAATTATTACTGTAGAATGTTAGCACCCATCCCTCTCCTAGAAGAATGAAATACATTGGGAAATATTATAAAAAGCAGAATATTATATTTCTCTAAAGGAGAAACATGCTCTTGGAAAGGAGTCCCCACCTTTCTTAATAGCCTCAGCAGGACTGGGCCAGCCTATCTACAAGACAAAAGGCCTTCAGCTCCAGGATGATGGGATTATCCTTCAGGGCAAAGCCATTCAGCCACAATAGGAACTGCATTGCATCAGCCCAAGTTTCAACCAAGCTTGACACAGAAAACCTACAAAGTTAGCTATGACCCTTGCATAACCCCCTGGGAGTCTGACAGCAACCAATAGAATACATTTCTTGCACAGGAACAGGAAGCTCTAGGGCAAGGCCCAAGAGAGGCTATAAATACATCTCATTCTCCACTCCATGTGTTCATCTGCCCAGGATCTAAAACCCATGTGGTCCTGTCCATCAATAAACCATCTTTCCAATTAGCCTCCATGTTTCCAGTGTCTTTCTCCCCACTTGGAACTGAACCCAGATGGATATTTCTCCCAACATTACCACACAGAAGATCTTCCTACCAATATATAGATCTATGCTCCGTGGTGTATTTGCTAGGCCTTTATCCCCATCACATTTTTTTGACTCAATGGATTATTCAGTGGTTTTCTTGTTCGCCTTAAGAGACATTTGATCTGTATTAACATACCAAGTTCTCTCTAATCTGGGAACATCTGGTTTCTACTTCTCCAGCTTCATTTGTTACAAGTGCAGGGAAAACTGCACATGACTTATCAGATGCAGCTACTAGAAACTGTGTGAGATAGAATACAGAGCTTGATAACATTTTGGCCTAAGCCTGCAGGGTTTTTTTTTAAAAATGTGCTTCTAGTGAAAATATGAAGATCCAATTGAGGTCAGCAACAAGGGTTCTATTGCTCCTGTTCACAGGGGCAGTGATTGGAATGTGTAGATATGAGCAACTTAAGTGTGCTCATCGAAGTAAGAAACTTTAACATGTGTTTTAAAGTTGCAACATGGATTCTTGGGCCAGGAGGAAAAAAAAAAGAATTTGGCGAAGAAGGAATAAGGGGGGGGATGTTTTCTCCTTTCAGTGTCTAAAGTAGATGAGGCCCAGATGTTTCATAATAGCAAGTATGAAGTTTCACGTAGGACACTTCAGACTGAGAAAGGACATTTTTCTACTGCAATATAGTTTTTTTCCTCCCCTGTAATTGAGGTTGTGCTGTAATTTGCATTGGATTGCCTTGGACTTAGGAGACCTTTATAGATATTTTGTTGAAAATTGGGAGAACTATAAATGTGTAATGGTCACAACGTGTTTTTCAATTGCCTCTTTTGGAGGCCAAGTTAATCCTGAATTCCAAACTGAATTACATATCAGAGATTGTCCCTTCCTATCCCGCAAATGTGGGAAAGTTTAGGAATGAAATTTAGCCAGCCATGTAAGAGGAAAAGATGATTATTTTTAGGGTTTCTGTTTAGGGTTAGGGTTAGGGTTAGGGTTAGGGTTAGGGTTAGGGTTAGAGTTAGAGTTAGAGTTAGAGTTAGAGTTAGAGTTAGAGTTAGAGTTAGAGTTAGAGTTAGAGTTAGAGTTAGAGTTAGAGTTAGAGTTAGAGTTAGAGTTAGAGTTAGAGTTAGAGTTAGAGTTAGAGTTAGAGTTATGGTTTGACTCTAGAGTCAAAAGACTCTAGGTTTAGGGTTTGACGCTAGAGTCTTTTGACTCTAGGCTGATCAAGTGAAGCTGTTGAGGTTCCCTCCCAGTGCCTAGAGGTTGTGCAGGTTAGGATGGGCAGGAACTATATCCAGCTCAATCCTACTAAGACTGAGTGGCTATGGATGTTTGGACTTGGGATATCTGGGGATATTCCAACTTTGACCTTTGATGCAGCAGCACTTCAAGGACGTTGTGCATTTTGGAATTTTCCTGGACTCCCATATGACTAGCTGGCAGCTACATCTTTTACAGGAGGAATTGCACCATCTCCTAGGTCAGGCAGTCCTTTGCACTCATGCCCTGGTCACTTCACAGCTTGACTAGTGCAATGTACTCTACATGGGGTTGTCCATGAAGACCATTCAGAAGTTTCAACTGATCCAGATTGTAACAACACAGGTGATTAATGGACATGCCTTAGTATGCCCATGTAACACCACTACTTTGCAAGATATATTTGTATATTTGTTACCAGTGTGGTCTGGGTGTGATTCAAGATGCTGGTTGTTACCTCCTGCTTAACTGAGGCACTGCCTCTCTCCCCTAATATTTACCCAACCAATCCAATTGGCAGGATTTGTTGTTGGCACTCCAGGTTCTTTTGATTAAACAGTGCCATCTCTCAGAATCCCAGAAGCACACATTTCCGTAGCATAAAAGAGGGGCCCTCTGTGATTTCTCAGCTATACTTTTTATAGGAGACTTTATTGTTCTATTCTATACCAAAGGGCTAGGACTACAAGAAGCAATGGGTGGAAACTAATCAAGGAGAGAAGCAACCTAGAACTAAGGAGAAATTTCCTGACAGTTAGAACAATTAACCAGTGGAACAACTTGCCTCCAGAAGTTGTGAATTCTCCAACACTGGAAGTTTTTAAGAAGAGATTGGACAACCATTTGTCTGAAATGGTATAGGGCAGTGGTGGTGAACCTATGGCACGTGTGCCAGAGGTGGCACTCAGAGCCCTCTCTGTGAGCACTTGTGCCGTCGCTCCAGCTCAGCTCCACTGCGTTTCTCCGTGGCATTTCTCGCCATTGTTTGCAGGAAACAAATGTTCTCCTGCAAACAACAAAACAGAAGCTTGCGAAAGAAAAAGATCTCATCTCTTGCAGAGCTGCCGGTGTTGTGATGCCTCCAGCCAGCCAGCTGGTCTTTGGGTCACTGATGTGTGCGCACACAAGAGAGAGAGAGACTTGCAGTTTGGGCACTCGGTCTCTAAAAGGTTCGCTATTACTGATATAGGGCTTCCTGGCTGAGTGGGGGGTTGGACTAGAACAGTGGTCACCAACTGATGGTCTGTGGACCACTGGTGTTCCATGAGAAAATTTTGGAGGTCCGCAGAAAAATTATTTGCATTTTTAATATCAGGGGTCCTCAAACTACGGCCCCTGGGCAGGATATGTGCAATGAACATTTGTATTGCTGCAGAGAATCTCGCCCTTTGGGGGCTTTTTGTGTGGGTCGGAGGGGGGCAGAAATTCCGACTTGGGGTCTGCTTCAGCCTCCTGGTGCAGGGCTTTGGGCGAAGGCTGGAGGGAAGCACTGCTGGTGGCAAAGAGACGGAGGGCCTTGTTCCAGTGGGACTCTATCATGGCCTGGAACTGGTTGACCATCCCAGCCCACTGAGCCAGTACCTGGCCTTGCACTCCTGCAGGTCTTCCCTCTGCTTGGAAAGCCTATGCTCGTAGTCCTCAGTGAGGTGGTTCTGCTGAGCCTCCTTCTCGATCAGCTCCAATTTGAACTGAACCAGCTGTTTTGCCAATTCTTTCTCGTGGTGGCTGCTTAGCTCCAACAACTGCTTCCTGTTGGGGCCTTAAGGAGCCCAGGTGGGCAGGCAAGGAGTGGTTGGGAGGGGACGGGTGGGTAGAGGCCTCTCGATGTGAGTGACATCAAGTTGGCCATGCCCACCCAGTCACATGACCACCTAGCCACGCCCACCCAGCCAGTCATTAGGCAGATCATATTAGTGGTCTGTGGGATTTAAAATTATGAACTTAGTGGTCCCTGAGGTCCGAAAGATTGATGACCCCTGGACTAGAAGACCCCCAAGGTCCCTTCCAACTCTGTTTTTCTATTCTATTCTATACCTGTGATTGAGCAGGGACTGCTTTGAATTAGCTTGATTCCTAGAGATTTCTAGACACAGCAAACAACAGAAGAGTGATTTATCACTGGTCTTTCTAGGACATTTCTTTTTTACTTCCCAGTCCAGAGAGGACTCAGATTTAAACCCTGACCAAGCCTGACCATGCTTTGTTGTTTCCCAGCCTAGCAGGGGAAGTGCCAGGTGCTGCCACCTGCTGAGATCCAATAAAAGACAGAGTGGTCAAGGGTCTTCCAAGAAGAGAGCCTGCATGTTTAATCGTTGTACAAGAAGCTGACATTTATCATCATTCTACCAAAACATTTAATAACGTTCTTATCTGAAACAAGTCAAAGGTACAGAATTATATCTAAGATGAAAATGACATTTTTAGATGGGAAGAATGGGAGGATGGATGGAGGTGGATGGGGAATACAATATTTCAGATTTCCTTCCTTCCTTCCTTCCTTCCTTCCTTCCTTCCTTCCTTCCTTCCTTCCTTCCTTCCTTCCTTCCTTCCTGTTACGGTTGACTCCTGGTAACTGCTTGGAGCAGCAGTCCCTGCTGTTTTCTTGACTAAGTTTTTTTGGAATTGGTCTGCCATTGTCATCTTCCTAGGGCTGAGAGAGAGTGACTGGCTCAAGGTCACCCAGCAGCCTTTCATGGCTAAAGTGGGACTAGAACTCAGTGTCTCCCAGTTTCTAGCCTAGTTCCATAATTATTGCACCTAACTGGCTCTCTACATTATATTAGATTTTTACTATTATTAAAATTAATACAAATATTTAATATGTAATATTAAATGTAATATGTAATATTAAATATTAAAATTAATACAAGTATTACAAAACTTCTGGTTTTGTACATTCTGTTTGTAGCTGAGCCTTTTCCTACTTGTTTATCTTTCCAATAGCCAGGAAGAACACAAACGGAGAAAACTGCAGAGAACCAGAAGGCAAACACTGGGGATATAAGCATGATTAGAGAATCATTGTACAATCTATCAATCCTGAAAGTACAGTATAACCAGGAGCAATCAGATAAGATTACTATTGTAATTTTCATGTCCAGCTGCTGTTTCATGAAAGTATCATGGGATTGATGCAAAAATAAATAAATAAAAAACCCTACGTTTCTGGAAACCTGCAAGCAAATATTAAATACAGCATTTCTTCTTAAGTAAGATTGCTTTAGGTTCAAAGGAAAAAAAAAAGACATAAGAATGAGTACCAAGAGGCTTATCATGGTCAGATGTAAACAGGTAAACAAATAAAGAGGTATATATGTGATCTTAAAATAACTGCGCAGGGAGACCTTCCTGTCTCCTTACAAACAGACCATAATTACTGAAAAAGTTGTTTAAAGTACCAAACACATTGGTCATGTATGGTGGCATTAAGCAAATATCCAAGCTCCCTGAAAAACAATGGTGTATATATAATTTTAAGAAGCTCTCCAGACTGAGAATGAAGACATTTGCAAAGACGGCTCTAGAAAAACAGTGGCCCAGAGGTGCGTTTCAGCAGGTTCTAACCAGTTCTGGAGAAACCGGTAGCAGAAATTTTGAGTAGTTCAGAGAACTGGTAAATACCGTCTCTGACTGGCCCCGCCCCCATCTATTCTCTGCCTCCCGAGTCCCAGCTGATCTGGAGGAAATGGAGATTTTTCAGTAACCTTCCCCTGGAGTGGGGTGGGAATGGAGATTTTACAGTATCCTTCCTCTGCCACACCCACCAAGCCACACCCACCAAGCCACGCCCACAGACCCGGTAGTAAAAATTTTTGAAACCCACCACTGCGGTGACCTGCATGCTTTCTATCTCTCAAACTGTTGACAGCAATGCTCTACATCAGAGGGGTGCCAAACATTTCCCAAGCAAAGTACTAAATGTCCCATTTCAAAACCAAATCCTAAATGTCTCATTCTGAACTCAACAGAAGCATTCCGACATTGGAATGGCCCGTTTAAGACAAATGGAAGAATTTCAACTAGAAGCGATCTGATTACAAAATGAGCCATTTTATCTTCCAACCATTCTGATGTTGGAACTTTTCTCCTAAAGACCCAACTACCCCAATTTTCTAGGCCCATCTTAGTCATGAAGCCAGCTGAGTGACTTTGGGTTAGTCATTTTCTCTCAACCCCTAGGAAGAAGAAGGCATTTGCAAATTACTTCTGAAATCTTGTCAAGAAAACCGCAGGGACTTGTTCAGACTGTTAAGAGTCAACACTGACTTGAAGGCAGAGGTGGGTTTCCCATAATTTTACTACCGATTCGCCGCACACTGAAAATGTGAGCACGCGTGCATGCTTGCAGCCTTCCACGCATGCCCTTTGCTCTCTTTCCCGGCTTGCACGCATGTGCACGGTTTAGAAAATGTAGCTGAATAGGATGGCATAGAGCTGAGGCGGATGGCTGGGCCCACCCCACCCACAAGTCGTGTGAACCAGTCACAAGTTCGCTTAAATCAATCCGAACCGGCTGAATACCACCACTGCTTGAAGGCATAAGAAAAAGTAACTGTAAGGCCCAGCTGGAGCAAGGTTTGAAAAATGAAACTAGGCTATCTTATAATGTATTATTCCTGCTGGTAGTGCTTTGCTTTGTTTATATTACGTTTGTTTGCTAATAATGTGTAAATTTATAATTTGCTTATTATATTAAAAGTACCTAACATTTGCTAAGTGCTGTCCAGAGATTAAAACATGAGATAACCTCTGCACACACACACTTATAATATAAACGTTACAACAGAATGCGGGGGTGGGGGGAGGAACTGCAAAAGGAAAAAAAAAAACCTCAGCCACTGAGACTCATCAGGAATCCTGTGGTAATCTTAGTTTGCATTTAGAACCAAAATATTGGGTTCTGAGAGCAATTCAGTACTAGAGACCAGAGGTGGGTTTCAGCAGGTTCTGACTAGTTCTGGAGAACCGGTAGTGGAAATTTTGAGTAGTTCGGAGAACCGGTACTAAAAATTCTGACTGGCCCCGCCCCCATCTATTCTCCCCCTCCCAAGTCCCAGCTGATTGGGAGGAAATGGGGATTTTGCAGTAACCTTCCCCTGCCATGCCCACCAAGCCACGCCCACCAAGACATGCCACACCCACCAAGCCACACCCACAAAACCAGTAGTAAAAAAATTTGAAACCCTCCACTGCTAGAGACATTATATCAGCCAGTATCTAAAATATTCAGGAAGACCTTGAACTAATCATGGACTCCAGTGACCATGTTCAGGAGAATACAGAGGAATAGCAGAGGGAAATTTCAATTACCACGACATAGAATAACTGTATGTTTCAGTCAAGAAAAAGAGGTAAGCTTCCTAGCTGCTATATAGGACAATGCCCTAGAACAGTTGGTCATTGAACTGACCAAAATAGAGGTGACCCTGAACTTAATCCTAATCAGTTGCAGACTTTGAACAGGATGTGACAATTTTAAACTGACTGGCAACAGAAGAGGTCATCGCTCTCAACGTAAATTCAAATTTAACCCTAACCGGAACTGTTTACTCCCATTCTTTTCACACGGTGTTCCCTCCTACCAGTTCTTAATTTTCCCTTTCTTCATGGTACTCACCATTCTTATTTTATTTTATTTAGGAACAGTTATGAAACCAGGGATATTCTTGGAAAATAAAAATGATATGGTTGGTGGATTTGATTTTTTGAACCGGGTGAGTTTTAGATTTAAAATGAAACACCGGCTGGTCTGGAAAACTTTGGAGGGACCAAGGGGTATCTTTGAAGGAATTCTGATGCCATTGCATCTTCTTTAGGACATCAGTTTAGAGCTGATTCCCCCCCCCCCTTTATTTGACTCTGCCTATATTAAATGTAGCACAAAGGCTAACACACAATTTATGCCCTTTCCGGAGATGTGAGTGTGAATGAGTGGGTTGCTAGGTAAAGCTAATAAATAACTGTCATGGGTGGCAGGATCAAAAACAACAATAAAAACAACAGCACTTTCAGAGTTAGGACAGGAATGAATACTTTCATCACCGGATTATTTGATTTTCCTGCATATTGAAGTGCTGATGTGATACTTTTCCAATGAGTCTTGAATTTTCCAGCCCGGCAAAAAGCTGATTCATACACTTGTTTCCATATCCTGCTTTTACAAGGCTGAGTCACCATGACAATTTTGGATCCCAGTCCAAAGTATTTATCATTATGAGCCTATCTTCTGTGCATCTTCAATACTGCTGGGATTCATGGATAAGGGATCTGAGAAACTTGCTACTTTACAGTGACTCCCGAAAGGAAATAAAAGAAAGCTTCAACTGTTTCTACTTACATTAGCTTATTTACAATTTTTTTCCATATTATATCCATAATTTTATACATCTTTGTTGTACTGACATTCATAAACTTCCCTCTCATTTCTACTTCTTGTCTCTATTCATTCACAAAATTTATTCCATGTCCTGTAATAATTTGAGTCCTTTTTATCTTTAATTTTTAAAGTTAATCTGTCCATTTCTGCACAATCCCAAATTTTCCTAATTATGTCATCATAATTACATAAGCATATGTAATTCTAGCTGCCATCAATATATGTAACACTAAGTAGATGGTTGCTTATCATAAGTTTCTGACAATATACCTAAGAGGCACGTTTCTGGTTTGAACTCAATATGTTGCTCAGTTATCATTTCTATCCGTTTATGAATTTTCTCCCAGTAACTCCTTGCTTTCTTACATGTCCACCACATGTGGTAATATCAGTGGAGAATCCAATTTTTTTTACTACCAGTTCTGTGGGCGTGGCTTGGTGGGCGTGGTGTGGCTTGGTGGGTGTGGCTTGGTGGGCGTGGCAGGGGAAGGATACTGCAAAATCTCCATTTCCACCCCACTCCAGGGAAAGGATACTGCAAAATCTCCATTGCCACCCCACTCTGGGGCCAGCCAGAGGTAGTATTTGCCAGTTCTCTGAACTGCTCAAAATTTCCGCTACCAGTTCTCTAGAACCTGTCAGAACCAGCTGGATTTCACCCCTGGGTAGTATGATCCTGGAGTCTGGTTGCATTTCCAACAATTGGCGGAGGTGTTCTTATACATTTTGGCCAATTTGCTGGCGGCAAGTGCCACCTGTAAAACATTTTGTGAAGGTTTTCTTTATATGCCGCAGCCATCCTCAGTTTGTAGTTTCTTTCCCAAATTTTTAACCATTTTTCTAATTCTATGTTGTATCCGAAATTCCTTGCCCAGGCAATCATTGTTTCTTTAACTATCTCTTCCTCCATTTTATAGTTCAGTAAATAATTATATATTTTTTAAATCAATTTTTCATTTGTCCCCATTAAAATTTTGTCGAATGCTGTTTTTCTTTGTTTACACCCCATAATTTACATCTTTTTCATGCCTTGCTTGGATCTGCAAATATGGCCATCAAGATAAGTCCAACCCCTGCTTCTGCAATTGTTGTCTGGATTTAAGTTCACCCCTTTCATCTAAAATGTCCTTGTAAGATACAATTTTTCCCCAATTTATAAGATTTGGATATATTATTGCCTCCATTGGAGAGAGCCATCTTCCCTATAGTGTTGCAGTTTAATTTTTTCCCAAATGTTAAGTAACGCGTTCCTCACATAATGCCTCTAGAAATATTTGTGCAACCTATGTTTGCCATACCAGAGAAAGGGATGCCAGCCTAATTGTAAGTCGTGCCCTTCTAGTAATAATAGTCTTCTCTTATTCAAGTTTACCCAATCTTTTAGCCAGGTAAGAGCTGCAGCCTGGTAATATAATTCCCAGTCTGGGAGCCCAAAACCACCATTATTTCTAGAATCCTGTAATACTTTCAATTTTATTCTCTATTTTTTTCCTTGCCAAATATATTGCAGAGTCATTTTATTTAGTTCATCAAAAAAAAATCTTTTCTAATTTTACTTGTATGGTTTGAAATAGAAAGAGTAGTTTTGGTAGTACGTTCATTTTTACCACTGCAATTCTCCCTATCATCGATAACTGTACATTCTTCCACCTTTCCAAATCAATTTTAATTTGTTGTTATCAACTTTGTATAGTTGTCCTCTTTAATTGTCCCACACCTAGCTGCTAAGAAAATACCAAGGTATTTAACCTTTTTTTTTCTATCTGTAGGTCAATTTTCTCTGTCAATTCCTTTTTCTGTTTGTTGGTGAGATTTTTAACTAATATCTTGGTTTTATCTTTATTTATTTTCATCCCTGCCACCTCTCCATAATCCTCAATTTTCTTTATCAATTTAGGACCAGTTTGTATAGGTTCTTCTAATATAAACACTAAGTCATCAGCGAAAGCTTGGAGTTTGTACTTTTCAGTTCTAATTTCCATTTCTTTTATCTCTGTATCTTGTCTTATGTTCCTGGTCAATACCCTTAATGTTAAAATGAATAATAATGGGGAGAACCTTGCCTTGTTCCTTTTTGTATACTAAAACTTTCTGTTACATCTCCATTAACCAATACTTTTGCGTTCTGTTGAGTGTAAATTGCTTTAATCCAGGGGTGAAATGCTCCTGGTTTGGACCGGCTCGGGTGAGTAGGTAGGATGGCGACGGGCAGTTCGGAGAACCAGTAGCAAAAATTCCTCCCCCCCAGCCTCCAGCTTGCTTACCTTCGCACGCCTGCCTTGCTTCGCTTGCTGTAATCCATTGCATCAGCAAGCAACTGAATCTCCCTGCGTGCAATCAAGCTCATCGGTGAGCAGCTCTTTCTGTCTACCTGCCTGCCTGCCTGCTTGCCTTGTCCTGGTAAGGTTTTTTCCCCTTTGGGAGCTTTAAAAAAATAGTTAATTGGGTTTTTTTGTTGTTGTTGTTCTTTTTTTAGACCTAGCCATTTAAAGTTTAGGAAGTTTTAAATTTAGCTGCTTTTATATAAAAATAAAATAAAATAAAATAATATTTGTGCAGGTTTCTGAGATTTTGTGTGTTTCTGTAGGGTTTCACTCTAACTACACAAACATACAAAATCTCACAAAGCTATATGTGGAATTTTGTGTGTGTAAAGTGTGAAAGTTGGTTTTTTGGACTTTTTGTGGCTGTGTGAGGTTCCTGCTTGTTGCAGGGGGCATTTTGGGTCTAGCACAGCTGCTTTTACATTGTGTGAGCCAGTTGTGTTGTGTTGTGTTTTGTAGGTTAAAAAAGGGCAAAGAAGTGACATTGACCTGGCCACGCCCACCTTACCTACAAGCCACGTCCACCCAGTCACCTTACCACCAAGCCACGCCCACTAATTAAGCCACAGAACCGTAAACTGTAAACTGCTTAGAGAGGGCTGTAAAGGGGTATATAAGTTATGGTTGTCTTTTGGCTTCCAGTGCCTGTTTTGCGGGGAGGAAATCTTTCTGGAGTCCAGTGCAGCATCCTATGTTGCAACCCTCTTCCCCTTTGTTTGGATAGATGGACACTGCTTTTGAACAATGCAAAGGACTGTACCTACCCTCTTCCCCCCCCCTTCATTTTCTAAGACTGCTGGGTGGAGTCATCCTTGGAAATAAAGAAGGTGCAGGAAGCTTGCCAACCAATCCCGTTACAGGAAATAAATCACTTCTTTGTTAATGAAGAGTATGGATAAGCATCAAGGGATTTAAATGCAGGCACATTTGTGTCCATGGGCATCAGGCCATTCTCTTTTCTCTGTCATCTCCTTGCTTCAACACACTTAGACATTTACCTGCAGCGCCCTCGATATATGAATGTTACTAATTAATCCCGGGTTGGAAAATGAAAGGGAATGTGCTACCTTCAATTTCTTGCAAAAGGGCACGTTGACTTGGCTTATGTCATTGATGGATTTGAATTTGCCATAGTTTTGACAGGCCCCATTGTGGATAGAACTAGCATACAATGGGATCTGGCCATCTGGCTGGTTTTTAGCCCGGACAGTAGGAAAACATCAAGACATGGGTCTCGTCTCTTGTTCATTTTAATTACTGAAATCAGCAAGAGGCAAATATTTATTTGAGGATGGTACAACGTCACGTGGGGTAGTTTTTTTTTTCCTCTTCCATTTCAGGGAGCCTTGAATAACAATTATTATTTAGATCAGTTCCAGTTGGGTTTCAGACAGTCATGGAGGATGGAGACAGTCTGTGTGGCCCAGAAAAAGGTTCTGCATTGAATTATGGAAAGGAAAATTGCCAATGGGATGGTGTTCCTTCATAACTGGCCTTCAAAGTAGTCCTGAAGGTGCTTTTTCAAGAGGCAACTGGACTTTCCTGTTCTTTTAAGATATTTTGCTTCTCAACCAAGAAGCTGCTTCAGTTCTGATTGGATGGTGGGGAATGGAAGGACTTATATTTCTTGCAGACAGCAGGTCCTATTTGGAGAAGGGCGGTATAGAAATAAGAACAAATAAATAAAATAGAGAGTGGTTGGAGGTTGGACCATAGACATTTAGCTATGCCCTTTGGGATGAACACCCTTTGAATGGTGCCAGAGAATGAATGGCTTTTCAGAAAAAAATTGCAGACTACAAGAAAGAGGTGTCAAAGAGGCCAGCTAAGGCTCCAACCTCCAAGTGGCCTCAATGATTTTCTAAAAGAATGCAAATGACCAGCTGTCTGCAAGGAATATAAATCCTTTCATTCCCCACCATCCAGTCAGAGCTGAAAAAGCTTCTTGGATGAGAAGGAAAACATCCTCAAAGAAAAACCAGAAGGTCCAGTTGCCTCTTGAAAAAGCACCTTTGGGACAATTATGACCTTGATGACAGAGAAGCTCTGTAAACATTTGGCCTACAAACTAGCTCAACAAATAGTTGTTCACCTTTGCTTTAATTGAATTAGGACAACGTGGTTAAAATGTAACTGTTAAAAAAAAGATTAGGATTATAATAATAATGCCTCAGCAAGATGGCAGCCGCTGGTTAGAGGTGGTCTTTGACTTATGACCATTCATTTAATGACCAATCAAAGTTATAATGGCACTGGAAAAAAAACAGCTGGTTTCAGGTGGCACTGATTTATGATCTGTCCTTGCACTTAAAATGATCACAGCAACCCTAGATTCACATGTTAAAAATTTGAGTGCTTGGCAATAGGCATGTATTCATGATCTTTTAGCATTCCAGAGTCATTGTGATCACGGTTTGAAATCTTCCCAGGGGGGCTTCTGACAAGAAAGTCAAGGTGGGAAACTGGGTTTGCTGGACTATGTGATTTGCTTAACAACCATAGCAAATGTGATAAATTTGAGCGTGTCTCACTTAATGACTGCATCGCTTAGTGATGGAAGTTCTGGTCCCAATTGTAGTCACGAATTGAGGACTACCTGTATTTGGGCTTAGAAAATAATCAGGGATGGTCTGGTTAATATTTGGATGGTAGACCACTAGGAAATAAGAGGCTGGTAAAACAGATGCTGAAAAATATCCCAGAAAATCTGTTTTACTCTTAGCAAGCAAACTGCAGTGACATGTCCTTAGAATCACCAAGAGCCTCATACAACTTCAAGGAAACTTATCCTATTTAATAAAGTTACATAAATAATCATGTATACATATCAATATTTTATTTTATCTCCACGAGAAGTGGATATTGAAAGAGGTTAAGTGTGGATTGGGGGGATTAATGTTAAGGCATATGGTAAGTAATAACCCAATCTTTACAGGAATCTTTTAAAAAGATAAATTTTATTAAATTTTCCAAGTTAAAATCAACATAAGACAAAAACATTGATTATACATAACAACAAAAACCATACATTCCCCTCCCTCCCTCCCCTATTCATAACACTAGACATACAAACACATCCATCCTGGCAGATAATATTCCTGCCCTCATTTATAAATAATTATGCCCACAACACAGAATAAAGTAAGTAATCCCCAAATATGGTTTTCAAACCTTTACAGGAATCTTGTAGATGCAAACATGAGGAAGAGATTATAACTGAAAAAGGGAAAATAGAAATTCCATTGATTTTGCAAAAATATTGATGGCAGGGAATCTCAACAACAAATGGAAAGCTAAATTTTTTAGGATTTGGTATCTCTTCAGGGTTGATTACAATGAAAATCTAAGTAAGAGCTCAGGGGGCGTGTAATTTATAAGCAGAGAGGTATGGCTTCGTAGCTTATCTATGTATGGAAAAAGTGATTGAGTATTTTTAATAAAAAGTATTGAGTATTAAAAAGAGGCTTAGTATGTACTATGATACTTTCAACCTCCCAAAGCCTCTGATCTAACCAGAGATTGTATGAAGCTGCTGATTTTATGGCAAAGCTTCTGCAAAATTTATGTTACTCTTTGCCCTGCTTGACTCAAGGCGGAACTGGACCTGCCTGTCACTAGGGCTATAATTCCTTATATAGTCCCCATGAGGGGAGGGGGTGATCTCTGTTAGAAACTGGATCTAGCCCAATAACTCAAAGACATAGCCCAATTCTTTTCAGTAGTTTTATTGTTGGTCTGTTGGTACTGGAGGTCACTGACCTTGTACCTTTCTCTTTCAGGTATACATCTGGAATCAACTGTGGAACATGTGGTTGGCCCTTTTGTACCCAGGAGGAGGGGTCAAGAGGTAAGGAGTGGTTACAGGGATTATGGGATATGTGGTTAGTTAACCCTTGAAGGACCGGGTGGTCAGGGAGAAGTAATAGTTAGGCATTTATCATGACAAAACCCCCTCTAAATGCCTAACTGGATACCAGGGGTAATGTATGCGCACATACAGGAAATACACAAGTACAGACATGAATTACAAGCAAACACGCATTTTTGACATTAGGTAAGCATGTTGTTTATGTGGTAGGGGTTTAGTGAGAATATCTGCTGTTTGCTCCTCTGTGTCACAGTGTACTGCTCTAATGAATCCTATCTCTGAAAACTGCCTGACGTGTTTGTATTTAATGTCAATGTGTCTAGAACGCTGACCTATGGCATCGGCCCTAGAGATCTCTATTGCTGCTTTGTTGTCTTCGTGGATAACTATTGGATATGAGGGTTCAGCCCAGATGTCGCAGAGCAGGTCATCGAACCATACTAAATTGTTTGCGGCCTTTGATAGGCAAACAAATTCTGCTTCCGTGGTTGATGTGGCCACCAGTTTTTGCTTTCCAGTGTACCAATGGATGGGGCAATTGTTGAGTAGTAGCACGTAGCCAGAGGTGCTTTTTCTGCATCCTATGTCCCCAGCCCAGTCAGCGTCAGCATAGCAGGTTAGCTTTGGTTTCTCGGATGTTTCTGGTTCTAGGCAGAGTAGGGCATCCGCGCTGAATTTTAAGTATCTGAGTAGTCTTTTGATGGCGTTCCAGTGTATTAACGTGGGCTTGCTTACATGCCTGGACAGTAGATTGACGGCTAAGGCGATGTCGGGCCTGGTCCAGTTGGATATGTATAGCAGTGACCCTATCGTTGATCTATACAGTTTGTTGTCTGTGAAGGGTTCAGATTCCTCATACATGGTCTTCAGGAACTCAGGCTGCATGGGGGTCTCGCTGGGTTTTGCTTCGGACATGTTGCATTTGGACAGCAGCTCGATGATCTTTTCTCTCTGGGAGAGGCGGAAGCCCTTGTTGGTTTTTATCACTTGGACCCCTAGGTACCTGTCAATCTTCCCGAGTGACTTTAGGGAGAAGTGGCTACCCAGGTCGGTGGCGAACTTGTCACATCTGTCCTTGTGTTTGCTGATGTACAAGATGTCGTCCACGTAAACGAGCACACCCTCGAATGTGTTGTTTTCTCTCCTCGTAAAGAAACATTTGTCGGCTGAGGTGGCCTCGAAGCCCATGGATCTGAGGGCCTTGGCCAGGCAGTCATACCACCTTTTGCCTGACTGCTTGAGTCCGTACAGGCTTTTGTTCAGCAGCCAGGTTTGGTCCTCGCCTTTGTTGTATCCAGGCGGCGCCTTGACGTATATTTCTTTGTCCAACTCGGCGTGCAGGTACGCTGTTTGCACGTCGAACTGGAAGACCTCCAAGCCTAGGATGGTGGCTATCACCAGGGCGCTTTTGACGCTCTCCGCCCTGACGGTTGGCGAGTAGGTGTCTGTATAGTCTTCGGGGTATCTTTGGGCGAAACCCTGCGCGACTAATCTTGCCTTGTATAGGACCTTGTTGTCCTCTAATGTCTTGACCCTGAACACCCATTTGGTTCCTATTGGTTTTTTGTCCCCTGGAACTTGGGCAGGTGAGTATACCTGGAGGTTCCTTAGGCTTTCCATCTCCTTCTCCATGGCAGACATCCATTTTTCTTTTTCTTCCTGGGGGAGCCCGAGGATGTCCTCATATGAGCTGGGCGTGAAATGGGTGTTGTGGATGGTCATAACGTAGTCCTCTAACTTCTTTGGTAGCTTGTTTCTGGTTCCTCTGATTGGCCTGCTGGGGGTTGGTTCGGTTTCCTGCATGTTGTCTGCCTCATTATCCGTTAGGTCATCTATCTTCAGTGAGGGGTGCCCTTCTTTCCAACCTTTGACGCTTGCCTTGCGATGGTTGGCTTTGTGCCCTGTGACCTCTCTGACCTCCCTTTCCCCTTGGTCATGCTCGAACGTGACCCTATTGGTTGGGATGTCATTGGAGTGTACCCTCGACCAGTTTGCGTTTTCGTGGAAACTGGCTGATCTGGAAACCACAAAACGGTTATTGTTGTCGACAAATCTGTAGCCCTTTGTGCCCGGTTCGTAACCCACGAACCTTAACCTTTTTGATAATTTTTCCCCCTTTCTTCTTAGCTGCCTGGGAATGTGGACATCAGCTGGGGCGCCGAATATGTGTAAGTGAGCAATGTTGGGCTTTCTGTTGTATAGCATCTCGTATGGTGTCTTATTGATAGAGCTTGACCACAGTCTATTCAGGGTGTAATTGGCGTAGTGTAATGCCTCTGACCAGAAATGCTGCCCCATCTCAGCATCCTCCAGGGCGCATCTCATCATGGTTTGCAACACCCCGTTTTTTCTCTCTGAGACTCCATTTTGGAAGGGGGAGAAAGGTGAAGAGGTGTAATGCGCTATGCCCTGCTCCCTCAGCCACCTTGTGAACTCTTTGGCCATGAACTCTGAGCCCCTATCGGTCATTATCTGCCTTATTCTCATGTTGTGTTGCATGTCTACTCTCCTGTGGAATTCTTTAAACCTTTGGAACACTTCATTTTTGTGTCTCAGGGAGTAGACATACCCGTACCTGGTGTAGTCATCTACAATCGTGAGGAAGAACCGCTTCCTATGTCCTACAGAGGGTTTCATTGGCCCTACCAAGTCCATATGCACCAATTGGAAGGGGTATTCCATGGTTCGTTTGGATCCCCTGGGGATGGCCTTAACCTTGATCTTAGAACGCTTACAAACTGAACACTCCAAGTAGTTTTCGCAGTTCTTTACTTTGAGACCCTCGGTACATTCCGTCATTTTCTTTACAATGGGGAAGCTTATGTGTCCCAGTCTCCTGTGGAGGAGATGGGCGCAGTTATCATGCAGTGGCTTGCCGATAGATACGGACTTGCTTGTCTTCTCATGGCTACTTCCTGCCTCCTGCTGCACCCCCTCTGTTTCTGGATACTTATCTATCCTGTGGTTTGTGCTGGCATCAATGCCTTCTTCCTCTCTTGCATTGGGTGTGAAGTAGGGGAGTCCCTCGTGTATGGTTACCTTTCCTATCTCTTTCCCCTGCTTGATCAAGTGTGCCTTTCCATCTTTAAACTTTATTTCTATATTTGTGTCTCGTGTTAGCCTCGTGATGGCCAGCACATTGTGGGGAATCTCTGGTATGTACAGTACCTCCTTTAAGTCCCCTAGCTGTGTGATGTGTACGTTTCCTTTCCCCACTACTCTGACCTTGCTTTGGTTTGCCACCTTTATCTCTGAGTCTATTTTTGTGAGTGAGTCTAGCAGCTCTGGGTTACAGGTAGTGTGACTTGTGGCCCCTGAATCTAGAAGCCATGAGTTTCTCTCTATCTTGTGTTTGTCATCTGGGTCATCGTGCCTGATCCCGTACATGGAGCCAGAGCTACTCTCCCTGGAGTGGTCTCTGCGCTCGTGGTGTTTCTTGGGGTTGGGTGACCATCCTCGCCCCCTTTCCTTTGGGTACCTGCGTTCAGGTGACCTTCCCCCTCTACTGTCGTGCTGCCCCCTATCCCTATGGTTCCTGGGGCAATCCTTTTTTAAGTGGTTCCTTGATCCACAAGCATAACATTCTGAGGTATCCCTGGCCCTATCCTGGAAATCCACCCTCTTTGTGGGTCTGGGGTCCCCTTTGGCTAGTTGGCGTTCCCTCCTCAGGGTGTCCTCTGCAACAAGCTGACTGGTCAGTGAGCCTAGTGTGAGGTATTGCATGTTGAGGCTATTTAGTTGGGTCATGAATATGTCCCAGCTGCTATCAAGAGAGTTTATGATTATGCTTATCATGCTCTCTTCAGTGATGATTTCCCCCCTCTGCATGAGTTCTGTCCTTGCAGCATTCATCTTTAAGATGTGCTCACTCATGGGGACCCCTGCCTTATGCTTGGTGGAGTGGAACTCCCTGGATAGTCTAGTGGTGGTGGCTCTGCTTTGGCTATAAAACAGGTTACATAATTTTTGCATAATATCATAAACAGTTAGATTGTCCTCAATAGATGGATACATAGCGGATGGAATGGAGGTTAACATGATGCAAAATGCCCTGTGATGAATGCAGTCAATTTCCAGTGACCAGGGCTTTTGGGGAGGTTTGTTAGCTAGGAACAGTGCATTCTCTCTCATGAGAGCAACTCTTAATTGTTGGCTCCACTCTATAATATTACCCCCATCTAACTGCAGTTTTGGCAAATTGGCATAATTTGCCCCAGAAATGTTAGTAAGGTTACTTACTGGGGGGAGCTGTCCATGGTCCAAGTTGTGATTAAATTCACAATAAGGCTTTGGGATGTCTGTGGCCATTCTGTACTTGCTTGGATCTATGTAACTTGCTTCTCTTATTACAGGCAGGTACTGGGCATGCGCGAAGCTCATTCCGCGCTGGAGTCCATCGGGTGAGGTTCCTGTTGCTGGAGCTCCCAGGCCTAGGCCTAGGCCCGTCGGTGGGAGGCTGGACCCGCCTCCGGTGGGTCCGAAGATCCCTCCCTGAGGTGGACACCACTGCTGGATGGCCGGATCCCCGGCGAAGAAGGGCAGAAGGTGAGGGGGCGACGCGGTCGTAAGTCGAGGACTTTCGCGGGTCGGCGGCGCGGCAGCAGCGGAGGTCGTAGGTTGAGGACTTCCTGCTCCCGGCGGCTCGGCGGCAATGGCGGCGGCGGCGGCTGATCCTCCCTCGTGGTCGCTGGTCCCTGGTCGCGTGGACTGGCCTGATGGGTGTCGTGGCGTTGGTGAGTAGCCGGTCCTTCTCTTCTGCCTCGGGCCTCGCGTTGTCGGTGTAGCGGGTGGTGAGTTCGAGTCCTGCGGTTGACTTTTCCTGCAGGCGGGCGGTCTTTTGTGCCGGTTGCTGGTGCGCGCGGAGTTTTTTGTGGGCTGTGCCTCGGTTGCCTGGTCTCTGTTGGTTGTCCTGGCCTTCTTGTGCCCCCCGGGATTTTTCTTCGATTTATTGAGTGCCGCGGGAGGCTCGAAAGCAGAGCCTAGGGCAGCGGTGATGGTCTCGATTGCCTTTTGCAACTCGAGATCGGTGGGCGTTTTTCTTTTTGTTATTGCGATCTCTTCGTGGTCGCTTTCAGAGTTGGGCTCTTCGTAGTCACTTTCTGAGTCTCCCTCGTCTGTTTCGGGGTTCGGGCATTTTCGCGCCAAGGGATTCAAATCCTGGCTTCCCATTGGCTGGTGCTCGTCCCAAGATGGCCGCCGGGAAGGGGGCGCGGAGATGGATTCTGCCGGCTCAGGGTCATCGGGTTGGGGTGGCTTACCCTTTTTTGCTGGCTTTTCTTTCTCTGTGGTCTTTGGGGCCTCGATCGCTGCTTCTTGTTGTTCGAAGAGGCTTTGAAGGTCCGCGATGAGGTTTTCTTTGTTGCTGTTTCCCTCCATCAGTTTCAGGATGGAGAGTTTGAATTTATTCATTTTCTGTGCTGTTTCTTCTTCCGGGGCGATGATTTCCTTGGATGGCCCCTCTTCATCTGATTGTGAGTCCAGGCTGGAGTCCTGTTCGCTTCCAGCTTCTGTCTCCTCCATGGCTGTGGCTTCGGTTGCAAGCTTCTCAGCCATCTTCTTGGTAAGAGCTCTGGTCTGTGCTCTGTTTGCTTCTTCAGGATAGGTGTTGGGTTCAGTCATTGTCTGGAGTTATGGGCAACCATCCTCTGCTACCATTTTGTTAGAAACTGGATCTAGCCCAATAACTCAAAGACATAGCCCAATTCTTTTCAGTAGTTTTATTGTTGGTCTGTTGGTACTGGAGGTCACTGACCTTGTACCTTTCTCTTTCAGGTATACATCTGGAATCAACTGTGGAACATGTGGTTGGCCCTTTTGTACCCAGGAGGAGGGGTCAAGAGGTAAGGAGTGGTTACAGGGATTATGGGATATGTGGTTAGTTAACCCTTGAAGGACCGGGTGGTCAGGGAGAAGTAATAGTTAGGCATTTATCATGACAATCTCTAGTGAAGACCACATTCCCAGCTAGAATCCAAATCCTAACTAATCACCTTCCCTATGGATCTCAATGCAAATTCACAGGACAGATTCCCAATTTAGGCACCTCGTGGGGCAGTTTCTTCTGAAGCCTATTGTAGGGGCCCTACTCAATGGAGCCGCTTTTCCCTACAGTCCGTTTTCTCGAGTTTTGAAGGCGACAGCCCGAGCTCTCCGCTATAATAACCACCAAGACGGAACCACACAACAATATCGGGTTGAAAAAGTTAAGACTCTCTAGTCTAGCCCGGGGCTCGGTGGGTCGTGCCAACACCCAACCCGAGACGGCCAGGCTGCAAGAAACCGCCGTCCGCCCGCCCTTCTTCGCCCATCTCGCGTCACAGTTTGCAGGCAGTTTGAGTTGAAGGAGAATGGAAACGGGCAGGCTCGGGGCCGGCTGTCCGCCTGTGTATATATTCTAGACTTGTGTATATTCTGTGTATATATTCTATATTCGATTCTAAATACAATACACACCTGGCATATATATTATAAATATATATATATTGCATATATTGCACCTGGCATATATATTATAAATGGCATATACATTGGCATATGTATTATAAATATATATAATATTTATATTATATATAAATATAATGGCATATATATTATAAATGGCATTTATATTGGCATATATATTATAAATATATAATATTTATATTATATATAAATATAATGGCATATATATTATAAATGGCATTTATATTGGCATATATATTATAAATATATAATATTTATATTATATATAAATATAATGGCATATATATTATAAATGGCATTTATATTGGCATATATATTATAAATATATAACTATATATATTGTAGGTGTGGTGTCAGGGGTATGTCGACCCCTCCCGCTCTGCTTTTCTCTCTCTCTCTCTCTCTCTCTCTCTCTCCCTCCCTCCCTCGCTGGCCTTGCTCTCCCCGCTCCCTCCCTCTCCCTCCCTCCCCGCCCGTTCCTTCTCAGCTGATTACTCTCCTCCACACACACCCCCATCCTTTCCCACAGTAGCTTCTAATCCAGACTGTATGGTATGTGGGCTGGTCACAAATCCCATGTGGTCCGACATCATTGACATGGCGGAATCCCCCTCCGAACCCGCCTGGTAGTTATTCCAGCTCGCTCAGTCTCTCCAGCCAGGCGGGGATTTTTTTTTTTTTTATCGGACTGTCGGTCGCCTCCCTTCCCTTCCCTTCTCCCTTTCCCTCCGAAGGACAGACAGGGCATTTCTCCTCGCGCGCAACCACCCTCCCTCCCGTTTTCAACCCCAAGGTAAGACCCTCTCTTCGCAATCCGCGCCTGGAAAAACTGGAGAGGGAGGGAGGGAGGGAGAGGGGGAAAATATATATGCCCTGCGTGAAAACGGATTTCGATCTGCCGCTCTTCTCCCACCCACCCACCCGCGAAAAAGCAAACGGAGGCGCTTCCGATTGCAAGAATCCCAAAGCGCCCCAGTTTCCTCGCGGGGGGGGGTGTCTTTGCCAAAGGCTTCTTAGCTTTTTCCAAAGTGTGCATACGTGTGTATGTATGTTGGGGCGTGGGGGGGGTGTCGCGTCATTCTTCTTTCCACCCCCCCCCACTTCTTCCCGATCCGGGTTCCTTTTGTTTTCAGAGGGCGAAAAAAAAACTCCCGAGTGGGAATCGGGATCGGGGTTCGATATTTCCTTTTTGTGGGTGGGAGGGAAGCAAGGCGAAGTCAAGATCGCCGTTAAGTCTAAATTGGGAGAAGACTTGGGAAGTTGAATCGGGGGCGGGGGTGAGGATAACCCGCAGGAGTGAAGCCCCAAGTTATTATTATTATTATTATTTTGAGTTGTTCCATTTTATTTTATTATTATTATTATTATTATTGTGGGGTGAGTGGGTGGGGGAGATAATCCCTGCCGGTGCCTTTGAAATCTGTCCGGTCCAATTTCTTTTTTTTCCCCCGCGTTTCATACTTTTCCTGCTTAAACTTCCATTTCTCAGCCTCGAGCGCCTTGATTCTTTGCCCTGCTTTATGGTTCTTCTCCTTTTTTTTAAGGGGGGAAACGGGGAGGAAGGGAAAAGAGAACGAGAGATCTAGTTTGAAAGAAGCCAAGGGGGAAAGAAAGAAAGAAGTGGCGAAAAGGAAACCCTTCGATCGACTCGATCTCAAGCGGCGTCCAGGTCTCGGGCTGGCCCGGCCCGAGGAGAGGGGAGAAGGAGAAGAAGAAGGGATCGGCTCCGTTTCCCCTCAGAGCCGCCGAAGTTGGCCCGGGTGTTGGGCGAGGGAAGAGAGGGGCCGAGGGCGATGCTGAGGGTCAGAGGCGGGGAAGGCGGGGGGATGGCTGGGTAACCCTGAAGGCTGCGGGGCGGAAAGTGGAAGGAAGGGGAGGGGAGGGGACGGGAGGGAGGGGACGGGCTGCTCCGCGCCTGGCGGGGCTCTTTGGGAAGGAAACCTGCGTGGGGGGGGGGGGGTTGAGATGGGCGGGGAGGGTTTCCCCTCAGCGTTGGGCGGGTGCGGAGAGTCGCGCTCCATCCTATCCTAGCAATCCAGAGAGACTCCGTTCGGCTTTCCCCGGGAGGCTGGGAGCCTTTCTAACCGCGGCGGTCAAGCTATGACCCCCCCACCCTCCTTCCCCGTCCTTTGTCGTCCCCCCCTCCACGATTTGCCTCCTTTCCCCAAAAGGAAAGGAGCGTCACAATTGAGGGCTAAGGCGACTTCTCTCTTGGGGAAGCGGAGCATGGGCTTTGTCGTTCCCCAATGCTCCCTTCCCACCAATCCTCCTTTCCTCCCCCTCACAGCCCTCCTTCCCCTCCACCCCCCCTCCTCGCCCAAGAGTATATAAGGGCAGAATCAGCCGGTTGAACGAATGAAACCGGAAAAAAAAGGGGGGGGGGTCGCTTCGAGAGTCTTTTTTCCCCACCCGCCGCGTAACGCATCGATGCCGGCTGGGCGGCGAGGAAGGATGGAGAGGAGTCCTTCAGGTGGAGGCGATGCAGACAGCGTTCCTCCCTGCGGTCGCGAGAAAGCTGGTTTTTTGGGGTTTTTTTTTAATTAAAAAAAAAAATCCGGGCTCTTCCCTCTCCTCCCCTCCCTTCCCCCCCCTCCCTCCGTTTTGGCACAACGCCTCTGTCTAGGGACACGTTGGAGAAAGCGATGGAAAGATGCAGACGGCCAGCCTGTCCTCCAGGGCTCCTCCCGCTCTCCCTGACGCCAAAAGTGAAGAACGCTTTCTGGAAACTTTTGATTTCCTTTGCCAAATGCACACAAACCCCCCCCCCTTTCTCTCCCCCCTCCCCAATAATAGCACATTGCCAGGAAATGGAATGCTGGCTGATATTATTATTATGGTTGGTCGGCCAGATGTTTAGATTGGATTTGGCATTTTTTTTTTTTTTTTTGGTCCTTATCGAGACCTACTCAAGGACTCAGGGCAGGCAGGCATGTTGTGGTTTTGAAGGCCTTCAAGTTATCTTTGCAGGACTGCACAACTGTTCCAAGGCTCTGCCTTTTGCAATTGACCGATGGGTGATTTTTGTCAATGCCAGTGGTGTGTCATCAGTGCTCCAGATGTTATTGATATTATTATCCCACTTTCCTTTTGCTTCCCCCTCCTCTTTTTAATGCTAAACTTTATTGGCAAAATAAAAGATGCATGACGTTTCGGTAATTTGGTAATTCCAATCGAAGAGGAATTCATTCTAGTGCGAGTAGAACTTTTTCTCGGTAGCTACAACCTATGTTCCCTTCTCAATCTCCCACATCCCTACCCCATTTTGATGACTGATTCAGTGGAATAGCATATTGGTTGGAAAGGGGAGAGTCTATCCCAGCGGTGGGTTTCACATTATGTTACTACTGGTTTGCCGCATGCACGCATGCTCACTTCATGCGCGTGTGCGCCTGGTTTGCGCATGTGCCTGCCTTCCACACATGCGCTTTGCTCACGCACACACCTTCTGCAAATGCACCCGGCCTCAAAAATGCACCTAAATAGGATGGCATTGAGCCGGGGCCCACCTGTGATTTCCGCTACTGATTCGGGCGAACCGGTCTGAACCAGCTGAATACCCTCTCTGGTCTACCCGGTAGACTCTCCTGGAGAGTTTGTGGGGAGAGGAGACTCATATGTCAAGAATCCTTCACAAGATTGGGTGCCTGTGTTGAAATCCACAGAAATTGATTTTTTCCAGTTAACCTCCAGTGTCATTTGGGGTGGGTCCCTCCATCAGATACAGAGCTGCAGATACCCAGAATTGAACCTGCAACCTTCCATGGTCTCCCCCTAACTCAGCTCCACTTAAAAAAGACTCCTCCACCTTGCTTTTTTTTTTAAAATACAAACAAATGCTAACACAAATTAGCTTGGACTTTGGAAAGAGGTGGCATCAGTATGCCGATGGCATTTTCCTTGCCTTGTGTTTGGCCCGGGAATCAGTGTCTGAGATCAGTAAGGGGCTGGGAGGGAGCCAGCCAACTCACTGAGCTGATTGTGTAGTCAAATGGTGTCAGTCTGTTCTCCTTTCCTCCTGAATGAATCGTCTTCAATGGGATGCCCTCCGGATGTGCTGGATTAGAACTTGCATCAGCGGATGCTATGGTGATCAAACTGGTGATGATTTGGAGATCCATCTTTGATACAGTTTTGAAAATGAAGCCCTCTGCTGGCTATGACTTCTCCTGGTCTGTGGAGTCCTTGGTGCTCCCTGAGCTTGGTTGTTTTCTTGCAGATATTTCACTACCAAACTATGTAACATAAAACTAGGTAACAGTTTGGTAATGAAATAGAATAACAGAGTTGGAAGGGACCTTGGAGGTCTTCTAGTCCAAACCCCTGCTTAGGCAGGAAACTCTACACCACTTCAGACAAATGGTTATCCAACCTCTTCTTAAAAACTTCCAGTATTGGAGCAGTCATAACTTCTGGAGGCAAGTTGTTCCACTGATTAATTGTTCTAACTGTCAGGAAATTTCTCCTTAGTTCTAGGTTGCTTCTCTCCTTGCTTCTCTTCCACCCATTGCTTCTTGGCCTGCCTTCAGGTGCTTTGGAGAATAGCTTGACTCCCTGTTCTTTGTGGCAGCCCCTGAGATATTGGAACACTGCTATCATGTCACTCCTAGTCCTCCTTTTCATTAAACTAGACATACCCAGTTCCTGCAACCATTCTTCATATGTTTTAGCCTCCAGTCCCCTAATCATCTTGCAAATGTTTGCAAGAAAACAACCAAGCTCAGAGAGCAAGGATCCCAACGTGAGCGACAAGTATTCTCTTCTCCCGGTCTGTCTATGCCAATTTGGATGGAGTAATTAGAATAGAGAGCCAAAGATATTGCCGAATCTTTTCTGGGGAGATGAGGGATGCTGGGAAATGTAGTTGAGCAACGTTGAGAAGGCCACAAAGTTCTCATTCTTGGATCCTAGTTGATGTGAGGCTGGCTTTGTCATAAACTTGACTTATTTCAAAGTAAGGCCTCCAAGTTACTTATTGATACTTTTTCAAAGAAAAAGAACTGAATGGCTTTAATGTCTTATGTGTGGGTGGCCACTAGTGTGAGGGTGTGTGTGTGTGTGTGTGTGGTGTATTCCATATTTATTTTTGCTACAGGAGTGAAATTTCCATGCTGCACTTGAATGATCTTTTAACAGCATTTGCAAGCGGTTAGAATTTTAAAGGCCTTCTCTGCCTTTCTGGATAGTCTTTCCAGCATTGTATCAAGACAGTGATACAAAGAAATTTCCATGCATATTCTTTCTAAAATATCTGTCCCTACACCTTGCTTCCTTTTCTGCCAATTTATACAGGTCGTCCTCGACTTATGACCAGAGGTGAGCCCAAAATTTCTGTTGCTAAGTGAGATATTAAGTGAATTTTGCCCCGTTTTATGACCTTTCTTGCCACTTGTTGTTAAGTGAATTGCTGCAGTTAAATGAGTAACATGGTTGTTAAATGAATCTGGCTCCCCCATTGACTTTGCTTCTCAGAGGATTGTAAAAAGGGGAATCGCATGATTCCAGGACACTGCAAACTGCACGTATGACTCAGTTTCCAAACATGTGAATTTGATCACGTGACCGTGGGGAATGCAGCAATGGTCATAAGTGTGAAAAATGGTCATCAGTCATTCTTTCAGTGCTGTTATAACTTTGAACGGTCACAAAATGAACTGTTCTAAGTTGAGGACTACCTGTACTTTCATATAAATGTATTTGCAATGACAGAGCAAGAGTCTTCCTATCCAATTGTCTAGATCAGGGGTCTCCAACCTTGGCAACTTTAAGACTTGTGGACTTCAACTCCCAGAATTGAAGCAAAGCTGGCTGAGGAACTCTGGGAGTTGAAGTCCACAAGTCTTAAAGTTGCCAAGGTTGGAGACCCCTGGTCTAGATTGTATACCCATCATATACCTCAGCTGAATTAATCATTTTTCTCATTTTGGAAAAAAAAATTGAACTGTAAATGGATTAAGCCGCCCTGAGTCTTTGGAGAAAGGCGGCATATAAATTGAACTAATTAAATTAAATTAAATTAAATTCAAGGAGCTGAATCGCTCCTGCCCCCCTAAATAATAGTTAATAATTTATTGATTGATATGCCACCCAATTCCTCGTGACTCTGTGAGGTTTACAAATTGTTAAAAATATTTAAAACAACCAGAGCAAGAGAGAGAGAGAGAGAGAGAGAGAGAGAGAGAGAGAGAGAGAGAGAGAGAGAGAGAAACAAATATGACAGAGATAACAAGCCCTGATGGGAACAAGGAAAAAAGAAGAAAAAAGAGAGCTTCAACCATTTGCCAAGGACCTGAATCAAGAAACAGATTTTCAGGGCCTTGGGGAGCTTTTCAAATCTTGATATGGAATCTCATTCCAGAAAAGAGGCTTCTGTGCATTTTATTCCTCAAACATCTCTTCTGTAGCCTGTTTCCTTTTCTGCCAGTGTTTGAAATTAATCAAGCAATCCATGTTCTTCAAAGGTACCCATGAGATCTCTCTTTCACCTGGTTATGAATATTGTGTATACCTAGCAACCAAGGCCATTGGCTTCCTGGAATTAATACGACATTATTTGCATGTTTTAGTTGACATCTCTATCTATAGACAGAGAGAAGGGGGAAAAAAGGCTCTGTTTATTTCTTGGGTTGCTTGAGAGAAAATTTAGTAAAATTAATTCATTTAATTTTTCTTCAATCATACACAGATAAACACAATCTCCTAGTGCCTTCAAATGCTATGTGTGAATACTATTGAATTATTCTGTATGTAGGTAGACAGAAAAACTGCAGGATGTAAGATGGGGAAATGAATTCTGTAGCCCCAGTATTTGACTCTAGTCATATCAGAAGGGCATGTTTCTAGTCCTTAGTGTGTGCGTTTGAATGCATGTGGAAGAGCCTGCTTGAAATTGCAGAAATTTCTAATATTCAGATGCCATTGTTTATATTGCCTTATGCCTAGTTAAAAAAAAAACCTCAACAACTGTACAGCTCAGCAATAAAGCACATGTTTGGATATACATTTACAGCCAGACAAGCGTATGAGTCTGGACATGCAAATTAGCAGATTTACTGCATGGCATCTTCCTGTGTTTGTAAACGTACAACAGAAATGCATGCAGAAGCCAGACCTTGGAGATTGCTATCTTTGTATTGTTTTTAATATATACACTTCTGAATGTACAGTGATCCTGATGCATCTCTGATTAAAGCAGTGAAAGAAATAGTGGAATTATATTGCTCCTCCAATCCACAGAGAATAAACTTGTATGATTGTTGGCTTCATTTATAGAAGTGGTGTAATGCTTTGCCACACTCACATCTCCTTCAGGGCATATATCAAAATAACTTACTGCATTTGATCCTTGATTTTATTCTTTCCGCAAATACTTAGCTCATTCTCATTCTCTCTCTCTCTCTCTCCCTCCCTCCCTCTCTATATCATATCTATCTATCTATCTATCTATCTATCTATCTATCTATCTATCTATCTATCTATTATATATATGTATATATATGTGTGTGTATATATAAGTGTGTGTGTGTGTGTGTGTGTGTGTGTGTGTGTGTGTGTGTGTGTGTGAAGTAAACCACATGTTGGGGTAGACCAGGTGTCTCGATAGAAAAACACTTAATCTTTCCCCTGGCTCAAGCTGATGAAGGGAGAAGAAGGTTAATTCAACTGTCTAACATGCAGGAAGCCCAAGTTCGAATCCGAGTAAGGGTATGGCTAGCTGATGAAAACTAAAATAGATCTATACTAGTCTCCCTTTATTTCTTTAACAGAATATAAAATATAAATTTGGTATAAAAATGATTTGTCGTGAATGCAACTGCTTGAGGGCTCCTGGATTGGAGCTGAAAGGTGAAAGGGAGCAGAATGCCCCCTCCCACATGTTGGGGTAGACCAGGTGTCTCGATAGAAAAACATATATATAAAGGTTTTCCTCGCACATATGTACTAGTCATTCCTGACTCTAGGGGGCAGTGCTCATCTCTGTTTCAAAGCCGAAGAGCCAGCGCTGTCCGAAGATGTCTCCATGGTCATGTGGCCGGCATGACTAAATGCCAAAGGCGCACAGAACACTGTTACCTTCCCACCAAAGGTGGTCCCTATTTTTCTACTTGCATTTTTTACGTGCTTTCGAACAGCTAGGTTGGCAGAAGCTGGGACAACTAACGGGAGCTCACCCCATTACGCAGCACGAGGGATTTGAACCGATGAACTATGATTAGCCAATTTCTGGTGGTGTTTTTTTTTAATGTTTCTAGCACAGTTCATGTCTGTTCTGTCATGAAGATTATTAGCCCCTTGCCATTTTTAAAAAGGGTGAACTCACCCGCTGAGGTCATTGCTGGGATAGAAGATGATGAGCTGTTGCATTATAAAGTTTTCCAAGTTCATACATGAAATATTTTTAGCTTACATTGCCTTTATAACTTTATTTCTTTTTGAGAAATTTGTTCTGTCTTGTTTAATGGGGAAAAAAAAAGCTGTCTCCTGCAGTTGAGCTTCTAATTGCAGTTTTAAGAAATGTGGCTGAATTCAGTTATAGGTCTTGGTATGTAGAGAGCTTTATTTTAAGAATGCTGTCCTGTGGTGGGATTGGTTATTTTTCTTGCCTAGATTCTGTCTATGTTACTTGATGCCCATTTGCATCATTAGTTGGCTAGAATGAGTACATTTCTTGGCTATGATGATTTATGTTCCATCTAATTGCCACTGTGGCAGGAATCACTGATCTTTGTAATGAATCTTATGTTATGTAAATTAAAAAAAACCCAACAATTGAATTAAAAAAAAACAGGAGTTATATAAAAAAAACTTTGTTTTAAAAATAAATATATCCAGACCTTCATAAAGAGACTTTTGAACTGTTTTTCCAGGAAACCCTGGCTCTTCTTGGAAGTTTATCAGCTGAACAGTGAGAATATTCCCTTAAAACTGTCTTGTCTAATGTTGCTGATATTCTTCTGGAATGTGCAGTTACAAAGAGGGTTGGCCTCAGATATTTGGAGGCCTCCAGCAAAATAGCAAATCACCCCTCACCCCCACCCACCACCCACCTTCACAATCCACGCTCCAGACCAGGTGCATAAATACCTGTGGCCAGTAAAATTAGTTTGGCATCAGAGGCAGAAGGTTTTTCCTGCTTCTCAAGCAGTAAAAAAAATGCAACTATTGCAAACTCAGTATGGAACAAACAGCTGCCCCTTGTTAGTGCAAACGAATGGTTTTGCTCAAAAGGTGTGGCCAGAGAACTGCTTCTGAAAAAGCAGGGCTTTTACAGTGATTTATGCAATTGGAGGGCGGAGTTAAATGTGTCATCAGCTTCAAATCTCTATGTTGCCATAAACAGTTTAGCCCAGCCAGCCCTCTTTAAATTCTCTTGAATTTTATCAGGTGCTGATTCATATTTGAACTTTCCTTGATTAGATTTTTAACAGTTTAAGTCTGATTAGCAGTTGCTCTGGGATCCTTGGAAAACAAGCTGATGAGGCAAAGATCTAGTGAAGGTGGAAAATGAGAAACCCATGTCACTTTTCAACTTAAGTGGCTGCTTTCTTTGTTCCCAGGAGAAAGCCATATTTTATAGATATACCACAAAGTTGTTAGGATAGTAAGCTTTTTTTTTTTTTTTTTTTTGCCTGTGGCCATATTGCAAAGTCATATAGTTTTGGTGGGTTTCATCTAAAAGTGTTCTAAGATGTAAGGGATACTAGTAGAATTACCGTATTTTTCGGAGTATAAGATGCACCGGAGTATAAGCTGCACCTTAGTTTTTGGGGAGGAAAATAAGAAAAAAGCTGATTGGTGGATGGATCGGCCTCCCGGAATACCCCCAATCAGCTGTTTCCAGAGGTGAATTTTAGCAACAGGTTTGTTGGTTGTGAGCTCTGTGCTTTTTTTTTTTTTTCCCTGCTTCTGAAAGTCTGTTTCAGAAAAAACTTTTTTTTCTGCCTCTGAAAGCCTCTGAAACAGTGCTTCAGGAAAAAGAGGCTCTTTTTCTGAAGCTTCTTTCAGAGGCTTTTATTCTGAAGGACTATCTGTACTCTGTTCAATCTCCTTTCTTTGGTATTGGTATGTAGATTAACCTCTTCCAATCTGTTGGTTATTGTGTCATTCTCCAGATTTGTTAACATAGTTTGGTTAGAACCTTTACTGATTCTTTTTTGTTGCTTGCCATATTATTTTAAATTAAAGTCTTTCAGAGGCTTTTTTTCTGAAGCTTCGTTTCTTAGGCTTTTTTTCTGAAGCTTCTTTCAAAGGCTTTTTTCAGCCTTTGTAATCTCCATTTGCGAGGCTGGGTGGGGCAACATTCAGAGTATAAGACGCACCCAGATTTTCACCCTCTTTTTTTGGGGGAAAAGGTGCGTCTTATACTCTGAAAAATATGGTAATATAGCAGAGGTGGTATTCAGCCGGTTCGTACTGGTTTGGGCGAATTGGTAGCGGATATCATGGGTGGGCTCACCCACCTGCCCCGTCTCTATGATATCCTATTTAGGCACTTTTCAAGGCCGGGTGCACGCATGGAAGGCACGCAAGCGAGCAAAGCACATGCATGGAAGGCCAGATGTATGTGCAGAAGGTGCCACATGCGCACGGTGAACCGGTGGTAAGAATATTGGAAACCCATCGCTGTAATATAGCTTTGTTGATAAAGGTCAAAAGTATTTCCTTGGAAGGTAAACAGATTGTTTCTCTCTAAATAATTACTTTTGAAGTAAGCAGGATCCTGTACATTCTCTTCTCTGTCTGTGGATTTCACCCAGAAGATGGTGGCATTCTTGCTTCCTTCTTCATTGGCAACCATCCTTTTTATATGAAGGACAATGAAAAGCAGAATGGGAAACTCGCCATGGCCAACTGGCCACAGCCAACTTACCACAGGACACCTCACTGTGGCCAATTTGCTGCAGGACAACTCGCCAAAGGACGATTCAACAATTCAATTTAAATAATTAAAACATATTTTAATTTTTGTCATTCACAGTTCATTCTGTCCCTCCTTTTGCATCCATACTTTAATGATTCTATTCCACCATTTCTTCGATATTAGTGTAACTCTTGTCCCACGGCAAATTGGCTGTGGCACATTGGCTGTGGCGAGTTGGCGGTGGCAACTTGGCCCCAACAAATTGTCTATAACAAGTTGTCCTAGACCCATGAGAAGAGGACCGTGCCAACACGTTTTCATCCTGTTCCTTCCTGAATGTGGGTGGACTGTTGCATAATTTCTTAGTGACTAAACAGGATGAGAAGATCTAAGCATATTTTTTAGGGGAAAAGCTGTTCCTTGAGCCATGGCGATGGAGAAGGCTCCTGTGCATTCCTTGGACAGCAAAGATGACAAGCAAGCACTGGAGCATTTGAAACCAGATATATTTCTGGAAGGCAATGTCACAAAATTCTGCTTTACTGATTTTGGCCATGCCATGTGTTCACAGTCATTGGAAAATGCAGTTATGCTTGGAATGGTCAGCAGCAAAAGGAAACAAGGTTGCCAAAAGCGTGGTGCCAGATCATAAAATAACTGAAGAAGCTGTGAAAGATCAGAAAATGTGGAGAGCTGGACCATAGAATTGCTGAGAATTGGACACAGATGAACGGACAGCATCATCATTACTTATTGACCCTAGCAGGAATCCTCCTGCAAATTCTGTCTCTTTACCCTTCTTCTCCAGTTTCTGCTTCCCCTTACCTTGTCACTGTTCCTTCACAGTGTAGGGATCCTACCTTCATCTCCATTTCCTCCATCTCCTTCTCCATCCTGTCCATTTCCACCTCAATCTCTATCTCCACCATGTCCATCTTCGTCATCTCCATTATGTCCATCTCTACCAGTTCCATCTCCTTCTCTATCATCTCCATCTGCATCTCCATCATCTCCATCTCTGTTTTCATTCGCTTCCTCTGTTTCTTCTGGAAGGAGGGTGGCTAATAAGTACGAATGTATATTTTTGTGCATGGATATACCTGAGAGTGGTTTATGTGTACAAAGCTATATTTTACATGTTCATGCAGTTGAATGCAAGAATAAACAGGGTTTCTTATTTTACAGAGAATTTTAATCCTTCAATATCGATGATGATGTCACAGTATTTCCCCTCCTTTTTTAGAGGATGGTCTTTGATTAAACATATATATCCACAAATACATATGTACATATACACATGGAAGTGTGTCACATACACATGTACATATTTATTGGGGGGAAATATCTGCAGGAATAATTTCATCTTGATTTTGCAATCCCAGACTGGCAAATTAGGGAAATTAACATCCACAGGAAGTATTTTTTCCCCGTAATTTTCTTTAGCCAGTGTTGGTGTGCACGTGCCTTCAATTCAGAATTGTTTCTCTCTCTCTCCCTCTCCCTCTCTCTCTCTCTCTCTCTCTTTGGGGTGTGGTGGGGTAAATATAGCTAGTACTTGTTACATTTGGGTTTCTTGCTTTTTACTTGTGAAAGGGGCAGCTAGAAGAGAAACTAAGCCGTAGTTGTTTTGTTTGTGTGGTGGTAGAGAATGAAGCAGCTGGCAGTATGATTCAACTTGCCATTAGCCTGTTGCTTTTCTTTGTAGGAAGAAGCTTCGTTTCCCACACATCCAACCGAGAATGCGGCAGGCCAGAGTAAAAGAGATAGATTGCTTCATATCTCCTCTGCCAATTTAATTTCTGCACTGGCTGAGAAAGGAGGAGGACTCTGACCAGCATTATAGTAGAGTGAGTTGGTGGAGAAAGGATAGAGTAAAAGTTTGTTTTCTTCACTGGCTTGCTCATTCTCTTAGAAAGGATGCTCAAGATGCCGATGGCAAGAGATTCATTAGCAAGCTGTTATGATTCAATATTTTCTTGCTAGAATCTTCCACTTGAAAGCCCCTGGAGATTCTGATTAATTGTTAGCAACCTAGCCCCCACGATTGAAGAGATGGAAGTTCTTTAAATGTTGTTCTTTGCTGACACCCTGAAATACTAAGAAAGAGTCATTAAAGTGGTCAGGACACTAAAGAGTTAACTGAGAAAGCGCTCCTTTGAATTCTTAGAAAGGATCTAAGGCATTGAACGAAGGAATTGCTTGCTTCTCAGTTGCATAACTGATACTGTAAAGCATGTTCTTTCATATCAACATAGATATTTTTGTATTGGTTTGGTGCCCATTCCAAAAGAGCAATGTGTAATGCTCATTTTCTTCCTTGTGCCATTTTTTTTAATCACAGAAAGCCTAAAGTAGACTATAACAGGCCTGGTTAAATGGCTAATCTGTAGGCATAAATTACAGGTAGTCCTTGATTTATGACTTACGACCACAATTGAGCCCAAAATTTATGTTGCTAAGCAAGACGGTGGTTAAGTGAGTTTTGTCTCACCTTTCTTGTCACAGTTGTTAAGTGAATCAGTGCAGTTGTTAAGGGAATCTGGCTTCCCCATTGACTTTGTCAGAAGATTGTAAAAGGTGATCGCGTAACCCTGGAATACCTCAACCATCATAAATATGAGTCAGGTGCCAAGTGTCTGAATTTTGATCGTGTAACTATGGGGATGGTGCAATGGTTGTAAAAGTGTGAAAAATGGTCATAAGTCACTTTTTTCAGTGCCATTGCGACTTCAAATGATTACTAAACCAATGATTGTAAGTCAAGGACTATCTGTACAGAATAGAAACAAGGGCTTTTGAAGAAAAAACCAAGAAACCATGAATTTTTTCCCAATTCCAAGTGCAGGAGAAGGGAATACATGATACATTAAAGGTAAAGGTTGCCCCGCACATGTGTGCTAGTCGTTTCCAGCTCTAGGGGGCAGTGCTCATCTCCGTTTTTAAGCTGAAGAGCCAGCGTTATCCAAAGACATCTCCGTGGTCATGTGGCCAGCATGACTAAACGCCAAAGGCACACAGAGCGCTGTTATCTTCCTACCAAAGTGGTCCCTATTTGTCTACTTGCATTTTTTACATGCTTTCGAACTGCTAGGTTGGCAGAAGCTGGGACAAGTAACGGGAGCTCACTCCATCACATGGTGCTAGGGATTCAAACCTTCTGATCGACAAGCTCAACATCTTAGCCCCTGAGCCACTGCTTAAATAATGATGTAAATGTGTGTTTTCAATTTTAGTGAACAAGAAGTGCAATTGGGTTGGAAGTTGTCTTTGCAACCCAAACAGAAATGAGGAGCAGTCATGTTTGAATACCATTGTACGCCTTTCCTTTCTCACACTAGCTGGCTGTTTCAAGCAAGACTAACCAATGTGTTTTGGGGAACCTGGGAATATTTTGTTTGTAGGATCTCATGGTTGCAAGGTAACACGATGTTAAAATTCTTCTTCCCAGCAGACGGCTCATGTATCAAAAGAGTTTTGTCACTCCAGTCGGTCCCCACGGTCCAAAGCTATGTGGAACAAGGGCAGCTTTTCAAACCTGGAGGGAAACAGGAGCTGATGGATGTGCAATGATAATAGGCCATCTACAGGCTGGAATGTTTGTCTCTTTGAAAGATAAAAGACTTTCAACAGATTGTCTTTCCTCCCCCATATAATAAGCAAATAATGGTTCCTCCAGGTTGAGGTCAGCTTTTGGTGACTCTACAACAACATGCATAACTTTGGCTTAAAAATGGTAAAGTTTGCTTCAATCAATGAGCTTGATTTCTGGTGATTAGAGCTATTTCACAGCTGAGAGTTGCTTTGGAGCATTGTGGGATACAAGTGGAATAAACAAGTAGAATAAATAATTCTCATGATGTAGTTTTTTTGACAATATGAAAGTGGCCTGTTGTGTTTGGGACTGGGATGGTTTACAACCTGGAATTTTTAGTGGCCTCCTGTTCGAGTAGTAATCTCGTCTAGCCTTGCTTACATCAAATTCAATTAGCTGCTTTTGTCTATATAGTTGGGAGTCCAGAAGGAGAAGCTGTTGGCAATTCAATGAGGTAATTCATACTCTGACAGAGAAGGCATCCTTCCCTCAAACCCTCGTTTTCATTTTTTTTTTGTAATTTTAACCTGTTTTTCTATTTATAAATGTTGAATGTTTGTTTTATCTTGATGTAAGCACTCAGAGTCACCTGAACTTCAAAATGGGAGGCAAATAAATTTGATAAACAAACAAACAAATAAATAAGAAAAGTGATGACAAGGAAAATAATTTCCCATAGGTCATCTCCTACTTTCATCAGATTTCAGAAGAAAATGGAACTAGCTTCATGCACTGACTGACTCAGTTGTGTTTCATTTCTTTTCTTTTAAAGTTTGTCTACTATGATGAAATTCTTGTTGTGGTTTGAGAGGGTGTTATCTTGAAATAAAGCCAATTATATACAATGTACAAACTAAAGGAAATGTGGGTTTCTTTATTATTTAAATGCCACATCAAGAAAACCTTCCTGGAGAGAGATGATCTCTAGTTCTTTCCTTGGTAAGGTAAAAGGTAAAGATTCCCCTCGCACATATGTGCTAGTTGTTCCCGACTCTAGGGGGTGGTGCTCATCTCTGCTTCAAAGCCGAAGAGCCAGCGCTGTCCGAAGACGACTCCGTGGTCAGGTGACTGGCATGACTAAATGCCAAAGGCGCACGGAACACTGTTACCTTCCCACCAAAGGTGGTCCCTATTTTTCTACTTGCATTTTTTATGTGCTTTCGAACTGCTAGGTTGGCAGAAGCTGGGACAAGTAACGGGAGCTCACCCTGTTATTCGGCACTAGCTATTTGAACCGCTGAACTGCCAACCTTTTCATTGACAAGCTCAGTGTCTTAGCCACAGAGCCACTGCCTTGCCTCCTATTAAACTGGAATCCATCATGCTTTCTGAAACCATTCTTTACTTTGAACAACAAGAAACCTTGGCAAAGGAAGGGAATGGAGGTGCTTGCTACTGGTCTTAGCAATCCTCCATTGGAGACAAAACATTGTCTGTCTGAAAGAGGGAAATACTTCGCTGTGTATTGCAAAGTAGCACAAGTAGTGCCACCCATGAAGTCGGGAGATGGGAACTATCATAGTGGCATCTGTTGAGGTTTAGCTCAAAGCCATCTAATAGTTAAAATGTTTCCTCTGCACTTTGTTATTATTTGATGTGCAATAACTGGTTTTCCAGATTTGCTTCCCTTCCGGTAACAGTAGATTAAGTGGAGGCCAGATTTTTCCTGAGGTGTAGAGGCAAAAATGATAAAGAGAAACCCTCATCGGCTATCTCTGGCCAGGGTCAAATCTAGACGGAAGATAGATTATTCTTGAAGACAATCACTGCTTTCTCAACAATCCATTTAAGTCTGTCTGTTTAAGTTTCTCGACAGCGCAACAGGCTGCAACAGTGGAAACTTTTGAGATGAAATCTCTGCAGCCAGATGTGAGTTCTGGTAAAGGGCAAACTATGAAAAAGAAAGAGCAGACAGTTGGAAATAACAAGGATATGCGTCTACAGCCCTGAGGCTGTAATGCTTGGCATAAGAATAGGGGTGTTGAAAGTGTGCCTCTATTTTCCCCAGTCTGTGAAATGTTAAAGGAAAGAAATGGTGTCATGAAAGTTGTGGCCCAAGGCAAGGAAAGACACCTCACTGTTCCTATTAACAACAGCAGACCTGTTGTTAAAATCAGATGGGGTCTACTCAGCCTACTGGTTTCTAGGCCTTTGGAGCCTGTAAGTTTTTACTAGCTGCTCTAGTGGAGTTAATTTAACTGCTTTCCTCTCCACATCCATATGGTTGCACATTTTTAGACAAGCTCAAAATCCACCCTTTTTGTCTGCCCGCTTGTTAAAATATAGGTAAAGGTAAAGATTCCCCTCGCACATATGTGCTAGTCGTTCCCAACTCTAGGGGGTGGTGCTCATCTCCGTTTCAAAGCCAAAGAGCCAGCGCTGTTCGAAGACGTCTCCGTGGTCATATGGCCGGCATGATTAAACGCCGAAGGCACATGGAACACTGTTACCTTCCCACCAAAGGTGGTCCTTGTTTTTCTACTTGCATTTTTTACGTGCATTCGAACTGCTAGGTTGGCAGAAGCTGGGACAAGTAATGGGAGCTCACCCCATTATGCGGCACTAGGGATTCGAACCGCTGAACTGCCGACCTTTCGATCGACAAGCTCAGCATCTTAGTCACTGAGCCATTGCATCTCTTTGTTAAAATATACACATGCTGAAATATCACTGATTCCTAAAAGAAAACTCAGGCAAATACTACTCATTTTACTTTCCAAGATCTGGTTTGTGCATTACCCAGATTCCTAATTATGAAGGAAAAAAGAGATTCCCCCCCTCTTCCCCTTGTCTCTTTCCCTCTCCATTCTTCCTTAAAATGTAAGAGGGCAAGAGCTCAGATGACTATTTAAAATAGAATTGGATAGGAAATAGCAGAAGTTCAAGGACAGGAAGGAACCAGTAAAAATGGCAAACTGGTTCTTAGATCTTTCCCAGGAACCCTCTTCTTGGTTAGGAAAAAAAAAAACCCTGAATGTTTTCTAAATCTACATTTCAGTTATATATATATAATTTTTAGGGGCTGCATGTTAGCCTTTACAGTTAGATGAATGTGAATTCAGCCTGAAGGCTTTCTCGCAAATGAATAAAGGCCTTGCTTTTTTAAAAATCCCAGTGGGGGAAAAATGGCAGGAGTTCATGTAAAGAATGGGTATTTTCCTCCCCCCCCAAAAAAGCTGAGGTTACAGAAGAAGAAATTGGGATTCCCCCTCCCTCCGTCCTTCCCTCCCCAAGCGTAATAGGTACGGCTGAGAGACAGCATTCTATATTTCAGGAGTGAGAAGTATGGAAACTGGCGTATGTCCTTTTAAGTGGAACATTTCTGCACCTTGTGATGAACATTTAATGGGTGGAAATTCAACATATATAGAAGTATGGTTAGTGCCAAGCAGACATGATGCAGAGGTGGGATTCATTTACCTTCCCTCCCGGTTCGCAAATGTGAGCACACGCGCCTCCTCCGTGCATGTGCACAGCCTTTTATGCATGCGCAGTGCTCCTGCATTGCATCCGGGCGGGTGGGCGGAGCCTCCCACAGTCGCCGCTACCGGTTTGCCTGATCCGGAGAGAACCGGCTGAATCCCACCACTGAATGATGCCATCGAATGAAGCTTGTGTATTTCTGCTTTGTACAAATCCCAATGGGGGAAAAAGATTTTGATGCAAGTAACAGTAGATACTCAGAACTTGAGGCATTGCTACTACAGTCGTATGTTATTAGAAGTTTGTAAAGCAGTGGTGCACAGTCAAAATTGCACTAAAGTGTTAAAGCAAGTTGTGCTGAGTTCTTTTTTTGTCAATATTCAGTCTGTTCTTCTTTTTCATTCATAACATTCCGGAAATTCGTGGCCCTTTTTTTCTTAATGTAATTTTTCACATTCCACTTAAAGTTCCCTGGTCGATATTTTTGTACTGAAGGTTTACCTTTATTTTCTTTTTAAAATAAATTCAGAGAGCCGAGAACAAAACACACTCTGTAGGTTTTCTACACTGCTGTTTTTAACCATAAAAGGATCATATATTTATGTCAGTCCAGGGAAGAAAGAAGTTGAGCTGCTAATTAGCCAACACTTTATAATCTTATACAAACAGAGTATAACATACCGTATTTTTCAGATTATAAGACACTCCGAAGTATAAGACGCACCTGGGGAGGAAAACAAGAAAAAAAAAATCTGCCTCTGCCTCCCAGCAATTTGCCTCCTTGCAGCAAACAGCAAACAGTGTGGTCAGCTTCAGCACAGCCTGATTTAGCACGAGAGCTGATTGGCGGTTGGATCTGCCTCCCAGAATACCATTGATCAGCTGTTCTAGGCTTCGGGGATCACCGCCACCTATCACCACTGCCACCTATCGGCGCCTCTGCGTGCCCCATTTTCGGCCTCCGTGCCTCCCATTTTCGGCCTCCGCGCACCCCATTTTTGGCCTCTATGCATTCCATTTTTGGCCTCCGTGCGCCCCATTTTGGCTTCCACATGTCCCATTTTTGGCCCGTTCCAGGTGGCCTATCCCCGCCACCTGGAACGGGCCGAAAATGGGGTGAGGGGAGGCTGAAAACGGGATGCGTGGAGGCCAAAAATGGGGCATGCTGTGGCAGCGATAGGTGGCAGCGGTGATGGGTGGCGATGGCACCAATGGGTGGCAGCGATCCCCACAGCCTGGAACAGCTGATAAGAGGCAGATCCAACCACCAATCAGCTGCTCATGCTAAATCAGGCTGTGCTGAAGCTGACCATGCTGTTTGCTGTTTGCTGCAAGGAGGCAAATTGCTGGGAGGCAGAGGCCAAGGGTGGGCGCCAGTGGGTGGGCAGGGCTTCAGCAGCATTCACTGTATAAGACACACAGACATTTCCACCCACTTTTTTTGGGGGTGAGTGTGTTTTATACTCCAAAAAATACGGTACATGTAATCCTTGATTTACAACCAAAATTAGGACCAGAATTTCCATTGCAAAGCAAAGTGGTCGTTAAGTGGCATATTTGCTACATTAGGTAAGCCAATCACTACAGTTGTTAAAGGAATCATGCAGTCATTAAGTGAATCTGACTTCCCCATTGACTTTACCTGTCAGAAACCAGCTGGGAAGATAGCAAATGGTGACCCCGAGACTCTGCAACCATCATAAATGCACGCTTGCTGCCAAATATCCCAAATTTTGATCATATGACTATGGGGATCTATGGTGGTCATTAGCATGAGGACCTGTTTCGACGAGGTCCCACTCGTCATCTTCAGGCTGGTGTCTTCGGCTTTGTGCATGTGCGAGCAAAGCGTGATCACGCTTTGCTCGCACATGCACAAAGCCGAAGACACCAGCCTGAAGATGACGAGTGGGACCTCGTCGAAACGTCGCCAAGATACTCTCAATCTTACACAGGAAAAGACCCAAATACACCAAGACTTGCATACCTGTTCCACTGGTTAATTGTCCTCACTGTTAGGAAGTTTCTCCTTAATTCCAGGTTGCTTCTCTTCTTGATTAGTTTCCATTCACTGTTTCTTGTCTTGCCTTCTGGTGCCTTGGAACATAAGTTGACCCCCTCTTTGTGGCAGCCTCTCAAATACTGGAATACTGCTATCTTTTAACACCCATATACAGCTATCACTCCTATATATATAGTAGCAACCCCAATATATAGTTATCTCTATACTGGATAACTTGGTGTGTACTGAAGAAAAACTGCCCAGAGTTATCCAAACTGGATACAGATGCAGTAGAAGTAAAGAGAGGCTCCTCTACAACTGGTTAAGGAACTCAAGACATTGGCTTTCTCAGTGTCAACACCAATGTAGAGATGCTGGATGACTTTTTTCCCCACTTGCCAATTAGCAAGAATACTTTTTGGAGACATGCATTGTTTCGTCTGTGATATGTTTATTTTTGTAATCTCTACTGTTTTGTTTTTCAATTGAATATACTACTACTGTAAATGACACGAACCTGGCTCCTATATCATACATTGAGTTTTGTTTGCTTTTCATAATGTATTGGGAGACCTCAAGCAACTATAGTTTGTGAACCAGAGGCAATGGCTTAGCATGATGTGCGAACCAAGCCAAGAGTGTTTGCTCAACTGTTCATTCAGCAGCCAAAACAAATTTAATATAAAACGCCTTTGTTCGTGAAGCTGGCAAGATGGGCCTACATATATCTCGCACTTAAGAAGCAATTTGTGTTTTTAATTTGTTTCATTCACAGGAGCTGTTAAAGCAACAGTGCCCTTTATCAAAAAGTGGGAGTGATTGTGAACATATCCATGCATGCCTGTATGTATACACATTTATCATTAGAGAAAAGTGAAATGTGCATCAGGATACAGGACAAAAGGGACTAGGTTTGCACAGCATGATCAAACGTTACTAGAAATTTGTGCTTGTGAAAAGTTGACCATGGGCTTAGCATTGGTGTGAACCAAGCTATGACATTGTGGGAAGAAATATCCATCTGGTTCAGACTGAAGCTGGGAGAAAGGCACTGGAGACAAAATGGAGGCTGGAGGCTGATTGGAAAGATGGTTTAACGATGGGTTCTGGTGCAGGTGACCACATGGAGTTGAGAGTGGAGGTTTTTCATACCTTCTCTTAGGCTTTGCACTTGAGCTTCCTGTTCTTGTGCAAGAGCATGTATTCTATTGGCT